>NC_090440.1:117943557-118246587 GCF_031143425.1 Pleurodeles waltl | reverse complement strand
CCTCCACTCTTCCTTCCCAGGGAAAACCTTCTGTATGCAGATGAATGCAATTGAGGCTGAGTGCCCTGTGTTTATGGCTGCATGGGTGTAATGCACAAGGGGAACTGTGAACCCGCACAGGCCGCATGTAGATAGGAGACAGGCTGTAAGGCACAGTTGGCAGTAAGTGCAGAGAAATGCCTACTACTAAAAGTGGCATTTCTAAAATAGTAATAATAATTCCAACTACACCAGTAAACAGGATTTTATATTACCATTCTGGCTATACTAAACATGACAGATTGACTCCTTTCAGGTCAGAATCTGTCACTTAAAAGTGTATGAGGGCAGTTATAATGCTAGTCTATGAGAAGAGCAGGCCTCACAGTAGTTGAAAACAAATTTGTGAGTTTTTCACTACCAGGACTTGTAAAACACATAGGTACATGTCCTGCCTTTTACTTACATAGCACCCTGCCCTAAGGGTTATCTAGGGCCTACTCTAGGGGTGACTTATATGAGAAAAATGGGAGTTTAAGGCTTGGCAAATAGTTTTAAATGCCAAGTCAAAGTGGCAGTGAAACTGCACACACAGGCCTTGCAATGGCAGGCCTAAGACATGGTTAAGGGGCTACTTATGTGGGTGGCACATTCACTGCTGCATGCCCACTAGTAGCATTTAATTTACAGGCCCTGGGTACATGTAGTGTGCTTTACTAGAGACTTACAGGTAGACTGAAAATGCCAATTGGGTAGGAACTAATGTTACAGTGTTTAGGAGACAGAGCACATGCACTGTAGCACTGGTCAGCAATGGTAAACTGTGCAGAGTCTAAAACCAGTAAAAAAAAAAGAGTCAGAAAAATAGAGGGAGACAGGCAAAAAGTTGGGGGATGACCAACCTAAGGCTGTCAGCTCTAACTATATATATATATATATATATATATATATATATATATATATATATATATATATACTTATGTGTGTGTGTGTTATATAGATAGATAGATAGACAGATAGATAGATTTCTCTCTCTTTACCTATATATCTATATATATCTATATATATATATATCTATATATATTTATATATATAGATATATATATATATAGAGAGAGAGAGAGAGAGTGAGTGTAAGTCTCTCTCTCTCTATGTATCACTTTTTCTTTACACATGTGGGGTTTCCCTGGAGGCCAATCATGACCCCAAGAGAAACCACACAGATATTAAGAAAATGATGTCCCACTAGGGGGTCGGCCCATGTCATGGTGGCCGACCCACCATTTCCATTATTTGCTTCTTTAAATTTGTTGTTTTTTTATCCCCTGGGGTGTGATTGCCATCCCCCCCACCCGGGGGAAACCAATCTGTTTCATTGAAAAGAATGCCCCGATGGGGGGGCAGCTTACTTCGAGGACCATTTTCACTCCCTGTAGGCCCAGTGACGTGATCCATGGCCAGGAAACAGTGCCAGGAAGGCATCAATGAAGAGGAGAGACTCTCCCCTTTTCATTGATAACTCCCTGGCATCTGGGGAGGCGGTTTTGTCCTTTTTTACCCAATGGAGTGGGGAGAGGCCGCTCACCTGCTCCTCGATCCTCTGTTGGGGAAAAGTGTGACATCATCGTGCCTCGCAGTGCCCTTATGGCACAGATGGGCGGGAGGGGGTCGTGGGGGAGATGCGATCTTTTGAGTCTCCTCAGTGCTTTTTTTTTAAGCACTAGAGGATTTTTCCAAGCCCTACTTGGTGATGGCCAATGGTTGTGACCCGCAACACATGCAGTAAAGGGGTTAAGGGAGCCAAGACCAATACTGTAGCACTGTTCCCACCGGGCTGACCGGTAGGAACATCATAATGCAATGTTCCCACTGGTCAGCCCGGTGGGAACATTGTAATACAACTGGGGGAGATACCAACGGCAAGCTGGTGGCATCCTCCTCGTGGCATTGGCGGTCCAATGGTGGGGCTGCCAACGTCATAATTATTCCCCAAAAATCTAACCTTACTACCTTTCGGCATTCAGAAAGGGAAAGTTGCTACTAGTAACTTTCCTTCTAGTAATTTTACCTTTGGTCTAACTTTACCTATGTGAATCAGGCCCCTAATATTTACCACCATCAACTAATTGAACAATTAACCATTAAAACAAGTATTAACTCACTTTTACAATTACCAATTAAATAATGCAAATATAAATTGCATAGTTATCAAATCAACAAAGCTTTAAAAAATAATGAATCAAAAAATAAATATTAAAAAACGTTCTCACCCTATTGTCTGGCAAACCCAATAACTTGCTACAAGATTGCTGAAAATTAAAGAAGGCTTAAAATATATTACTGAAAAAAAATAATTAAAATAGTGAACATTAAAATATAAAAAAAACGTATTAAACAAAAGAAAAAAAACTCAACTAAATAATTAACAAATGTGTATATTATCTACAACTACATTTGAAATGGCATGAGACTTAGAAACTATTATTCCTAAAATCTATCTTCTTTCCCACAATATTTGACGTTCCAATATTTTTGACATTATGGGCCACATGTACCAAAGCATTTTCCCATTGACACAGAATGGGTAAAACCCTTTGATACATCTAGCCCTATATTTGTGTGTTCCTATATTTGTGAAATTATATTTTTCTGAAATAACAAAGTTTTTGTTATCAAATCATTGTCCATTCCATATAAAGTATTTTTATCTCTCTGTGATGTGTACATGTAAGTCCTACTTCTAAAGATCCTATTTAAAATGAAGAATGGGAATATGTTTTTTTATAATGATTGAAAGTCCAATGAAGGAGTGTCAAAGTGAACATTTCTTATTAGAGTAAACCCACAATTGATGTGCTCTGCCATGCCTTTAGTGTAACTCATTTCTAGAAAGAAGGGTTATTCCCTAATACAGGCCTGACTAAGCCTTTGACCTCATCATTTTTTGCAAATTGTTTAAACCTACTGACAGGTTTATGTAAAATAACAATCAATAATCGTTTAGATATTTTAATTACACCTCTCTCCATCTATACGGTGAAAAACTGCTGCAACAAAGAGGAAAAAAAGAAAACCTTAGTAGACTAATTCCACTGCATGGGAAAGGACTGAGGACTTTATCTTCCTTTTAGTAAAGTCTCTGTTTTAAAACCTATTTGCTGGCAAAGGAATCTGACTACTTCTGGATTCCACAGAGTGATGACGGAGACAGGATTTATCCAACTATTTTTCAACTAAGTGCCAACTATTGTTGATGAATGTTTCTCAGCAACATCAAGAGAAAGGACAGTGGACAGAGACAACTACAAAGTCCAGCATGAGCCGTTCCTCTGATCGTTATTATGATGGAAGAAGAGGTGAGAGGTTAAGCCTTTTTTTTTCCTGAACTCAACTTTTGGAAAGAAAGAGTCCTTCAGAGCTTGGAGTTTTATCAAAGTTAGGAATTGGTATTTCTCCAATGTCCGGAGTGCATAACATGCTGGCAAGTGTGACCATATAAAATATAACTTCAGTGGTTTAAGCATGTTTAACCCACTCCATCATAAATTTGAAGCAACCACAAGATTAAAAATAAAATCCAGAAAAAGTGATGAACAGGAAAGGTCATATTTATTTTCACCTTTGATTAAGAAACCTAGGCAATAAAGATCTTAATTAAAATTCACAGACACTATCATTTATTGTTTAGATGTGAATAACAACATCTGTGACAAACTTGTTTATAGGATGTTCTTGTTAAAAAATAATATCTTGTATGAACATAGTTGTATAACTATAGTGAAATAGATACATTGTCTAGGTAATGTTTACAAGCTGAAACGTATGATAGAAAAACCATTAACGTGTTGCATGCTTTTATAGTCTACCGAGATACATAATGGAAAACCCTAGTAGCAACACAAATTAGGACGTATTCAAAGTTGTGGCTGCTTAAGTACATTAAACACAAACTTATGGATTATGAGTAGAGTTTTCTTTTTTTCTTTAGTTTTCATAGCAACACATATATTTCTGTGGCAAACTTAAATGTACATTGCCTTTGGCAAAATATACTTTTTGCAATCATTTAGGAAAATTAAAAAACATTCTTAGAATTGTGATTTAGATGGAGATGATTTATATGATTATCAAATATTAATTTCAGCCGTTTTTATGCATTTAAAACGGATTCTCCTTAAAAGCAATCAATAGAACATTTATTAATAATGAATTATGTGAAATATTTTAGCATTTTAGTTAGAAACGCAGTGTTCCAAAAAATGAGGACAGTAAAGCAATTGCTTATCTATGGTAAGCTTACAGGCAGCTTAAGAGTATTTCAAGGTTATTTGAAATTGCTTATGAACACTAGAGAAAAAAGTTTCTGTACCTGTGGGCTTTTAGTTGTCCTTGCGCGCAGAGAGAGGATTGAACTATATTTCTGACTCAGTTCAGATACTGATTGAAGAGCAGTGCAACATGCAGTTATCTTTACATTAAATACAACATAGTGCATACATGTGTTCAGCAAATTTAGGTTACCCATGTAAACTGTGTTTTCATGGTGTTAACTTATTTATTTGTTATCTATTTGTAGCTCTATGTAGACTTATTGATAGCAGGAAAGTACAATAAAAACACAGGTGTCTGGAAGGTTGGTGGAAATGAATACAGCTCTTCAGGTGGATAAAGCCCATGTAGTGGAGTGTGTTGTAGGTGTGGGTGAGGAATTTGAAGTGTGTACACTTGTGAAACAGGCATTAGTGGGCACTCCTAAAGTATGGTATAAGGTGGGCTCATCATGAGAGCTTAAAGATCAGTCTCGCTCCTGCACTCTGGACAGTCTGTAGTCTTTTGTGAGCTAGTTCGTTATCCCTGGGTACAGGTGTGAGAAACTGAGTTGTTGCTTGACTGGAATGTGAGCCCTGGTCAAGCAACAGGCACAATCCCTTGCAGGGTGAACCACAAAAAGTCACTAATCTAACGTGTGCTTAACCCTGGGTAGCTTGGCACAAAAAGCAGTAAGGTTAAACTTAGAAGCAATGTGTTTAGTATTTATGCAGTGCACAAACAGCAATACCATGAAAACACAACACAATAAAAATCTCAAACTAATTTGGAAATGTAGAGAAAAATTTAATAAATGATTTTACACCAAAACCATGAAACTCCATTTAGTAGATCCGCAGTTATGAGTTTTTCAAGTTTAAGGTTCAAAACAGCAAGTCCTCAGTTTTGTAAGATGGCCACTTGGGCCCCTTTAGCACAACAACCAAGAGTCCAGGAGTAAAATGGAGACCTCTTGGAGGTTCAAGACTCACTCAGGCTGGATTCAAGGGTGGGTTCAAGATGGTGGAGCCTGTTACGTCCCTGTGGTTATGAACAGAAGACCACCTAAACTAGCCCTTGAGTCCCTTCTGAAGTCCTGGGTGCAGGTAAAGATGCAGGGCTGGCCTCTGAAGGTTCAAGGCGGGCTCCAGGCAGCAAAGCAGTCGTTCCTGATACAGCAGCAGTCTGCTAGAATGCACAGCATATAACAGCAGCAGGCAGTCCTTTGAGAGTTCTTCCACAGGTCCAGTAGTAAACTGAAGAGTGGGTCTGAGAGCCCTGTTTTTACACTCTGTTTCCCTGCTACTAGAAGTTAGGAGACATTTCCAGGTGGTCCTTTGAAGTTCCAAGAGTTTCCTGCCTTCCCCGCCCTGGCTCCTAGTGCATAACACTGACAATGCAGGGCTGTTAACCCTGCTGTCTGGTGGCAGAGCCCAGTCTATTCAGGTGCAAGTGGGATGCGTTTAGCCCCATCCCCCCATCAAGTCAGTTAATAGCCCTTTCAGGCTCTGCTAATCCCACTATTTTGTGACTGTCTGGTAGGAATTCACAAAGTCCTAACTATCACTTACACCCAGTCATGTAACCTAAGGCAGACTACAGGCACAGAAGGCTAAGGGCAGGAAAATGACAGCTTGCTAAAAGTGACATTTTCAAGCTTGTAATGATAGATCCAACTTTACCATTAAAGAGGGTGTATCATTACAAGTTCATAAATGCCAAACATGACCCCTGGTTTAGGAAATACAGCTTATTAAATCTAACAAGGAATCCCTAATGTTATCCTCTGGGAGGGGTAGGCCTCATAGCAGTGAAAAAATGAATATTGGAGTTTTTCAGTAGTAAAAAATAAAAAGTATAAGTCCCACCTTTTAATTACACGGCACTCTGCCCTATAGGCTAGCTAAGGTCTACCTTTTGGGTGATGTATATGTAATAAAAGGGGAGTTTAAAGCTTAGCAAAGGGGTTTTAAATTACAAGATGACATGGCAATGGAACATAGCCTTCAGGCTGCTTTGGAAGGCCTGGGACATGTATTAAAGTGCTACCTAAGAGGGTGTCACAATAAGTGTTGTAGGACCACTGTAAAATTTTATTTACAGGCTATGGGTATATGGTATACCACTCTGTACGGGATTTACATGTAAATTAAATATACAAATCTGGTTTATGCCAATTGTAGGAAAGTCTCTGTTGTTCACAGATGCTGCTTTGCCCAGGCTCTAGTCACACTCCATGGGGTTGGAGATTGCATTGTTAGAGGGGAGGCACAACCCATTCAGGTGTAAGTGACCAATCCTCCCTCCTCTCTAGCACAGATGGCTCACCGGGATATGCAGGCTATACCCCAGCAGCATTTATCTCCCTGTCTAGAGGGGATTTCCAAACAGCCCAACTGTCAAACTGACCCAGACAGGGAATCCACAAGCAGGCGGAGTCACAGAATGGTTGAAGCAAGAAAATGCCCACTTTCTAAAAGTGGCATTTTCAAACTAACAATCTAAAAAACAACTTTACTAAAAGATGTACTTTTAAACTGTGAGTTCAAAGACATCAAACTCCCTATTTCCATCTGCTCCTAAAGGAAATCTGTACCCATGAGAGAGATCGGCCTTGCAACATTGAAAATCGCATTTAGCAGTATTTCACTGTTAGGACATGTAAAACACATCAGTACATGTCCCACCTTTAACATACACTGCACCCTTCCCATGGGGCTACCTAGGGCCTACCTTAAGGGTGCCTTACATGTATAAAAAGGGAAGGTTTGGGCCTGGCACGTGGGTACACTTGCCAGGTCAAATTGGCATTGCAAGACTGCACACACAGACACTGCATTAGCAGGTCTGAGACGTGTTTACGGGGCTACTCATGTGGGTGGCACAACCAGTGCTGCAGGCCCACTAGTATAATTTGATTTACAGGCACTGGGCACCTCTAATGCACTTTACTAGGGACTTACTAGTAAATAAATCAAATATGCCAATCACGGAAAGCCAATTACACATACATTTTACACAGGAGCACTTGCATTTTAGCACTGGTCAGCAGCGGTAAAGTGCCCACTGTACCAAAAACAGCAAAAACAGAGTCCAGCACACAGTCAAAATATGGGAAGCAGAGTTAAAAAAGACAGAGGAGACCATTCCTAGGATGTCAGGTCTAACACCAATCAAATCATGAGTGAGAGCGCACAAACTCTTTAGCGGGGGTTAGCAGTGGTAAAGTGACCAGAGTCCCTAAGGCCAACAAGCAAAAATCCAGCAAAAAGTAGAAGGAGGAAGGGAAAAACTTGGGGGTTGACACTGTAGAAAGAGTCATTTTGAACAACAGGACTTTCCAACATTCTTGTCTTTTGGCGATGAGGGCTTGGGCGAATGATTTCCTGGTATAATCCAGTAACAACTTGAAGACTTTTGTCAGCGTCTTCACTTGTCATTTTTCATAATAAACAGATGGGATTTATGACATCTGGCATAATAGCCTTCATAACTAGCTTGGCACCATAATCAAATAATGCTAGGTATATAGAGCATAAGCATTCCAACAATGCAGCCAACTGACATTCTGCTACAAAATTACAAATATGTAAAATAAATATGCTCACTGTGCTAATCTTTTCCCCCCGGTGTTTATTAGATGGTGTAACCTTTCCTACTTCAGTAACCTGAGAAATTCCATGTAATGCAGGGATCCTCAATGTACAGCCCATGGCACATTGTGTCCCCTCCATCCCTGTTCATGCCTTACCTATGGAATAGTACCTTTATGCTTCTGCTAAACTAGCTTACAGCTGACAATTTGTCTAACGGGAAAGCTGTAAAACTTGAAGGAGCCCTTTAATGATGCACCTCAGACATTGTGAGAAAAGCCGAACATGTTTACATTTAGAAATGCTAATACCACCTACCTTGATGAAGTCCTGAACCAACAGCCCTTACCTCAGTCCCTCCTGTAGTCCCTTCATGTGTGCAGCACTTCTCACGGGAAAAAATAGGAGAGGCGTGGATGGAGATTTCCACTTCTAGGTTTGTTGTAAGTACTACAGTAGTACTGCTTTATCTACGACAACATAGAGTGGATGGGGCACTTTGTTTCCACATTTCCATTTACTCAGTAAGGACTTTATTGCAAACACTCGTTCAGAAATGTATTTGATTTTCACACTGATGAAATTAACATCTATGAATAAGTTCATTGGTCATTTTAACACTTGGGACCTTATTTTAATTTACCATTAATTAAAAAAAAAAAAAAACAGCCTAAGTAACTTGATGTTTATCTGATCATTAGCAAAGAATACAGTAGCAGGGATGGCTTCACACACACATATGACTATGTGAACATTCAAAATAACCAAAAGGGTGTGTCGAGGGTATATGTCAGGAAACATCCTTGCCACCTCCCTCTACTGCCTGTTATCTTTATGACAGCATCTGGTGAGTACACAGTGCCGGGTTGCTTTTTTTTACCGGATGCCTACTCTTGAGTTCTACATCTTGCAGCTTGGGTTAACGTAGTAGTACCGCCTGTATTCCCCATTTCTGCAGTGCAAAACTAAGAATGTTCGAAATCTTCCGGACCTAACATCACCAGGTTTCCTCTGGAAAATGTGTGGGGGAAAAACCGCTTTACACAGTAATCTGTCTCAGACTGGGACCCTAATTATAGCGAAAACTTTCGTTTGCACCAAAATCGGCCTGCCTGTTAGCGTCAGGATTAGCCACTAAAATCTGTATGGTGTCAGCTTGGAATAATACAAGGACGAAAATCTCATTGAGGGGAATTTTCTGAATATGTTTTTTTTATGTCTGATATTATAGAGCTGAGAAGGCCTTTGAGGCAACTATGCGCTTTTCAAATCATAAAACATAACATCTATGCAACCAAAGTGTAGCCCAGACTTTGATGCCTTGGGACAACGAGCGGTGAGACAAGACTGTGAAAGTTTTACTCTACCTGACAATTCATAATTAGATGTTAAGGTTTGTTAGATACCTATTTATGCAGACGTGCTCGCAGTGTAAACAGATGTGCCACGTCACAACGGGCTGCAAAGCAACAAACTTGCTGTGACAGCCTCTGCCGTTGAATGTCATTCGAATTTACAAGGAACACATATCAACGCGACGCTTGGTAGAAAACAAACAAATGCTGTTCCCCTGTTGCAAATGACCTTCATAAACTGGAACGCTGCCAAACGTCATCTCTGTTCAACTTCATTAATATAAATTCCGGCTCCTGTCTGGGCCATTCCGAAGTGACATTTTATGCCTTCCAGCCTGTCCTACTAATTTTTCAAGCAATAAATTTAGATTTTCGAGTTTTTGAAAGAAACCTTATTTGGAAACACAACTGGTACAATGTCACTAAAGTTACCTCATAAAATCATTGTTGTCATGTTGCCTTATTACGATTCCTGTCAGGCTGATAGACACGTGTATCAGGCAAAACCTTGAAACAAATGCATTTGTGCTGTGGCGGAATTGCTTTGTTTTCCCGCCCTTCCCAAGATTAGAATGTAAATATGAGGGCGCCTTCTCGCAGTGTCATATAAAAAGAATGACCTTTCTTACTCACCACAGAGGATGTGAACGCCTGGCGCGTTTAAAGTGGTTTATTTCAGCATGTGCCCAAAGATTATTAAACCCTTGTTACTTTGTAAATGAACAGATCCATCATGAAGGTCACGAGAAAGTCAGATATCACTTGTGGTGAACTCGTTAGGTTGCTTGAGAACACCACACAACGCCCTCCAGTGTAAGTGATGAGGGAATACTGCGCATGTTAACTCACATCTGGAGTTACTGACACACTAAAATAAAATGGGTCTAGGAATTACCACACAATTTCAAGGTTTTGTCTGAAAAATGATGGATTACTGTGGAGATCGTTTTTTCTGCAATGTTTTCCACATGCTACATGGACGTCATTTAGGGGTTAGTAGGGGTCACAGATGAGACCCTTGTCTTGCTCCTGGTACTGCCTTTGCGGCCCCTGGCCTCATCATGGGCCCTCAACACAATGCACGGAACGACTTCTGGTGGCCACCCACCCTCGGAAACTGCCCACCCAACCAGCCAAGCCCGCAGCCACAGAATCATTCTGAACTCCAACCTCAGCATAAACCATCAAATGAACTCAGTCACCTCCACCTGCTTCCACACCCTCCGCCTCCTATGCAAGTCCTTCAAGTGGATCCCCCTTGAACATAGAAAGACTGTAACACATGCCCTCATCATGAGCAGACTGGACTATGACAACGCACTCTATGCCAGAATCAACAAGAAACCTGCAAACTACAAGATATCAGAACGCTGCCGCCAGACTGGTCCTCGACCTATCTTGACACTGCCACATGTTGCAACACCTGCATACACAGCACTGGCTTCCCATGGAGAAAAGAATCACCTTTAGGATCCTTATCCACGCAAACAAAGCCCTCCACAACACCGGACCAGCCCACCTGAACCTGCGACTCAATCTCCATATACCCCTCAGGACCCTACGATCAGCCCAGCTCTCTCTCGTAGAAGTACCCCACATCAGGGAAACCAGAACAGGAGGATGCTCCTTTTCCTACCTCACAGCCACCTCCTGGAATGCTCTCCCTTTCCACCTCTGACAAATCACCTCCCTCCTCAGCTTCACGAGGGAAACAAAGACATGGCTTTTTTAAGACCCACCTCACCAGTAAACGCTACACTTCCTGCACCCTCCAGCGCCTTGAGATGCTAACAGGTGAGTAGGTGAGCTATATAAGCACCGATTGATTCATTGATTGAGGGGGGAATATCAGTGCCAGGAACACAAGGGAATCTCCACTTTCCTTGTTTTCTGTCAATATTCTATTACAATAATAGTGAATAATATTTTATTAATCACTATTAGTCTCAAAAAGAATGAATTAGAATTTGCCAGATAATGAACCTCTCTGGCAGCTGAGATAAGTGAAAAAATATTTTAAACGTATGTGGTGGGCATGTTTGCGGGTGAAAGTGTGTTTAAGTGACAGCGATCGTGTGTATGTTTAAATGTGTGTGTATGTGTACGCATGCATGTGTTAGTGAAAAGTAAAGGGTAAATGGCATATGATGTCACCTCCGCTACCCTGGTCATTTTGGTGAATTGACTTGCATGCACATGCACTTAGAATATTTAGGCTGTTTTCCAGGGACAAATTTAGAATTTTTTATCTGTAGATATATGCCCAAAGTACACACATTGGGACAGATTTACTAACGTTTGGTACTAAATTGTTGTGTTGCATCTAAAGGAGAGAGACAAAGCACTGTATTAAGTAACACATGTTACATTTTTCATCTCCCTCTCCACTCCTGTAGTGTTGGCTGCCTTGCACCAATATACACACCCTTGCATCATAGTGCAAAGATGTGTGCCTTCTGTTAAGCATAGATTCTGTAAATTTTTCCAACTTGGTATGTATGCTGTACAGTGCAGTACATATGTGATGGTAGAAAAACAAGGAGAGATTTAAAACTTTCTTCACTGTTATGTCTGCCTCAAGGTGGCATACTTTCAGTGAAAATCCCAGTCAACTGATAATACCCAGGTATCACTCACGGAACACACGCTTGAAGCACCAGGCAGGTCGCTCCCCCCATCTTCCACGCAGCCCCCTGTGGGTTGAACCTCCGTTGCCGCTTTTGCCGCCTGACTACTCGCTCCCTTTTTTCTGTACCCCTGCGCTTGGCTTCTGTGCCACTTCGTTTTTTTCATTCTGTGCCCCTGTGTTTTGCTTCTGTACCCCTGTGCTCTGTTGTCCCTCTCCCGCCGTCTTTTCCCGCCGTTTTTTCCCCGGGTTTTTCCCTGGGTTTTTCCCTTGCTGCTGAGCCCCTGCTGCCCCGCCCCCTTCACTCCCATTGGCCGCCCGCTCCCACCTCCCAGCTGCTCCTCCCTCCCTCTGCCCTCATATGGAGGCCGCGAAGCGGTGGTAGAGAGCGACCTTTGACCCTGTCACCAGGCAGGTCGCTCCCCCCATCTGCCACGCAGCCCCCTGTGGGTTGAACCTCCTTTGCCGCTTTTGCCGCCTGACTACTCGCTCCCTTTTTTCTGTACCCCTGTGCTTGGCTTCTGTGCCACTTCGTTTTTTTCATTCTGTGCCCCTGTGTTTTACTTCTGTACCCCTGTGCTCTGTTGTCCCTCTCCCGCCGTCTTTTCCCGCCGTTTTTTCCCCGGGTTCTCCCCTGGGTTTTTTCCCCGGGTTTTTCCCTTGCTGCTGAGCCCCTGCTGCCCCGCCCCCTTCACTCCCATTGGCTGCCCCGCTCCCACCTCCCAGCTGCTCCTCCCTCCCTCTGCCCTCATATGGAGGCCGCGCCCGGCCGCGCCTGGACCGCACCCAGCACCAGAACCCCTGGAACCCGCACCCCCGCAACGCCAGACTGCACTATGACGCAATCACCCTCCATGCACTCAACACCAGACGAGACCACCCCTGCTACCGGGCCATCCCGAAACGCACCCAGGGGCCTTTCACCTGCCGGAACTGCAGATTCACCAGCATCCAACCCTCCACACCACCAGCCAGAGAACCCAACCACCTCCGCTGCATCCTCCTCAACACCCGCTCCGCTCGCCAGCACGCCATCGAACTTTGGGACCTCCTAGACTCCACTGCCCCCGACGTCGCCTTCCTGACGGAGACCTGGCTGAATGCCACCTCAGCACCAGACATCGCCATAGCCATCCCACAGGGCTACAAGATCTCCCGCAGAGACCGCACCAACGGAGTGGGAGGAGGAATCGCCATCATCCTCAAAGACTCCATCAAAATCTCAACGAACACCGATGACACCCTCACCACCGCCGAGCACATGCACTTCCAGATCCACACCGACCCCAACACCACCCTCAGAGGAACTCTCATCTACAGACCTCCCGGACCCCGTCCACAGTTCAGTGACACCATTGCCGACCTCATCAGCACCCACGCCCTCGCTTCCACGGACTACATCCTCCTCGGGGACCTGAACTTCCACCTCGAGAACAACAACGACGCCAACTCCACCGCTCTGATCGACAACCTCGCCAACCTCGGACTCAAACAGCTCGTAACGACACCCACTCACGCCGCTGGACACACGGTCGACCCCATCTTCTCCACAAGTCCCCACGTCTCCTTCAACCACACCACCGAACCACAATGGACCGACCACAGATGCGTCCACTTCACCTTCAGAAAACCCACCACACACCACCGCACCCAACAGCTACCACGCCGCTGCTGGGGCAAGGTCACTGAGGACCAACTGACTACCGCCCTCGCCCTGAGACCACCCACCGACCCCACCGACCCAGACAGTGCCGCGACCAACCTCACACAGTGGATCAACGACTGCGCCAACACCCTCGCCCCTCTCAAGACCTTTACAACCAACCACACCAACAAGAAAGCCACCTGGTTCACTGAGGACCTCCGGATCTCCAAGCACACCTGTCGGAAGCTGGAGAAGAAATGGCTCCACGACCGAACACCAGACAACCACACAGCCCTCAAGAGCGCCACCCGCAGACATCACCAACTCATCAGGACCGCCAAGAAGACCACCTTCAAGGACCGCCTAGACAACAACGCACACAACACCAAAGAGCTCTTCAGCATTGTGAAAGAACTCTCCAACCCCAGCTCCATCACCAACGACATCCCGCCATCTCAAGACCTGTGCGACTCCCTGGCCACCTTATTCCACCGCAAGATCACCAACATCCACAACAGCTTCAACCCCGACCCCCCCCGCACCCACCACCGAGTCCACCACCCCTGCGACTACCACTCGCTCCAGTCGCCTGACCGTCTGGTCCAGCGTCAGCGACGAAGACACCATCAAAACCATGAACTCCATCCACTCCGGATCCCCATCGGACCCCTGCCCTCGCCACGTCTTCAACAAAGCCAGCGCAGCCATCACGCCCCACCTCCGGAAAAAAATCAACTGTTCCTTTGAGACAGCAACCTTCCCAGAAAGCTGGAAGCACGCAGAGATCAACGCCCTTCTGAAGAAGCCCAAGGCGGACCCCAAGGACCTCAAGAACTTCCATCCCATCTCCCTGCTCCCTTTCCCATCAAAAGTGACCGAGAAGATTGTCAACAAACAGCTGACCCGCTACCTCGAAGTCAACAACATCCTGGACCCGTCCCAATCCGGTTTTCGCAGTAACCACAGCACCGAGACCGCCCTCATCGCCGCCACTGACGACATCCGGACCCTGATGGACAAAGGAGAAACAGCCGCCCTCATCCTCCTGGACCTATCAGCAGCCTTTGACACGGTCTGCCACCGCACCCTATCAGCACACCTCCATGACGCCGGTATCCAAGAGAAGACCCTGGCCTGGACCACATCCTTCCTCTCCGGCAGAACCCAGAGCGTCCGCCTCCCACCCTCCGCTCCAAAACCACTGAGATCATCTGCGACGTCCCACAGGGATCCTCCCTCAGCCCGACACTGTTCAATATCTACATGGCCCCCCTCGCCCACGTCGCACGACAACACAACCTCAACATCATCTCCTACGCCGACGACACCCAGCTGCTCATATCCCTCACCGAAGATCCCCACACCGCCAAAGCTAACCTCCACCGAGGAATGAAGGCCGTAGCCGACTGGATGAAGGACAGCAGACTGAAGCTGAACTCAGACAAGACGGAGGTCCTCATTCTCGGACCCACCCCATCAGCCTGGGACGACTTTTGGTGGCGCACGTCACTAGGCACAGCCCCGGAACCCACGGACCACGCACGCAACCTGGGGGTCATCCTCGACTCCACTCTCTCCATGACCAGGCAAATCTACGACGTCTCCGCGTCCTGCTTCAACACCCTCCGTATGCTCCGCAGGATCTTCAAATGGATCCCTCTCGACACAAGAAAAAATGTTACCCAGGCCCTCATCACCAACAGACTCGACTACGGGAACGCCCTCTACTCAGGAACTACAAACAAGCTCCTGAGATGACTCCAACACATCCAGAACGCCTCGGCCCGACTCATCCTCGATGTCCCCCGCCGCAGCCACATCACACTCCACCTGAGAGGCCTGCACTGGCTCCCCGTAAAGCTCCTGATCCACGCACACAAAGCACTGCACAACACCGGACCCACCTACCTCAACAACCGACTCAGCTTCCACACCCCCACCCGAAGCCTCCGCTCAGCCAACCTCGCCCTCGCCACAGTCCCCCGCATCCGAAAAACCACAGGCGGCGGCAGATCCTTCTCCTACCTCGCCACCAAGACCTGGAACACTCTCCCCACCATCCTACGACAGACCCAGGACCTGCTGGCCTTCAGAAGACTCCTCAAGACCTTGCTCTTCGACCAGTAGCACCCCCCCTCCCAGCGCCTTGAGACCCTTGCGGGTATGTAGCGCGCTTTACAAATGCAGTGATTGATTGATTGATTGATTGAAGTAGCGCAATGTAGCAGAGAACTTTGACCAACCTTTCAAATCAAGTCAGGATTTGCTTCGGATGGTAAATACAACCACACTTGCTGTAAAGAAACCCACAGCAGAGGGTTAGCAAATTTAGGTTGGATTGTGTAAATGGTACAGCATATCCCAGAATCATAATTTGGTTGAATCTCCTGTTTTCTTCCCCAAAAAAAAAGTGATTTCGCACTTTCTCAAAGGGAGAACCAAAGTCAACTGCAGATTTCTCAACTATTTGTTAACCTTTTGGCACAAGTAGTCCAAGTAAACCAGCAGATGTCCAAGCAATAGGATGGCCCATACAATAAACGGACCATGCTTGCCTCCTCCGGCCAGGGGTCTTGTATGAATATATTCTATCAGGTATTGAGTCATTTATACTTAATAGCTGACAAATGCACTCATATTATGAGGTATTATGTAATTGAGAATTTACTGATCAACGTGGTGGCCATGAATATTGGGGGAGAGGGTATTTATGCCTTATATGCATGTGGCAGTTTGTGTGGCTGAATGTCCATCTAGCATCGCACACCATTTCCATGATTCCTCTTGTTAGAAATGGGGTCTTTAGTTGGCAGTCAGGTTACCCCCTGTCAAAGCAAGGACCCTCACTCTAGTCAGGGTAAGTCACACACAATCTAAATTATCCTGTGCCCAGCCTCTGGTAGCTTGCCACTGAGCAGTCAGGCTTAACTTAGAAGGCAATGTGTAAAGTATTTGTGCAATAAATCATACAATAACACAATATAGCACCACAAAAATACACCACACGGTGTTTAGAAAAATATATCATATTTATCTGGATAAATGCAGGTCAAAACAATAAAAATGCAATAAGTATATGTTGAGATATCAATGAAAAATTATATAAAATGTCTTTTTAAAGCAAAGTATCTTTCAAGCACAAAATACCTGGTTCGCGTGAAAAATCTCTGCAAAGGACCGCAGAGGAGGAGATGCGTGGAAACAAAGTGGTGTGCATCGATTGCTCAGGCCGCACACAGCGATGCGTCATTTAGTTTTCATGCAGGGACGGCTGTGTGTCGATTTCTGGTGCTCGGTCATGGATCCTCTTTGGGTTGGGGGGTTTTAAGATGCCCGTGGACGATGCGTGGATTTCTGCCACTGCTAGGACAAAGTCACTGGAGCTACGTCGCTCCGGTAGGCGTTGCATCTAATTTTGTACCGCACGGCAGGCGCTGCATCGATTCCTCTCTGGAAGTCGGGCTGTGTAGTTCAGGCTCGGCTGTGCATCGATCAGGTGAGGCCGTGTGTTGGATTTCCGGTCAATACACTGGCGCTGCGTCAATCTTCTCATTGCGAAGTCAGGCTGCGTCATTCCAGTTCGGCGTGAATGCTGTGCATCATTTCTGGCAGAATGTGAGTCGATTTTTGCCGCACAAGGAGTCCTTCTTGAAAAGATTAAGGGCCTCATTCATAGACCGCCAGGGTGGAGGCCGGCTGAAGCACCGCCAACAGGCGCCCCAACCGGGTCCGGCTGTTTCCCGCCGGATTACCCCCGGCTGGGAGAATCCTCCATGGCGGCGCTGCATGCAGCGCCGCCATGGGGATTCCGACCCCTTCCAGCCAGCCTGTTTCTGGCGGTTTTCACCGCCAGAACCAGGATGGCGGAAACGGGTGTCGTGGGGCCCCTGGGGGCCCCTGCACTGCCCATGCCACTGGCATGGGCAGTGCAGGGGCCCCCTAACAGGGCCCCAGAAAGATTTTCACTGTCTGCATTGCAGACAGTGAAAATCGCGACGGGTGCAACTGCACCCGTCGCACCCCTGCAACTCCGCCGGCTCCATTCGGAGCCGGCTTCATTGTTGCAGGGCCTTTCCCGCTGGGCCGGCGGGCGCTCCTTTGGCGGGCGCCCGCCGGCCCAGCGGGAAAGCCAGAATGGCCTCCGCGGTCTTTTGACCGCGGAGCGGCCAAGTGGCGGTTCCCGTTTGGCTGGCGGCTACCGCCGCCAGCCAAACTCGGAATGAGGGCCTAAGTCTTTTTGGTCCTGAGACTTCAGGGAACAATAGGCAAGCTCATCTAAGCCCCTGGAGAGCACTTCTTCACCATAGCCAGAGAGCAGCAAGGCAGCAGGGCAACAGCCAGGCAGCAGACCTTCACAGAAAGCAGACAGGTGAGTCCTTTGAGCAGCCAGGCAGGTCTTCTTTGCTGGATGCAGGTTATGGTTCAGGTTCTCTTCTCCAGAAAGTGTCTGAGAGGTAGAGTGTCAACCCCAAGAAAGGTCTACGTTGGCAGGGTCAGAGACCCTGATTAAATACCCAAATGTGCCTTTGAAGTGGGGGAGACTTCAAAGAGTGGCTCAGAAGTGCACAAGGTCCCCTTTTAGTTCCATTGTGTCTGCCAGGGTCCCAGTAGGGGGTGTGGCAGTCCATTGTGTGAGGGAAGGTCCCTGTCCTTTGACATGCAAGTGTCAAGCCCTCCACCCTCCCAGCCCAGGATGACCCATTCAAAATGCAGATGTATGCAAGTGAGGCTGAGTACCCTGTGTTTGGGGTTTGTCTGAGTGAATGCACAAGGGAGCTGTCAACTAAACCTAGCCAGACGTGGATTGGAAGACACAGAAGGATTTAAGTGGAGAGTAATGCTCACTTTCTAAAAGTAGCATTTCTAAAATAGTAATATAAAATCCAACTTCACCAGTCAGCAGGATTTTCTATCACCATTCTGGCCATACTAAATAAGACCTTCCTACTCCTTTCAGTTCAGCAGCTACCACTCAAACAATCTATGAGGGCAGCCCCAATGTTAGCCTATGAAGGGAGCAGACCTCATAGCAGTGTAAAAACCAATTCACCTATCTACATCATTTAGAGAAACGTACACAGTGACACACTCAAAAACGTCTATAGGATATATCTAAATATATAAATATTGATACTGTAGGGAGAGGACATCAATTCCTTTGAGGGTGTCATCTGTACAACTTCTATATTTTGTAGAAATCCTACTCAGAATCACTTTGGAGCTTATTTTATTTCGTCCATATCACATCAACCACTATTATCACTGGTATTTTTCAATCCTCGGTTTAATTTGTAATCTCAGAACATGAAATTCAGCCATTCTTTTTTATATTAGAGATGGTCCTATGAAAAACACTAACTTGTACAAGTGATAAATGTCTATATATTTTCAAATGGTTACTGTTATCGTTACTGGTATCAGGAATTATGAATGTGTTTGCTTCTAATACCAAATATGCAAATGGCAGATTGGTTTTATTTGCCACTTTTCTGCATGCAACATCTGCGGTTTAGTCATTGGCAGGAAGAACAGCTGAGAGGGTCATCTGCAGCAATCACCAGAATAAATAGGGCACAGGACATATTACAATGTAACAGTACCTAGTAGATATTCCATAGTACAGGACAATGTGAAAGTGAGGCTAAAGCTCATTTATGGCAGATAATGTAGCGTACTCTGGCAATTCTTCAGCAGAAACAAATATTTACTATGTTATTGGGGCTCTTTACAATGAGACGTTTATGTCTGCAGCAATATGTTTTTTTCTTTCTTACCTTTCAAACTGAACAAAAGTCGGGATTCAAAGTTGTTATCAAAATAATATTACTGTGAATGACTGCAATCCAGTGCTTGAAGTATGTTGACTTTACAGTGAACATGTGATAAACTCCTTAGCAGAAACTTTTTCACATCAAGGCCATCATTATGTTTATACTGTAATTTACATATTCACTTATGTGTAAATTGAGCAATCTTACCTGATATATAAGTGTTGGGTTTCTCCTTGAAACTGAACTTTGAACTTTATTCCATTATTCACAGAAAATCACAGAAGTACACAAAAATAACAAAATAAGAACAGTGTCAATAAAAACTGGGCACTTCAAATGCAGTCAGCTTTGATTTTGTTTATAAAGATAAATTTTGAATTACATGATTTTGTGGTGCCTTATCACTAGCTTTAAAATACACCCCACAGAGTAGCAAATATCTGGGCTGAAAAAAGAGAGCTGATGCACATATGTACAATCCATACATTTTTTCTATTACTGATAAACAGCGTCATGTAGAATTTACAAAAAACGACAAAGTGCTTAGGTGTTTGTACAGAAGATTCATCCAAGGACATAATAAATAATGCAATTGAAGAGTTGTATTGTCCCAAGGGAAAGCAAAGATTGCATTTTATACTGCCTAGCCAAAATCTGGTCAGTAGTGATCTTTCCCATGTGTTATTAACCAAGGTCAGATAAGGCCCTGTGCTAGATGTAATTTGTATGATCACATAGTCATGTAGCGTAACTTTTATTATCTTTGCAGCCTCTATGTTCATAGATGTTAACATTTATTGGGTGTGAGTGTGCGTATCAGATTTGGGAATAATCCACTAAGTGTTGTCTCTGATTATGAGGTGAAGACATTATGGGCCTGATTTAGATTTAGACGGTCATCCCTTCGGCTGAAATATAAATCACATAGGAAATGATGGGATTATTATTTTAGTAGACAGGATATCTGTTACTGTTGTGGTGGAGCAACTTATCAGCCGAAATCTAAATCAGTCCCTGGATGCCTTATTCCCACACAATTAGTGGCAGACTTTACGTTTCGAAAATCATGTGCGCAAAGATGCTTGGGTTGCAAAATATTTGTCTGGGTTACAATGCTGACACAGACTAAAATGGTTTGTTGCTGAATAAGGACTACGACGAACATAGAATGAGAACTAAAATATTTATATGCTGGTGAAATATGCATTTTGTGATTTAGCATTTCCCCTTGAACTAGGGGTCTTCAGATCCACTCTCTGATAGGGAGCGATTTGCCTTGTATATTGAGCTATGATTGTTTTTACGTGTTCACTAAGGGCCCGATTCACAAAGGTAAAGTTAGACCAAAAGTCTGTTTACACCTGAAGCATATGTTTAGACCTAAAGGCTGTCTAATTTTACTACCTTTCGGTATCCAGAAAGGTAAGTTACTACTGGCAAGTTCACAACTATTAAACTTACTAGTAGTAAATTTACTAGCAATAAGTTACTGCTTGTAAAATTACTAGTAGTAATGTACCTTTGTGAATACTGAAAAGTAGTAAAGCTAGACTTTTGGTCTAGGTTAGATGTTTGACCTAAGATCAGGGCCTCATTACGAGGTTGGCGGGCCGACTGCCTGCCTGCCATCCCAGTGGAGATGAGACCGCTGTGGAGCTGGCCGTCTCCTCCTGGACTGATTACAAGGTTTCACTGGGCTGACTGGTAGAAACCTCAGAAATCGGAGGTTTCTGCCGGTCAGCCCAGTTGAAACAGTCACACAGAGAGTGCTCCCAGTACCCCTCGAATACACACTATCTGCTGTAGCAGACAGTGTGCATTCTGAGAGTGCTGGGCAGGGGGTCCTCTGCAGTGCCCATGACATGATCATGGGCAGTGCAGGGGTCCTCTGTGGACCTCAGCACTGACTTTCCACCAGCCTTTTCATGGAGAGGTCCCCGCCATGAAAAGGCTGGTAGAAAGAGGGCTAGTGATCAGCACAGACACAATGAACTCAGTACCACCGTGGATGAAAATGACTCTGACTGCTGTCACCCATCAAAAACCATGTTTCTGGAGGTGGCGGTGGTCCCCTGGCAGTCCACCTGGCAGGGTAATAATTTGGCAGTCGGACCACCAGGAGTATGGAGTGTGGAGGTCCGACCGCCACCACACATCAGACTCATAATGAGGCCTATCAACTTCATTGTAAAATTAGACTACAGGTGCGAAGTTAGACTTCAGGTTTAAACTTAGAGGTCAGGTCCAACTTTACCTTTGTAAATCGGTCCCTAAGTTGGTAAATGTTATGCTCATTTCCCGTAGGCAGGGCTTGAGCCCCGGAAGAGAGGGAGGTACAGAGTGTCAATGTGTAGGCTTCCGCACTACCTGTGTCCATGAGGAAAAAGATAGCAACACTGCTAGTTTCTTCCTATCTGGGCTGCAGTGGGAAGGCAGGTGAAGAAGAACTGAGTGGCAAACTTTTCTACCAGCACATACCAAAGTGTGAGGGCAGGGAGTGAAGCCTGCTTGTAAAATAGGCTATGGGCAGTTCACACTTTGGGTAGGGACACACAATTTAGAAAGAAAAATTGTGTGCCCGTGGGCGCATAATAAATGAAAGAAGAAACTGAGAAGACCTACACAGCTGCCCTAAAGTGAAGCATAAGGGCAGACAAGCACCACAAAATCCATGGGGGAGCTAAAAATTTGAATACTTGACATAGTGCCCAAGAAGGCAGGGGCAGTATGAAGAAGAGGTGTTTCTGCTGGGGAGTTTGTTTTTGGGAAGGGGGTATGAGCAATAACAGGCCCCATAAATGGAAAGGGGCATGACTACAATTTTTTATTTGTCACTGTGTCTTATCCAGGCACAGGATTGCATGACCTGGGGAGAGTTTTATTGGTTTACCAAGCACTCCTGGGGCTGGGCCGGGTAACTATATAATGGTGCTAGGCTAGAGGTGGAAAGTTGGTAATCTTCTGCCAGTAATATAAAACACTTCACTTGTTATAAATGGGAAGATGTCATCAAGGATTATCTTCTGTGGCTATTTACCTATTTCTTAGATTTTTATAATAATGTAATGCTTTCTGAACATACAATCAACACATGTCATACACATCAAATTACATTGCTGTGTTCCAATGATTGTATGCTGGTCTTTCCAAAACAACTAATTATGATTGTCACTCCTTTTTGTGATGAATGGTGGTAAACTGAGCAAGAACCGTATGTGCACAGCACAAAAAGAGGACTGGTTCAAGGAATAAACTTTATGTGGCGCTATGAAAATACAGAACAGCTCCAGGTTAAGGATAGACAGACTGACAAATGAACATGGATAGCAGATGAGCTTAAGGGAGGCAGAGTGATCTCTCCAATATATTCCCTAGAGATAAAACTATTTTACAGTGTGTCACATTAGATCAGGGATTCGATTGATATTTTCTAACAAACAAGAAAATGGCCTTTTCTCTTGCGAACGAGTCACCAGTATGTCTTGCACGATGTATTGCAGTCAGCTTCAAGTGCATGCAATATTTCTGGCTTTCAGGTGAATGTTTGGCAAACAGGTTTGACCTTAAAGCAATGGATCACAAAAGATACCTGCAAGTAAGTACACGAATTGTTCAATTCTAGAGAAAAATATGCAGGGAGGACCTATTGTCCTTGCAAGTAAAATGAGATTAATTTATTCACTAAGAGCCATGTAAATAGCATTGTACCTATTAACAATTCAGCAAATATTTTACCGAAAGTTTTAAATATTTAATACAAATTTTGAGATGCAGTGTTTTTCATCGCTGTGTGCGTCATAGTTCTATCTAGTATGCAAGGGAGTAGCCAGACCAGTGCTCAATTCGTGCTTGGTGCGGGGCACCTGCACCTATTTTTGAGGGCTAGTGTGGGACAGGCGGAGGAAGAGAAAAACAAAAAAAGTGTCACAAAGGGAGAAAGCTGAAAGTTGTAAGGAGTGAGCTTAAGGCGCATAGAGTGGCTGTAAATGGATTAAAGAGGCCCGAGATGGCTTCAGGATTATGTGTCCTCAGTATTCAGTGTTCACACATTTAATTGCAGCAGCCGCGTATTTAAGGGCATGGCTTTGGGCACCAGCACGTTTTTATTTGGAAATTAAGCCCTGCAGAAGACGTAAAACATTTGAAACATATTTTCAATGACAATATGCAAGCGAGGAAAGTGAGCAAGCTTCACCTATGAATGAATATTCGATGGTCTCCTTCAGGAAGTTAAAAAATGTCTTGCTTGCACCTTTCCTTCCACCTTCACTTCCATTGCACCATCCTTCCTCTCAATCTTCCTTCTATTTCATTCCTTCTATCCATCCTTTCTCCTAGTATGGCTTCCTTATTTTCTTTCTTCCATCATTCCGTACTTCACTCCAGCTTTTCCTACATCCTTTACATGTTTTCTTCTATTGTTCCATCTTTACTTTCCTCCCATTTCTTCCAGTTTTACTTTAATCTCTTATCTCCCATGCTTCCACCTCTTTCTCTCTTTCCTTCCACTCTTCGTTCCACCCCTGTATCTTTTCTGCCAGCCTTTCTTCCTTCAATCTTAATTTCATCTGTCTTTCTTTCCATCTCTCTTTCTTGCGTTCCCTTTGACTCCTTTACTTGTTTCTACATTTATAACTTTTATTTCACCTTTGACTGTGCTTAGCATATGCTGCCCCCACCCAGAGCTCCCCAATGGTGTCAATTTTGCATTTATTAGCTTCTGAGTGACATCTGGGAGTCAAAGATCAAAGCCAACATGAGCCATAAATACTATTTCTGTGGAGCCAAAGTCAAGCCCGCTAGAGACTGGGACGTGGTGGTTCAAAACGCTCTTGCTGGTAGCCATATTATTCTCAGACACGGAATGTTTAGTAAACAATTGTGCAAAAAAAGTGATGTTATTGCAAATTAATTTTAGTACCACATTCTCAATAGTCGTGTAGTCCATATATTCTTGCAAAATCGTACTTGACTGAATATGTGCAGCCACTTCGTCTAATATGGTAGATGAAACAACAAGGTTTGATGCCAGGTGTTGTAGTTGCTGCTCTGTTGCTAATCAAAATACACCTCTTTAGCATAAAACTGTGACCTAAAAGTGGAGAAAGTATTGATAAACAAGGTATAGTTTTAACATCGTTACAGATTCACTGACAGGGGGTGATAACCATGTTTTAAACATGACAGAGACCTGAATAGGGAATCATGCAAAATTAAAACGAAACATTTATTGATGTTTAGGTTTACTAACTTAGCAAATTATGTTATGAAGCTTGCCATGGTTGGATTGTTTATTCTCTTGACCATGTTCATAATACTGGTAACACTGGTTTGTTTGATGTTCCTAATTATCACAGCTCATTCTCTCTTTTCAATAAACATATTCAAAACCTTTCTTCTATCTTTATTGTGTTTTGCCTGGACATGCATGAGTAATACAATTATAAAGATAAGATCTGTTTCCACAATTCACTTGGAGATCAGAGTGTCATGTTCAGGTTACCACAATCACCTTCCACCCCAGTGAAATTAGGGATTTGGGAGAGGCATTATGAGCTAGCTAGAAGTTGGGCCAACAGCTTCTAATGGTGTGGATAAACTCAGTGCCCAGTTTCTGATGTTCTGTTGTTCTAATTCGCAGTTCTATTATTTTAATGGAAACCATATAACAATGTCAGACAAACGTTTTAAAAAAGATAGAGTAGTCCGCTATTGCAAATGCCAGAAAAAGTTTAGGGAAGACAAGGGGTGCTGCCACTCTATCCATAAAGAGAATGATGTTGTTCCAGAACCTCAGAAGGGTGGTTTAATACCAAAGATAGGTCTATAACCAGAAGTGGCAAGAGGATGGCAGTCAAGGGTAGGAAATGGTGAAGTTATTTATCAATAACCAGTCAGTTGGCTTGTTTGCCAACTAAACTCATCATCAGTTACCTTTCCTAAGGAGAGGGGTGAGCCAATGTTACTTCAATGAACCTAAAAAAAATGCCATATCATTGGACAGTTTTATTGGCTAATAATAGGCGTGAATGCCTAGTGATGCACAGCAAGTCCAAGCAGCAGGCATCAAATATTTCTGAGAGTTTTAAATTTAGCTAAAGTAGGCCTGTATCATCTTTACATGAATCTCTATTTAGGACTGTGAAGATGCTCCTGGTTCTAAATTTGGCAACTTTTTATTTGAAAAATAGTCCAACCAAATTAAATGAGAAACTTATTTCATGGCCATTAGTTGGTGTTCTCAGGTGACCAATGACCTGTGCTGTCAGTGAGGTATGAGATTGGGAGAAAAGTTATATTCTCAATTGTTTATGTCACTGAATTAGAGAGTACATCCAGCCAAACTTTGAAGTTTTCCAGGCTGGGAATGAATGAATCACAAATAGCATGGTTGGTTTGTTTGTTTTGGCCGAGAATGCTGTAGCCGATTGCAAAAACTACATCAACATATAGTGGGAAATTGCAAGTTTAACCTACCTATTCCCAACCCTAATAGGTGAAGACTGAGCACAGTCACCTGGTGGACAATAATGTACATGGTGATATTATACATTATCGGTGTCTACAAAGATGTGGGTGCATTGGTAAACAAATAGAACCTTGCATCACACATATTTTACAGATTATTACATTCGGACATACCAGGAAAAAATAAAAATAATTCCCTGGAAACAAATCTTACTATGTATCATCACTTGAAATTACACATCAAAATCTTGTTAAAGCAAAAATTATTTTGGCGGCAACCTAATTAATAACTTACCTGCAATCATATCACCCATCAACCCCATTTCCACCAAACAGATTATATGCAAACCACGTAAACTGTGCTCTCAGTCCCAGACCTTTCAAATAATCCTAATCTCTAATAGTCAATCAGTGACGGTGATCAGTATTTTCAGGAATCCACCATACTTCCTCAAACTGAGGGAGTCTATTGTCCAATTTCTATATGGAGTATTCATAAGTGGGCAGAGTGTGCATGTCTTAAAGCCAGCTTTCATAACTAAGGGTAAGGGTGGATTTCCAGAGGTGGGGGATGCCAATCCTGCCATCACCTGGTCCATTGCAGGCCACCAACTGTGATACTTTGGCACTGCTGGCAAGTCTGACATATCAACCAGAATTGCTAGACAGTGATGCAATTTTGTATGTGCTTCAGTTGTACGTTTCAGTACCAACCAAACCTCATCCCAGTAGTGTATGAGCCAAAGGCATTCCCTTAAAACATGCAGTATGTCACTGTCCTGATTATCACATCTCCATCAATCAGCATTTGCACTGATGACTGCCCTGTGTAATTTATATTGCTCCAGTTCCACTGATGCAGAATTTTATAGGATGCTAATTTTTTACATGCATCTCAGAGCAATAGATTTACCCAATCCTCATCATCAAACCTAATGGCTGTCCTCTCCTACCACCCGGATTTAAGGGCAGTCGGTAAAGACAAGAGGTGACCAATTATAGTGGAGTACAGACCTGAAATAGTTTTTGAGTATGCTTTCCAAGTATTCAGATATTGTAGAATTGGGGATATTGGGAGAGGGCTAGCATCATTCTTGAATAATGGTCTCAATCATTGGGTACGTTGTAAATATCACAAGTATTGTGATCTGGGCAAGCAGAACTCAGTGCTGAGCTCTCCAAAATATGTAAAGGATCACCATGTGAATATGACGCCCAAGTCATTAATCTCCTTGTTGACCCAAGATGACCAATAAATATCAGTGTTACCTATCTATATTGCTCTATTATGCCAAATGGATGCTGTAGCATGGAGATATGCTGGTGCTTTAAGTTACAGGTTGTTCTCTTGAACGCATATCACAATGTGTGGAGAATGGAGGTTTCCACCTGTAAGGGTGGCAGTTGCTTATGTAGTAAACACCCAATTGTCTATTTGTGTCTGTGATATGTTGTTCCAATTTGACCCTAGTAGGGGTTTCCCTGTGAATATATAGGAAATAGGTAGAGGACACCAGTTGGTGCACTAACCAGTATGATTCCATACAAGGTAATTCCAGTCCCCCAATGTTAATAAAAACATATAGTTTCGCTCTCTTAAGCATAGGACTTTGGCCATTTCAAACATAAACTATCACTTTAGAATAGGTGTCTTCAACCAGTGGACCATGAGTTACCAGTAGCTCCCACATCCCTTCAAAGTAGCTCACAGACTGGAGTTAATTTTAAAATAAGCACAGGGTCACATTTTCCCTTTTAACTGAAGGGAAGGCTGTGTTTATTTTACATTATTACCACCACACTACGATAGCAGGGCATGATAAGGAGCAGTGCTGCAGTCAGATTGATGACCTAGGGCACACCTAGGTGAAGAATTGTAGCACTAAGATATTTAACTCTTAAATAAAAGTTCTTGTCAACTCAGTATTAGACATGAGAACAAAATGATGTTTCTCAGTGCTTTTAAATCAGAGAAAATGAAAATGAAACATTACCTTATAATTAAGTTAACTTTTCATTTTAAGTTTCTCAAATTATTTTTCAGAGTGTTGCATTTACAAACAGCAGGCCTCTTGCTCCCAGTGGTCAATAGAACACTGTGTAATATGTAGAACTAAAAAATGCAATCATTTTTAATTAGGAGAAATTTAGGGGCATATTTATACTCCGTTTGCGCCGGAATTGCGTCGTTTTTTTTGACGCAATTTTGACGCAAAACTAACTCCATATTTATACTTTGGCGTTAGACGCGTCTAGTGCCAAAGTCCATGGAGTTAGCGTCATTTTTTAGCGTGGACACCTACTTTGCGTTAATTATGTGCAAGGTAGGCGTTCCCGTCTAAAAAATCGACTCTGAGGCATGTGCGTCGGATTTATACTCCCGGGCAAAAATCACGCCCGGGAGTGGGCGGGGCAAAAAAAATGACGTACGGCCGCTTTTGCGCCGTTTTTTAGCGCCTGCAAAAGGCAGGCGTTAAGGGACCTGTGGGCTCTGAAGGAGCCCAGAGGTGCCCTCCCATGCCCCCAGGGACACCCCCTGTCACCCTTGCCCACCCCAGGAGGACACCCAAGGCTGGAGGGACCCATCCCAGGGACATTAAGGTAAGTTGAGGTAAGTGTTTTTTTTTTTTTTTTTTGGTGGCATAGGGGGGCCTGATTTGTGCCCCCCTACATGCCACTATGCCCAATGACCATGCCCAGGGGACAGAAGTCCCCTGGGCATGGCCATTGGGCAAGGGGGCATGACTCCTGTCTTTGCTAAGACAGGAGTCATTTCTATGGGGGTTGGGAGTGAAAAAAAATGGCGCAAATCGGGTTGAGGCAAAAAAATTGCCTCAACCTGACTTGCCCCATTTCTTGACGCCCAAGCCCCATATCCCCCTACGCCGGCGCTGCCTGGTGTACGTCGTTTTTTTTAACGCACACCAGACGGCGCCGGCGGCTAACGCCGGCTAACGTCATTCAATAAATACGGCGCCCGCATGGCGCTTCAGAATGGCGTTAGCCGGCGCTAATTTTTTTGACGCAAAACTGCGTTAGCGCAGTTTTGCGTCAAAAATTATAAATATGGGCCTTAAAGTGTTGAAAAATGTTCCACATTATGAACATGCTTGCACTTTAAATGCCTCCCATTTAAAAACATGGTTGTATGTTTGCACTATACTTGTAACAGTGCCACATATGACGAAAAGTATGCCCTGTGCCACAAGTACATAGGACACCGGATCTCAGTTACCCATACACATATATCCCATTCATGTGCACACATGTCAATACATCCTGAAATACCATGCTCTCAATGACACACATGGCAGCCCTGTTATGGTGCCCCTAATTAAAGTATTTTCTTCAAACCATAGTATCTGACTCCATGAACATTAGGCTTAAAGTCAAGGAAGTTTGAAGTAGGGGTGTTTAGTAAAATTGCAGAAGTTGTTTAGCCTTTGGTAGCTCACAATGATGTTCATTGATCAGAAGTAGCTCTCACTACAGAAAAGGTTGGAGACCCCTGGTCTAGAGTACAAACCAGACTTCCTAACCTCCAAAAGCAGCTGTATATATTATGAGGTGCATTAAGGTTCAGCACCGTCTTTGCCCTTTTTAATATATATCTCTCCCCACTTGTCAAGATTTGAAATACACTGGAACTAATCTGAATTTGTACTACACAAGGTCCTAGGCTGGATGTCTGAAATTTAACCCAAGCTTAACAGCGCCAAGGCATAGTTTTTGGCCCCAGAGGAAGACAATTCATTGCTGCTTGTAAAGTACTCCTTTCTAGGCATCTTCTATGTATAAAGGAGTAACCACTGCATTTTCAGATGATGTATATTTATTGTTTTTAAATATAGTCTGAAGAATTTTGTATAGATTTGGCTTTTTTTTTGTTATTTCGTATGCTCTTTCTTCTCTTTTTTCAAATGGTATATATTTATTGTATACAATTGTGGTATATCAATTGAGCTATACAACTTTCATGTTTCGTAGGACCACTTTGGTTTACGTAATATCATTTATGATATAGGCAGGCAATCTTGTCCTTTTATCTCAAAATTCAGGGTGCGCTATTCAGAAAAGTAACTTACACCTGTGAATAATTTACATATGATAGTATTTTATTATAATTTGCTACTTTGGGCTTTTCAAACAATTAAAACTCTAGACTTACACATTTAAACATTATATGGGCACTTTGGACCGCTAGGGCACCATATGGGATGCCTCTAAAGCAACAATGCAGGCACTCTGAATTATGAAATAATCTGGAGTGCATAAGACACTTTGACAATATCTAGATTGTTGGAATGTAATAAGGAGGAAAATGAGAATGCAGAAACACTAGTACAGATCTGAAATTTGCTTTCAGAATATAATGACATAATGGAAAGAGAGTGAAAATTCGGAAGTAAGTATGCTAAAGCTCACTTCTATGGAGAGGACGAACATCCTGGAAAGTATTGGGCTGCCGACGACATTATGGGAATTGAGGACACAGCTGGCTGCCACTTTCAGGGCACTGATCATATACTAATCATATTTTCCAGATATTTTTCTGACCTTTATACTTTCCAATCTGCTTAATACCCTAGGCAGTTGGCTGACTATCTCAAGCACACTCCCATAATGTGGCTGGGGATGAATACAGGGCATTCTTACTGCAACCTTTTCAACTTGATGAAATATGAGCTGTTATAATTTGACTTCAGTCCAGTAAAGCCCTGGGACCCGATATCATTCCTGACAAATTCTATAAGTGATGTATAGATATCCTAGTCCCATAGTTTCTAGACATACACACGCAAAGCATAATAATAACTCTGCTTAAACCTGATAGGAGATAAATGCGAGCCCTCCTGCCACTTTGATTAATCAATTTTATAGCAAAGATTTTTGCCAAATTCATTGTGAACCAACTTACCATGCTGCTACCGGACCTGGATAGACCAGATGAGTCTGGTTTGATCCATGGCCGCTCCATATCCCACAATTTTGACTCCCTGTTGCATTAATTAATTACATGAAAAGTGCCACAGATATGTTGGCTGTTGTGTTAGATGTAACCAAATCATTTGACTCACTAGAGTGGAACTACCTTTTCACTATCCATGCATGTGTAGAGATGCCCAGTCCTTTTGTTGATTGGATCAATTTACAATACACTGCAGCATCTAGTCGCCTTCGCATTAACAAGGTCAGCTCTCAACATTTACCAATTACTAGAAGTACCCATCAAGGCTTACTGCTATCAGCTAATCTATTTGCTCAACTCCTTGACCCACTCACATAAAAAATCAGGCAGGATCTTAACAAGCATGTACTTCGCAATCACAACTGCCACATATTACTATCTTTATACACAGATGAAATTACACTTTAGTGCTGAGTTGCCCTTCCACTGTCGTTAGCTGGATATATTAGACTCTTAAAAAGTATTATTCTTCCCCATCACCTCCACTTCTTCGTCAATATCCCCCTGAGACACAACAAAATTTTCTTCAGCACATTAAAAATCCAACTGATGCGCTTGGTGTGGGCAGAGAAGGTAAACAAGCAAGAGCTATTTGGGACACCCTCATCTTCCCCTTCTACCTGGGTAGTTTTGAGGCACCTGATCCTGAACTTTACCATCTATGTGCCCAAGCAAATTTTGCCATTGCACCCTCAGACCAGCCCTCACATGGCACATGTAGTGGTTAAATAAAGACAGTGTAGACCCCACTTCACTAACACCACTGATAGGCAAACTGCTCACCCAATTGCTAGACAAGATTACCAGCCTGCACAATTAGGGCCTTGGAAGGTCAAATTAAGTGACCAGCAAGAACCATCATATTTCCCAAACATTCATCTGCATGACCACCCTCTCTTAATAGTGACACATGATCTTAAGGGCTAGTCACAGATAGGCAGGTTAGGGACCACACAATACGTTGACCTACACATGAATGGCACCTTCTTGTCACACTGAGAGATGGGAGGACTACCAAATCCCCTCCAATTAGACATGTTCCTCCATTTTTGCCCTATTGGATTAAGCTGGCTCATGGACCTCTAGTTTCCAGTAGACCCTAAATCTCTCCCAACATTTAATGCAAGTGCATAGAGACCCCAAGTACCACTACGCACTTGGGGCCATATTTATGATCCAGTTTGTGCAATGCAAACCTTAAGTCAGATTTATGGACCCATACAAGGCCACCTTGCATGGCCCTGCGTGGCTTCATAAATCTCAAGTAATGTAATGTCCTCTAGAAGTAGACTACATCTCTTTTATTTTAAGTTTCTCCTCCACACATACTACACCCCTAAGACTTTATGCCACTTTGGCCTCCATGCTGTCTATGGTGTGAGGAATCAGAGGCAAACGTATTTTCCCTATCACTGTCAGGCACTGTAGTGTCAACTTATTGGATAGACTTCATTAACACACTGAAGCTTATGCTTGCCTATGACTTTTAACTGGAACCCAGGATGGTCCTGCTGGGCTGGACCGAGAAAATCCACACCAGTTTTTAGAAATGTCTTGCACCAGCTTTACTGTTGACTTAATGCTTGATTGTCTGCTACCGCGATGGAGGGCGCTGTTCCAAACTCAAGCAATGTTTAAACATCCTGATTTCCTGCAATGAACAACTTAAAATATATGCAAAAGATCAGCTACCTTTATCCCTAGGGATACTTGGGGCGTACTTAAAACCTCTCTTTTACAACTTTAATATGATGACGAGGAAGCTCACTGGAAGGCTGTCTAAGCACCACTTCAGATAACAGGCTCTCAAAAACATGATGCATGAGGTTAAAGGTTATATTAAGTGCATCAAAAAGGGTATAAAATCCTGTAGCAGACCTTTCTCTTAAAAGATGCCCATGCAATGCAATGCAGTTCAACCGTTATCAAATGCTTTTTGATAAATGATGAGATTGTGTTATTTGTGCTGTATTGTAGGCTAAACATATCTACTGCTCTTCAAAAGTATGTTGGAACATGCATAGTGAATGTCCTTTGACTTAGCTTACTGACAAGCATGAGTTTGTTGGGACATATGGTGTTATCTGAATTGTACATAAACATTTTGATGAAAGTTGTAAAGTTACTACTGCTAAAAAAGAGCAGTAGTTAGTTCATCACCACACAGTGCCTGTAACCAATACTACAACACTCTTCCATAGAAAATAATCTAGCTAGAGGCTTAAAATCAAACTCGCTCAGTAAATATTGTTAACTTAAATTAAATTATTTAAAAAAATTAAATATATGATTAGGTACAATTTAATGTTTAAAATAAAATGTAAAAAACAATTTGTATTGTACTGTAACATATTTTAAAAGCTTCTTTAATTTAAAAATTAATGTACTACCATTTTAAAGGAATATAATTTACAATGATGTTTACCTTAAAATAGGTTTACTATTTTTTTCAAGTTTAAAACCATTTTCACTTTTCCCTACACTTTTCCATAGGAAGATTTTGCAGTAGTTCAGCCTGAATCTGTAGTTTATGTTGGGCGGATAGCTAGGGCATTAAGACTGATCAAATGTGCTGCACTGAGGCATTTATTTAAACTTAGCAATGCAGCACTGAGGGTCTCATTTAGGAATAAATAACACAGTGTGGCACTGCAAGCCAGTTAGCTGTGCAGTGCTGTGTTATTTTGAAACTGCAGGGATGTGTTGTATTTACAGAACTACGACACATCCCTGTACTTTCCTTAGCGCTGGTGCACAAACGTCTGCCTAGTGCAAATGCAGGCACCCTTGCACTGTGGTGCAAGGGTGCCTGTGCTGCAGGGATGATTGTTTATGTGCAGGAAGGGACACCTTCCTTAACATAAATAATCTTGAATGGCATTTTCACCTTTCTATGTGTGCTGCAGAATGGGAAAAAACCCTGTTGCACCACTTTAACTCCACCCATGAGGTGGCATAGGAACCTGATGCATTCCCAGACTTGTAAATCTGGGAATATGTCAGATTCCTTCAGGTTTCATGGATGTCGCCTGAGAACACCCACAACAACACCCCTCCAATCCCCCTTTCACAGAGTTAGGCCTGAAATGGGGGCCTTATTTACAAGGCCATAAACTGCCACGCAAGGTGGCTTTGTCTGGCCTCGTAAAGATGGGCCGACCCACTGCGCCCCTGTAGAGTCAAAAAAATGACACTGTGGTGGCAAATGAGGCCCTGAATGCACTGTTTAGATTGTACACATGTACACTAAATACAAGTTCTTTTGCAAGCAACGCTGCACTATTCAATTATGTGCAAACAGAACAGTCGGTTTGGTGCAATTGGAATTAGACCATGAAGGACCCGTAAGGTAAATCCATTATATCACAAGCATGAAAGATCCAAGCAGGTTAGTCGAATCTCTGGCGGATGCCTGGTCTTTGAGAAGTTGCATGAAGAATCATTTCCTTTTAAAAACCTGTGAACTAAACTCATAGACGGTCAAACAGCATAGACCTCAGTGCCACTTGATAACATCTTTGAGTTGAGTTATGAAATACCAACTGAGACATTTACCATCGCTAGATTTGGTTGGTGTCTGGAAAGACAACTCGTGTCTTGGGATAATTTTCTAATTATACAATTAAGTGACAGAATATATCATGTCTTGTGTAATAGCCACAGGAGAATATTTGTAAAATGATTTCATTATTTTTCAACTTCCCTATTGATTAACTCAGTATGTAAGACTTTCACTTTGCACTTGGCAATCAATAGACTTCTGAAAGTTGATTTTCCTTAACCTCAAGCTGTAATTCTTTTGAACTAGACATCTACAGTTCAATTAATTACCTAGATATTTAGACCTAGCCTTGGGTAATTCGAATTCGAATTGGTAGCTTTTATTCGACACTCTTGGTCTGAATTGTAAACATGTTTTAAGAAAATCCATCCACCGTGTTGGAGTAGTTAATTAAAAAATGCAAAATGGTCCTAGCAAGTTTGGCAGCTCTGGGTCTTCATGACTGCATGTGTATGCCAATGAAACATACTGGTATTTCCTGTAATCTGGCCTTTTAGTTCTGAGACTGGCTTAGCCAGTGGGAGTTGTTTTTTTCTTCGTAATAACAGCAACAACTGTCAGTGAAAAATTATGGTATTTTGTTGGTACCGAATTATATAGAACTTATTTGATGATAATAGTTTTACTATAGCGTCCTAATTGTCATGCTCTACATTTTACTTACTTGCTTCGACGGCGATTTGAAGGTTATGTCAAATATTGATTTGTGTAAGAATGTAACAAAAACCCTTATTTGTTGATGAGTTGTTTTGGAGAGAAAAGTCAGTTTGCTTTAGAGAGCACAGCTCGTGGCCACAGAGTCAAATCGTTTCATTTAGATGCTGCATACATTTGTATTTTCAGAGTGACTTGTAACACGTTTAATACCTCATTGCTTCACTCCTTTGCACTGTATATTTTATTGGGGGTTGTACTTGCTAACACATTACAGCTCCATTTAAACTTTAAATTAATTTTCAGAATGTGTCTATTTCAAATAGCATAGGTTTCTGTAGGACTTTAGAAGGGATTATACGACTCCTTCAAGCAAAGGATCTATTGCCATAAACTACCACGTAATGAACTTTCTCTCCACACAATTGCAAACAGCAGATGTTAATGTATATTCAAGGGGGAACAATCTGTGTTCAACCTAATAGTTATTAGTGCCCTGCTGTTCACCTTTTTTTTATAAAACAGGCTGAATAATCGTTAATGCTTTCCAAGACAGCAGCGCTGTATCTATTCCAAGCACCCTATTTCCTTAGCGGTGTAATAAAGACATAAGGTATGTAATTCGTACTCAATATGCATGAGATGAAAAAAGGAAACTGGAGAATAATTTTTGTTCAGTTTCTAAAAATGCACCTGACTTGAAGATATAAAGATGTTACTAGCTTTCTAGTGGTGCTAAGTTTGAGCTTCTGTGAATTTCCTTGCCATATTAAGTGGGATCCTTGGCATCCACTTGCAATAAAATGTAGTCACCTTGTTTATGTCATAAAACCTTAGTGCTGCTACTTTAATTCTTGTATTTCTACCTTGCATATCTCATGGCCCATCTGCAGAGCTAAGATTTGGATATCATGTTAAGGCATGAATGCCCAACTACTGTCTATAAATCAACACCAAGCAATGCCCATCAGACCAGCGTCTACGAGTGTCAAAGGTGCAGGGCGCTCAAGCAGACTCAGAGCAGGCCATCAATCAGAGCCAGCAGGCATCACTAGGCCCGCCCACATTGAGGCAGGGCTGAATCAGTGCCTGACCTGGAATAGAAACACCAAGGAGACTGTTGCATTCAATGAAGTCAATTAGCGCAAGATAGGAGTCTGCCCCAGGATTTTAAATAAGAAGTGCCCACCCTGCCTGCATTGGTAATGAATACTGACCAATGGGGCACATTTAATTTACAAGTGAATTATTCTCGAGGAGGAGAAATAAATATCTTATATTGAGTAGGGCTAACTCACCATTTAAATGTACCACCATAAATGTACTACCTTAAATGTACTACCATAAGATGCTTGTCTTTCTGATGTCGTAAGAACAAAAACGTTCTATCCATTCAGCTTTCTTACTATGATGTGGTTGGAAATACATTAATCCAATGTTGTAAAACGCATGTCACGAAAAGCTTTCTCCAAATCGAAGATATTAGCATAATAAAACACTACTCGTTGTAATAGGACAGTATACCTTTATTCACTGCAAGTGGCACCATTCAAAGTTAGCTCATTATGATCCGTGATTAGAAAGGGGAGTATGGGAAACGTGCCAAATATTTACATATAACAGAACCACGTCGGTATGCAGCGTTATGGGACTTTTACATACTTCCTTAAAAATCTGCGTGAGTTTGAAAGGCAGTGGCTAGGATTTTTTCAGAGGCATTAAAACACCTAGGGCCGTATTTAAACTTTTTGGTGCAAAACTGCACTAATGCAGTTTTGCACCAAAAAGTTTTGCACTGGCTTGCACCATTTTTCCAGCACCAGCTGGGCACCATATTTACGCTGGTGCACAGAGTAGGCTAGCGTAAAAAAAAATGATGTTTTGCAGGTTAGAGCAAAAAAATGATGCAAAATCAATATTAACAGAGTATAAATATGCCCCTAAATATGGTGTTAAGGCCATAGAGACATTTTTTGCATGGGAACACCTACCTTGCATCTCATTAAGGCAAGGTAGGTCTCCACTTCCAAAAAACGACTTTAACTCCATAAATTTGGCGCTAGACTGGTCTAGCACTAAAAACGTAAATATGGAGTTAGTTTTGCACTGAATTAGAGTTTTAAAAAAATGACGCTAATTAGTATAAATATGCCCCCTTAATTATTGTCCTTAACCCACACAAAGCATGACTAAATAAACTAGATGAGCTCGCTATTGAAATGCCAAAACATTTGCAGGCTCAAGTCTCTGAGACATTTTGCTGGGACACTGATGCTATCAGTGTTGGAATGGAGAAATCAATGCAAATTCCAAATCCTAATATGTGCACAAAAGGCTGGCTGTAACCCTGCCACATTGCTTTTATTTATACAGTCTTAAAAGGTTAATCAAATGATTTATAAAAATATGCCGTCTGGCCATAAACAAGACGGAAGGAAATTTTAGTAAAGTAAGTAATTACCCAATTAATACAAACATTTATCACATGTGTTAGTCCCAGAAAGCAAACTCATCGATGTCTGTATTGGAGATGAAAAGAGCAAATGCTGCTTCTTCTATTGGGTGCAACGTATTTGGGACACGAACATGCTGAGCTAGGTAGCTGAGTGCTACATCACTACATCAATTAGGACACTTCTGAGCACTACATAACTACTTCACTGTCATCACTTCAAAGCGCTGAACCTTGGAAGTCAGGCCCAAATTTAAGAAGGCCTAGCGCCACATTAGCGTCATTTCTTTACTCAAATGTGGTGTTAGGCTTGCAAAATCGGTACACCATACCTATAAAGTGGCACAATATATGCATTGCACCACTTTGCGACCCTTTGTGCCACACTATGCATGCACCATACATAATGTATGCAAAGTCAGCATTCTAGCACAAGGAGGCCCGCATAAATGGCACAATGAAATCTACAGGATCATTGTGCCATTTTTCAGGCGTTAATAGGAAGCACCCATTGAAACCATGGGCCTTTTGGCGCTAGTGTACTAAAGCGCCACAATTCCGTCAAAAACTTTGATGCTATTGTTCCTAATATCACCATGATGTGCAGTATCATAAATATGATGCAGACATGGTGGTGTTAGGTGGATTAGAGGGGTGCCAAAAAAGTGCAGCTGCATTGGATGCTGCACCACTTTTCTTAAACTTGGCCCTCAGTATAATTCATTTCAAAATCATAGTTGTTGCTTAAAGATTGACCACGAATTTCCTTTTATTATAAGGGGTAAGCTGGCTTAGTATTGAACCCCTTAGCACATAGGCTACTTCACCCTAAAGGCATCCGGGAAGCCGCATGGCAGAGCCTCTCTTTGGCCCTAATATGTATTATCATTTTCTAGTTTGGTTATTTTAAAACCTGTCTTCATCGAGTCTGCAAGATGGGGGAGTATTTCTTAATAGAAGCTTCTGTCATTTGGATGCAGGAAGAATAATGACAAGTTCAAAGTGGCCAACTATTATATATGAGACAGGGTGAGTGACAGCTGGCAGTGACAGAATAAATTCCCTGTAGATGCCAGGTTTGGAAAGCTCTTGGAAAGGGCTTCATGGAACAGTGCCTGCCTGCTTCCAACAATCTTTTTAAGTTCTGAACTAGCCTTACTAAATCTCCATGCAGCGCAGCATCCAAATATACTGTACTGCGCTACAAGGAGATAGCAAAGATTTTGCTGCCATGCTTCACGCACATACCTTTGCAGCAGTGCTGACTTTTTGGCAGTGTGACTGGTGGACGCTGACCTGGAGGGGGCCACTGATCTTGGGAGGGTACTGTATTGAGCCATAACTCACGATTTGAAAACACCTGCTGCAGAGTTTCTTCTGCAACCAGCTTTTGGGCACCAATAAAAATGTCAAAATAACTCTTGTTTCTGCTAGAGAGAGAGATCAGAGTTTTGTCTAGAGGCAGTTTTGATTGGCCATAAATAATGTGCAGGGGGTTAATATGCCTGCTGCAAAGAAGAGATCTGTACTTTATGTGGATATCTGAGAGGATTAGTAAAACCAGTCTTTACCAGAGCTTTAAACAAATGTAATGTATGGGAGAGAAGGGCTATTGAGAGATGAGGGGTACTTTTGTTCGGTGTTAGTGAGGAAATCTTAGGAGGAGCTTGAGGTGGGGGGCACAAAAAAGATTGCTGCACCGGACACCACTAACAATGAAGCCGGCCCTGCTTTGCAACCTAGTGCAAGGGTGTCTGAGTGAGTCTAGCATAAGTTTTGTACTGAAAGGCTTCCCTTCTAGTACAAAATACTATGTTTACACTAACTTTAAAACTTTTCCCACTTTGTATGTGTGTTGTACAGTGCCACACACATGCAAAGTCAGGAAAGAAAGGAGAAATACAAGCATCTCTCTGTGATAGCGCCTATTTGAAATGGACACTATTTTTTTTTTTGCAAAACCGTATTTACATTTGTTTAGTGAATAGGGTTTTGCATCAAAAACCTTTGTGGTTGTATGGGAATGCCCATCCCCTACACACTGTGCGCTGCTTTGCTTTACTTGCAAGTGATTTTCCAGCATAAATCAAATTACACTCTTTTAAGTAAATTGGTAAAAAAAATATTTTTCCTCAGTTTACATCTCTTTGGTGACGCAAACGTGGTGCAAAATCTTAGGGCCATATTTATACTTTTTGACGCAAAACTGCGCTAACGCAGCTTTGCGCCCAAAAAAATTGCGCCGGCTAACGCCATTCTGAAGCACCATGCGGGCGCTGTATTTATTGAATGGCGTTAGTCGACCGGCGCTGCCTGGTGTGCGTGAAAAAAAACCACGTACACCAGGCAGCGCCGGCATAGGGAAAAATGGCGTTTGGGCGTCCAAAAATGGGGCAAGTCAGGCTGAGGCAAAAAAATCGTCTTAACCCGATTTGCGCCATTTATTTTTGGCGCCCAGACGCCATTAACATGACTCCTGTCTTAGCAAAGACAGGAGTCATGCCCCCTTGCCCAATGGCCATGCCCAGGGGACTACTGTCCCCTGGGCATGGTCATTGGGCATAGTGGCATGTAGGGGGACACAAATCAGGCCCCCCTATGCCACAACATATTTTTTTTTTTAAAACTTACCACAACTTACCTTTTCTTCCCTGGGATGGGTCCCTCCAGCCTTGGGTGTCCTCCTGGGGTGGGCAAGGGGGGCAGGGGGTGTCCCTGGGGGCTTGGGAGGGCACCTCTGGGCTCATTCTGAGCCCACAGGTCCCTTAACGCCTGCCCTGACCCAGGCGCTAAAATCCGGTGCAAATGCTGTTTTTTTAGTCCCGCCCACTCCCGGGCCTCATTTTTGCCCGGGAGTATAAATCCGACGCAATAGCATCGGAGTCATTTTTTAAGACGGGAACGCCTACCTTGCATATCATTAACGCAAGGAAGGTGTTCACGCAAAAAAATGACGCTAACTCCATGAACTTTGGCGCTAGACGCGTCTAACGCCAAAGTATAAATATGGAGTTAGTTTTGCGTCGAATTTGCGTCGAAAAAAACGACGCAAATTCGGCGCAAACGGAGTATATATATGCCCCTTAGTATATATACCCTCGGTATAGAAAGATCTTCATGGGAGAGCGCCTGCCTGCTTGCAAACATCTAAGTTCTAAAATGTGTAAACTAGTCTGTGAACAAGGTAAAAGGGGGCACTATATGGGCGGGCAGGAGCGTTCAGAGCTTGTTTCAAATGCAGGTGTCTACTAGTTTTAAAACGCAGGTGCCTGGGAGGAACCCACAATGATCTTGATGATATTGTTTTTATCTTCAGGTTCTTTAAAAGCCTGCCCATGACTTTTTCCACTTGTGGATATAAACATCCTCAGGGTGGGCAAGGTTTGAAAACCTTAAATCTGTTTCTACATATTGATGTTCCAGCACTGATCGATTTGTTTTTAAACAGAATTACTTCACTTCTGGTTCATTCACTGATATTTTGTTGGACCTTGTCGCTTAATATTGAATGCAACTATATTTTATGCAGGCTAAAACTGTCATATTTTGATGAAATGGCATGTGGCAGTAAAAGCAGTGTTACTGGTGAATGTTTTAATTGGTAATCTGTATGTTCCCTTTACATAGACGGGGCTATGACGATTTGGAAAAACAGCTAAAAGAAGTGTTTGTGGAGAGAAGCAACATACTTCGCCAGCTTTTGAAAACATCCAAAGAACTTGAAGGCATCAAAGAAAATCTGCAGGTTAGACTTTTACTCAACCTTCACTGTAAACATATTCCAAAGAATCACATTCTCAAGGTCACCATGCTTTTTTTTTTTTAAAGAGGCCTGCGCCGGAGCTTCACTTTCTTAGATGCTCCGGCGGCGCAAGCCTCTGACGCATGTCTACGAGGCCATGCAAATCCACCCTGCGTGGCTTTGCATGGCCTCATAGATATGGAGTAAGACAAAGCACCACAAGTCGCTCTTTTGCCTTACTGTGCACCAGAGGGCATTTCTTGGATGTTGTGGAAGGTGTTCCCATGCAACACCCACTGATTTTGATGCTGCCCCAAATTTACAAACTCTCATAAACCTGGGGAAGTGCCAATACCTTACACCTCAATTGCAAGGATGCCTGAGTCAGCCCTAGGCAGCCCAATATGCAGCAGCGCAGGGGGAGAGGACAAAAATGCAACATATCTTGTAAATACAGTGCATCTCTTCCCTTCAGATTATGCATAGAGCAGCGCACCACAAAGACTTGCGGTGCTGCCCTACACCAACTCTCTGCAAATGAGGCCCTATGGTTTTCAATAATTGGATTTGAATTGCGAACACCTGCACTCTCATATGTAATGAACATTTTCTCAAATAGAACTTACACAAGCTAAGGACATCACGCTGTGAAAGATGCAAATTATAGCTATATTTAAGTGGTGATTAATACTGCAGTTTTTCATATTTCCACACACTACACGTAATACAATCTACTGTATTCCAATTTATTGTCAATTACTTATCCATCTTTGAAGGATAGGATTCGTTGGTCCTTTGAGCTTTAACATGTTTGCACTATAGGTCTCAGTACATTTTACTTGTAAACATTTTACTGTCTGAGCTTTCTTGTCAGCTTAAAAAAGAAAAGCGGTATCAATGGGTCACAATCCAACATAATGAGGAAGATATCTGTGAAGTGTTGTTCCAGTATATTTTATAACCTAAGTCCTTTACACTTAATGTATCAAATGAAAACACCAATGAAGGACGTGCCCAGTGAATCATTTAAACATATTCAAATCTATTTTGTTCTGTTAGAGCTATTTTAACACAGAGTGAATGTTTGGATCAAATATAGAGAATCTAAATAACTGTAAAAACAACAAAAACACACATTGGAAACATCAGACGATCTTTATGGTATACGCTAGATTGTGTGTGTGAGGACCCCTAAGCCATTTGAAAAAGTGGACATTCTGTTCCCTTTCGTGCACTTTCTGAACCATTTATGCCTGGTTATTCCATGTGTGACTGCAACTGGAACAAGGAACTCCGAAGAAAGCCTTGTAACCTTTTTACATGTTAGCCTTAAAGTAACTCATACGCAGGAGTAGTTTTTGACTTTGTTAAACCTGACACGCTGAGGTAGTTGTTCCCCAAATTTGTTTGCTTTTTCAAGGAGGTTTTGATGTTTCTCTTTGAGTGGTCCTGGGCACTTTCCCACTGTAAGTTTAGTGTCAAAGTGTGTGAGCCCTTCCTACATCTGCTAGGGAGTGCTCAACTTGCCAGGATGTGCATATTTGCACATTGGTGTCTTCGTATATATATTGAACCCTGCACAGCTTGCCAGCATGTGCACTCTTGCACAGTGATGTTTTCATATATATATTGAGCATGTCACAACAGGTCTGTATGGGTGCACTTGCACCTTTGTGGTGTTCCTAAACCTTATGTCCAGCCTGCCACAGCAGGCTTGTGTATGTGCAATATGCCCAGGGAGTATAGAATACCCATGTGTGCTTTCACTACCCTTGAGAGCTGCTTTGCCCATAGGTTTATATGGGGATAGCATTTACAATTAATCCTAGCTGCAATAGTGGATTGTGGTGGAGCAGCCTCATCATGGTTACTATTTTTGGATTCACGGTGACAAACCCTTTCCAGTGGTGAAGCTGGCTTTGTCAGTAATACCTTTGTTATGCCACTTCTAGAAAGTGGCCATTTCTATGATCTAAAACTCCTGTTATGTGCCATTTTAATTCAGCTTCATTCCTCTGGCACCTGTGTATTCCCCAGTGGCAGCTATAAAACTGGGGCAACTGGAATGACAGACCTCTTCCATTTGAGGGCCTGTATGGATTGTTTGGAGAGAGAGGATTTCACACTAGGCCTCTCGGAACCAGATTATGGCTGCACTAAAGATTACCATATGCATTCCATGTCCCCATGGCAGACATGACTGAAATTTAGGGGAGACATCTGTGGTTTGAAGGCGGACCCTTTGAACCACCCTTTACTTCAAAGGCACACTTTAGTATAACTAGGGGTACCACATTTCAGCAACTGCAGGAATGCAGGACAGAGACCCTGAACTGCGTGGTGCACACTTCCAGAAAAATCTGTTGTGCACTGTAGTATTTACTGCCCAGGGCTTGCTGCAGTGTGGCACTCTGGTAGTGTTTTCTCTAAGGGGTTGTTAGCTTGCCCTGTGTTCTTTGTGAAGGTCTCAGGTACACCAAAGACCTCCGGCGAGGGGTCTACACCTTCTACATGTGTCATCTGGAGAGCAGTGCTCTCCTATACGTCTACGTCATCTGCTGGATTTCACTGGGTGGAAGCGGTGTGAGCATAGAACTAAATATTGCGCCCGGAGACTCGATATTCCTGGTGTGGAGCCTTTAAAGTACTGGCCGCATCAAGGAGTGTGACCCTTCATGGTGGGGCCACGAAACGCATAACTGTCTAGTTGGTAGTGAGCAGATTCACCATTTGCGGGACCCCGCATGGCCCGCTTTTGTTGACCATGCTGTATTTCTCTTGTGTGTCACAGACTGCACGCTGATTGTACCCGGAGCAGTGCCATATTCTACTTCATGTGGCACCACTAAACTTGCTTCACTATGTGTTTGACTGGATTTCACTGGTGCCCTTATGTCATTGCACATCAGACATTGTGCCTCATTCCAGGGAGGTACGGGATTGGAACTAATCGTGTGTTTGGAAGTGTCTGGTGCAGCTTAAGTTATTGCACACTACACCTAATGCCTTATTCCATAGAGACACTGCATTGATAACTTTTCTTATGCAAGCAGAACTGTCTAGTGCAACGCATGTTTTCGCACACCAGACATTGTGGATCATTCCACGGAGAAGCTGCAGTGGTAACTTTTCGTATGTGAGCGGAATTGTCTGGTGTGACTCAAGTCATCGTGCACCAGAAGTTCCATCCATCCATCATTCCAGGGAGGCGCTGCACTGGCACTTTGCAGGAGCAATTGCAATCGTCTAGTGCAACTCAAGTCACCATGCAAAAGATATTGTGCCCTTACCAGGAGTACATGGAAATTGCCAATTCTTTGTTGGTGATCGGAATCATCTGTTGTGATTCAAGTTTATGTGCACTGACATTGTGCTCCCTTTCAGGTTGGTGTAGATTTGGTAACTCTTTGGGTGCAACCAAGATGCCTGGGGAAGCCCAAGTCATCGTGCTACAGACATAGGCCCAGATTTATGTTGAAGTGGTGCAGCGCAGTGCTGTACCAAAAATAGCAGAGCCACACTGTGCCACTTTAGAAACACAGAGGTGCACTGTATTTAGAGGAATACGGGGCACCCCTGTGTTTCCCCCTGCGCTGGTGCTGAATTAGGCTGCCTAGCAACAATACAGGCATCCTTGCACCATAGTGCAAGGGTTTCTGCTTTGAGGGGATAGATTTTTAATGTGCAGGAAGGTATTCATTCCCTTCAAATAAACAATCATTCAAAATTACGCTTTGCTAAATCGCCATTATAGACTGTCCCTTCCTGCACATAAGCAATCGTCTATGGCATTTTGCTTCTTCTATGCATGCTGCAGAATGCAGCACATATAGAAAAAGCAAAAACCGAGAGGGAATAAAAGCATTCCTCCTCGTTTGCCATGCCAATGCCACTCCTGGGGTGGCATTAGTTTTTGTTGTTGCTTCAGGTTTATGACAACTAGTAAATCTAAGGCAACGTCAAAAGTAATGGGTGCTTCAGTGAAACGCCCACTGCAACACTCATTGCATGCCCCTCTTACGCAGAAAACAGTGTCGGAGGGTCCCATATTCATAAGGAGGTGTAACACCACAACAAAGTGGTGGTACACCTCCTTGATTATATATGGGGCAGTGCTTAGCGCCACCAGAGTGTCAAGAAAAGTGGCACTCCGGTGCCACTAGGGGCTCTGAAATATACCACATAGTGTCTCCATTCCTGGGAGGTGAGAAATTGGTAATTATTTGTGGATTGGACTGTCTGGCTTGGCCGGGTGGCACAATGAAGAGAGTGTATCCCAAGGTGACCTTCTCCCCATGCTTTGCAGACCAGAGTCCGCACCGGAAGGCTGGTGTGGAGACCCCTGAGTGAACTTCCCCTTTGTTGTCAAACCTCCTTTTGTGGACTGTTGCCTGATCAGCTACTCTCTCTTTCTTCCCCCTTTCTTTGCCCTGGGATCCTGAATAGGTATAACCACCAGCCATGAGTGGCCCTGTATCAGGGGAAAGGTTACTACGTCTCTAGCTCTTTGGGGGCAGGAATTGGTTGGAGGGTGGAGAAAGGTTTGGGTCTACGAGGGGTCTGCAATCTCATTAACAGGTCACATGGCACATTTCAGAGCACAGTATTAAGGTACTGGAAGGATGTGTGTGTGAGTGTGTATATACTAGCTTGCCTGATATCTGTGGCAGTTTGTAGCAGTGCAGAATGAGTGTGTAGAAGTGACTGCCTGGGATTGACCACACCGCGCAGCAGGGATGCCATGCACATTGTTTACTATTGTGGTTGACATTGAAAGTTTACCTGTGCGACCTAGGCTGCAGAGTTATTTTAAATGTCTGAGATTCTCTGTAACATTGCTGCTATCGTTGGGAACCAGGATGCATTCTGTAAATGTTCGATATTGAAATGGGGTGATCACTCTGTGGGTCTCATGATGCCAACATAGTTGCACCACATGAGGGTGCTGGGAGGGAAAGTATTATTTTTTTTCTTACGTATACATACTGCTAATGTTGTATTAACACAGTTGGGCCTAGTACCACTAGTCATACTTCTAAATGTGATTGATGCCCAGATTTACATGATGTTCATGTTGTACTAATTAATGTGTTTGTTGTAATTTTACCGTGGGAGTGCTGTGCTGCCAATGCTTTACACATTGCCCCAGTGAGCCCAGGTTATACCATGAGTGTAATCACCCACCCCTGAGGGAAGTGGTAGGTTCTGCCTGGTTAGGGTCACGTCTCAGCCAACCTGAATGTGCTGCCTCCACAGTCTTCCAGCTCAATGTTGAGGTCAGAGAGGAGAATGTAGGCTCTGGAGTCAATGGTGAGCGGAAAGACAAATTAGATGATGAGGTTGGTAAAGGTGGCTCAGAGTCCAGGTGGTCCGTAGGCATGGGATCCTTTCAGGGTGAAAGTTTCAGAGATTTACAGATTTAGGTGAAGGTATTTCATGAATGCAGTGGCTTTCTCTGTGGGTGTTGGGTATTTGATGGATTCCATGTTGCTATTCCTCTTCCTGGCTTGTGAAAGCAGTTCTGTTGATGAATTTTGTAGCTTGCTGGGATTGCTGTAGCGATGTTGGGAGCAGATGAGGGTTTGAGCCAGGTCTCTGTGGCGAAGAGGATGGCAGATGCATCACTGCCCAGAAGGTCCCATATTTCAGTTGTTTGTTTGCTGAGTGACAGTGTGTGAGAAGCATGCATGTGAATGGGAGTTGATGTGTGGGTTTGCTATGGCGTGTGGTATGTGGTGGGAGTGTAAGCATTGTTGGTGCTTGTGTGGTCTGTGTGTTGGTGGGTGTTGAGGGCACTGTTAGGTATAGTGTGGGGGTGTAGAGGTGTGGGTGGGAGGCTACTAGAGAACCAGAAGTGGGTACAGATGAAAGCTCCTACCACAGTCTGAGGTGCAGTGCTGCCACAGTTTGGGGTAACGGCATTCAGGGTCTAGAGACCTTAGGAGTGCTGTAGAGTATCGTTGAGCAGTGACTGGGCTAGGGTTCTTGGTACTTGACATGGTCCAGGTGTGGATGGGTGCCGAAAGACATGCATTTTGGTGCAGTAGCGACATACACGCGGTACCCATCTGCAGCAGAGCCATGATGCAGCTGTTAGTAAGCAGGTGCTGGGAGGGGAGAAGTGTCCAGTATGCCATTATGTCATTTCCTTGGCTGATGCATGATTCTAAATGAAGTCCTCCTTTTTGGCTTCTTCTTATCAAGACAGTTTTTGTGCAAAAACCAGTAATGTCACCTCCTGGACGGATGGATAATGGGAAATTCTGTGATGTTGCTTCTTGTGCAGGTGAATGATGGGATATCTAGTGATGTCACTACGTGCCCTGATAAGGGTCTAAAATTGTATTGTCTTCCACCCATTTCAAACCATATTACATTAACCTTCCCCAAGATCTTAGCGGGTATATTAGTAAGCAATACTGGTCAGTGACATCCTGGGGCTGACCGATCCCACTTCTTGAATATCAGGACAATAGTTGAAGAAGCCATCAAGATCAGTATAGGGCAGTGGTTGGGATTATCATGAACAGTAGGGCCCAGAGATTTGTATTGCATTCAATTAAATCAACGTGACCTCATCTGGGCTGTGGGACTTGCTGCTTCCACTGTACTGGATAACAATGGTAACTTCCTGCAAAGTTACCTGCAAAACCGAACCTGGAACATCCGGGGTGAAGTGATCTGTGAATGCACTGGCATAAATCTGGGCAAAATGCACCACCCAATTCACACCATCTATGTGGCAACTGGTTTGGGACACATGTCAATTAGTAAACCCCATGCTTGACTCCTACCCCGAAAAGGACCAGCTATTATTAGTCCTAGTTGCATATCCTGCTGTCTCCCACTGCTAGGTGATAACTTCTCTCCAGTGCCTAGCGGTGGCTAATTTTTTAGAGCCAGAGGGTAGCTATGACTAAAGGGTACCTCAGAGTTGTATTAAGGGCTTTGTGCAATGATCGATTCACTGCTGTACATTTGTGATCAAACTAATGCAGCTCAACATGCATTGCTTTGCCTGACTTAAGGAGAAACTGTGTGATCCCATTGAAAAAGGCCTCGAAGGGGGTGACAATCCCCCTCAACGTCCCCATCATCAGCCAAGCAACTCAAAACATGTCCCATATTCCTAGCCACAACTTCTCCAAGTGGTAGGGATGGATCTGAACCCCTCCAAACCAACCTAAGGCCATTGGTAGATGCCTTCAAATTGCAAAGCCTGGTTTCTACTAAGAATATCTCTCTGGATGGCAGGGTCAAGGCAGCCGGGGTTGTTATCACTAAATTCAGAATTAATGATGGTAACAAAAATCAGAGAGTCCTTTAAAGAAAGACATGTAACAATATAATCAATAACTGATGGATTAGACCCACCCCAAAACATGGGTAACCCTAGGTCTCCAATGCCCATTACATCCAGTGTATTATGCAGGTTGGCTGCTGACAGGAAGGGCCCCAGCTTCTTCCCTCACTAATCTGACCCTCCACCAATCAATGTCCCCTCCACATATCCTGGACTAGACAATTTTGCATTAAATTCTCCTGCCAGATACAAAAGCAATGGATGGCCCTTTTTGGAAGCTGATTCCATCATGGAATTAGTAAGCTCAAATAAGGCAGGGCATCTTCAGTTAGGGACACCTACAAAATCCAAAAGGCAAGAATATTGGTGGGGGCAAATGTCCTTTCTTCACAAACCTTAGTATCTTTGGGACTATAGATGGATGGTGAAAATTCCCTACCAAGCAATCTCCCTGTATGGACTTTGATGAGGGACCAAGCCAACCGATCCTGCGCACTGTTAAAATCTTGTTCCTCTCACAAGAGGAAAACGCTTTACAGACACCTAGTCAGTGTGTCACTTTGTTATGAGCCTGCATTGTATTTAAAAGGAAGGATATTTATACTTAAGACTCACCTACCCTGGCAGTAAAAGACTCCTAAAGTAATTTCTAACTGTTGTAAGGCCTATATCTCCCACTGATTAACACTGGCATATCTTATTACATGTAATTCATTCTAATCTAATTTTAGGTTGAGAGCAGATAGAGAAATGTTGTTTACACTGAGATGAATAAAGTTTTAAAATCCTCTTTAATAGTAAAGTTGGATATTAAGTTAGAATCTGAAAATGTCACTTTTAGAAAGTTGTCATTCTCTTCTTCTAATCATTAGTGCCTCCTGGGTCAAATGAATGTGAATGGCCCAGCTGCTGGGGTTTACATTATTTTCCATACAGTAACACAAAGGGGCCTTAGGTGTGGACAGGATGTGCCATTCTTGTAGGATGACAGGGGAGGGGCTGTCCCCAGCAACTGGATATGCCTGGTCCTGCAACTGTACCTGTCTGAATGATTAAATGAATGAATGATAGACTTTGTAACATGTACAGCTACTCTAGGATTATCTCAGGACAAGGAAAACAGACACCAACTAAATGATATGGTACAACATAATTAGATCCTAAAAATGCAGGTTTTGGAGGATTTTTGGGAGGCAGACTGAGCTTTAATGCTACACAACTTAATAGGAAGGAGATTACAATCTTTCACAGCTAAGTGAGAAAAGGAACAACCTACTTTCCTAGTTTGTTTGAACTTATTAATTACCACTAATAAATTGTCAAATGAGTGTAAAGCCCTTGGACGATAAAAGTCAATAAACCTTGCTGTAATATATTGTGGCTCTGACATGTCATAGTCATGGTCCACAAACACAAGAGACTTAAAAACAATTATTGTTTATAGGCAGCCAATGACGGGATGTAAGATTGTGGGAGATGCGGATATGAAGAATTGTTAGTACAAGTGGTGCAGCTGCATTTTGTACATGTGCAGATGGTTAAGTAAAGACATAGGGAAGCCTGAATAGAGCATATTTGTATTATCTAATTTTGATGTGATCAGTGCATGAACCATTATTTTCCTAATGGGAAGCAGATGAAGAAACACAAATTTCCTAATTATCTTGAAACAAGATCCGAAATCCAGCAAAGTTTAAAGGATTCCAGGGAATTTGAGGACTTATTTTCAAAAGAGCAGGAAAGCTGTGTTTTATCAGCATATGAAATGATTTTTACCACAAATTCTTCCACCAGGGGTGCCAGCAGGACGAACTAAACAAGATAGGACTCAATGTTGAACCCTACAGCATCCTTTGATTGAGGGATTTGGTGTCAGATGAAAAAAGAGGAAAACCAAATATCTTACCCTTTATCCACATCCACTCGAGGGCCTGACCTCCCATCTACACATTTGCAAGCATTTGTAGAAGGATGGGATGGTTAATGGATGATATCAAATGCAGCTATTAATATCAAGGGCACATTTGTACCTTGATCTAGTGACCACTTGATAAGATCAATTACTTTAAGGACGACTGATACTGTACTATGATGCGGCCTAAAGCCCAATTGAGCGGGGTGTGCATTTCAAGGTATTCTAAGAGCTGGGCGGTAATAAGTTATTCTAAAATTTTGAGCCCTGAAGGCCTCTGCTAGAGTGAGTCCCTGATTCCAAAGAGATGCCTCCCGGTTCCTTGAACCTGGCTGGCATCAGAGTTTACTCCTCCTGAGGTAAAAATGAAAATCTTGAATTTTGAGTTACTCACAACCACAAACAGGCCCATTCGTGCCAAGACTCTGCTGCCTGCGATGATCACCAAAACAATGCTGTGATGAAAACTGCTCTTCACTGTAAAAACAATTGTTTGTGGCTACCAGCAACTTGAGACCTGCACTTTATGCCACAGCGACACCTACAAAGACTTCCAACTCAAAGCTACAGCAACATCCGTCCACTATTTGTGACATCCAACCTGCTCTTCATGCTACAGCAATGGCAACCCTCGTTAGATCCTCCTCCACCTCAAAAGAAACTCTTCACACCAGTCTTAGCAGGTAACTTTTCAGCAAGACTAATCTGGTCCCTGTATCCTGCCCATGCTCCATCGTGGTTAGCTGGAACTTATGACTTCACCCTGGTCTAGTGCAACGAGAACCGCGAGTCGTGCTTTGTACTTTCTGATGCCATTTTCACTTCAGTGTTTAAAATTGCATATTTCTGATTCTAATGATTGGATTTTTGTCATGCTTGTAAAGTTTACACTGCAATTATATATTGGTTTGTGGGGTTTCTCATATTGTGTTGTTATGTTATCGCTGTTTGTTTGCTGCATAGATACATTACCATTGCCTCTAAGTTAAGCCTGACTGCTTTGTGCCAAGTTACTTTAGTGGTTCATCCTGACAAGGATTGTGGTTGTTGTCTGAGTGGGGCTTCCACCTCCCTCAATTAATAAAACAATTCAATAAAATGGTGTTCAGTGTTGCGATTCAATACTTGTGCTTCTGCACTGCTAATCAGGTATTTATGCAAAAGTAATATTCACATATAAATGATCTGACATCAGATTCAAGCTTCTTTAACTTCTCCTTGATTGGCTACTGTTTTTTTTCTTTTTCCAAATTCAATCCCTGGCTTACATTTTCTCCATAATGATACCTGCTTGAAAATATAAAGTTGGAATTTGGCATCAAAAGTTGGCAAAAGTTGAAGATGCTCTGCAAGGATAGAGGTCTAACCTTGGAGTTAGAGGCACACAAGTGGACTTTTAAATAGCCCTCAGAGCTTATGAGGATGATAGATGGCACCAGAAAACAGAAGGACCATGACGCTGAGGAGGAGGAGGCAGATGCAGAGGAAGAGGATGAGGAGGAAGGAAATGGTTTGCTCCCTAGCCTATAGCTGCAATTTGAGGGAAAGGAAAACCTGGCTACATTAGCGCAATCCCCTGCCAGAGGCAGCATGTGTTTCACCAGCATTTCCCCTGATGATCTGGAGGACAGGAAGGATGAAAGAGAGAGCTTATGCTGCTGAGTCAAGTTTAAATTTGAGACATTCAATTAGGGGGCTTCTGAGAAGGAAGGAAGGGTGGAGTTTGCCTTAGCAAAGTAGAAAGCTGAGGATGAAAGGGCTTTAGCAGAAAGTTGTTAGTTGATGAAGTGAGAATGATCTTGACCTAAAAGCAAAGAGTCCTGCAGGGTCCAGTGATAAATGTGATGGACATAGAGAAGGTTTGAGGTGCATGAAGTATCTCCAGAAATGCATAGGATCTCTGAGGAGGATTAGGAGGATTTGCTTGCCAGCCTCTGGGGAAATATATTTTGTGAGGGGAAGGATTCACTGCTAGCTCTAGAGATGGATGACAGGATGAAATATCCACTCATGAAAGAAACACCTGTTAGAAGGTATGGTCTTATACCTGGAAAGTACAGATTGAAGATTAAGGACTACCAGAATCAGACATATAAATCTTTGGTGTATTTCATGGATTATTTCAGGAAGGCAGTGGATGGTTGGGTGAAGGACAGTAGTGTGAGTGATCATGATGAGCTATAGAATCGTATTCTCAGAGAGTACACGTTCAGTCATTATTTTGCAGAGCTGCACTACTGTTTTGTTGATTCTAATCTCACTGCTTACAATGAACTTGCTGAGGAATCTAATCTATGGCTTAGCACCAGGGTCCACAAGAAGGTATCTAAGGTAGCTCAGAAAAAGTGGACAAGGTCCCCACCAGGACAAAGGGAGGGAGACAAAATAAAAGCAAGGTGTTCTGAAATGGCCCCAAAACAATCTTCGTGGGAATAATTCCCTGTCCCAAACTGACCACAAGAAGAGTGGATCTCCTAGGAAGAAATCCTCAGGTTGTTTTTTCTACAAATACTATGCATGCTATAGGTATGGGCATGACAACAGAGGGCGCCCACTGCCTCAAAAGGCAGGACCCACCCCCACTGGTGGTTAGACACCAGTGATGGACAGTTGTAGGGCTTGGGGAGTAGCTTGCACCAGTTAGTGTGGAATGGGGACAGATGTTACCCTGGTTTTCTTGAGTGATATATGGTACTGCACTCAAGGCATACATGCCTAGCAATACTGAAATGTATAGGCTTTGGGTTACCATCAATGTGCACAAGGTGTAGGATCTGAGAGACATAAGAGCCAGTCAGGTGTGTCCTTTATTGATTCCAAGTTGACTTGAATGGTATTTTATCTATCCAAAGCTGAATACTGTCCCTGGGGCGATAAAAGGCTTTTGGCATTTTTCAGCTTAGCTGGATGGCACTTGCTAATCATGTGCTTAAAGACGTTGTAAAAATAGAAAAAGACCTGGGACCTAAATAGGATCTCTCAGACTGGAAGGCCTATCCTACAAACCTCTGACGGAGAGGTTGCCGCCACGCTAGCTACCTCCTCGCCAACCCATTTAGACTTTTTGCTAGGCTGACTGGCAGAAACCAAGGTAATAATTGAGCCAGCAGCAATGCTGTTGCCTGCAGGGTGCACCAGCACCCTTACAATGTTCACTTTCTGCACAGCAGATGGTGAACATTGAGAAGGTGCTGAGCAGGGGGCCCGTGGACTGCCCATGCCAAGTGCATGGGCAGTGCAGGGGCCCCCGTGTGCAAGCAGTCCAAGTGTTCTCTGCCAGCCTTTTCATGGCTGTAAAACCACCAAGAAAAGGATGGCAGAGAACCGGGTTGTAATCAGCAGGCTGATTGTGACCTGCACTCACCGACAACCTGTCCGGATCACTGATTCAGAGGTAAGCTGGTGGTTTTATCGCCAGGGTTTTAATGTGGTGGTTGGACCGCCAAAGCAGTAGCGGTCCTGACCGCTACCGCAAGGCTGGCGGGCTCAAGACCACCAGCCTTGTAAGGAGGCCCTTTCTGACTTTCTATTTCAGTGTGGATAACACTGTGCTAATTATACACTTAAAAAATCTGCTAGAGAGACATTTGAGGTAAGCAGATTCAAAATATCAGTGGAGTTCTAGGGTGCTCCACATAAAGGAGTTGTTCTCCACCTAAACTTGAGAACTACCCAAAGTTCCTTGATTTATGCATCACTCTAAATCCAAAAGAGTATTATCTTGAGATATACATATATGTGTAAGTTGAAATTTCTATAGGAAGTACATTATTTGTTTTGTAAATAACTTTTTTGTCATTTGAAGAATGTGCATTAAACCCACGTTGAGTCCTTTATGGACATTTTTGCAGTGATCTCTCAAGAAGGGAGAATAGGGGATTATCAAACATTGATTTTCAATGTAAATTCCCATACGAAATGTTGCTGTCCGATGCAGTAAAAAAAATGACTAAATGGAATTGCAAAAAAATTGGCTGAAACTTCACTCAGAAAGCATAATTTTTGTGATTTGTATATATCTGTTCAGCCATGTTTGACAAATTAGCATTTAAAGACAATCTTAGGTTAGGCTTCAAAGGGTTAAACATTTAATTATATCTGGATGTTGGTCTCATGAGAGTCTCATGGTACCAAAACATATACAACAGGGTTATCAGATTGGCAGAGTTTTGTCTGCTTCTAGTGTTTTGGCACTGCACTATTTATGCAGTACTGGCATACAGAGGCTCTCCACAGTTCTGAAGTAAATGTGGTGGTCACCAAACCAGGACACTGGGGCTCACTCTCTGTGCCTTGAAATCATTTTCAAAAGGGCATTAGAGGCACGGTGAGCTCCCAGTACGTTTGGTGGGGGAGGGTCAATACCCCCCAAGAATATAAGATAAACGATTATTCTGTGCCATGTGTACAGCTGTTCTTCCATAGGATGCAGTACTGCCCTTCTGTGAGGTACTGCAGTACTCCTGTGAGACCACTCTACAAGCTTCCACCCCATAGTACTGCAGTAACGTTCAAGCATTCTGTGTGGCCAGCCCCCCACTGTGCACGACTGAAGGCTATGCACAGCAGAGATGTTGGGTGTAGGTTGGCCAAGGTGGGCTGGTAGATGCTCAAGTTTAAATACTATCAAAAAATCCCAGAAATTCACTAATGAAAATAAAGGTTAACACAGTGTTCTAGTTAGGTAAGGTAATACGATTTTAGCCTACATAAAAAAAAAACGAGAAATTTACTGAAAAAATAAAAGGTTAAAGTGTCGTTATAGATATGAAATGAGATTGAGGGCCTGATTAAGAGTCTTGCAAAAAGAACAGATGATGGACACTTGTTTCCGGTCCAGGGAAGATCTGGCCTGGCACATCGAGCAGGACTGTTTCCATGGGGAACCGGGTCAAGATTGATTTGCATATGGCTGGGTCCAAACTGGGGGGGTGAGCAGACGATTTGAAAGATTAAACCCAGATGTGTGACTGAGGCTGAATGTTTAGTTGGTTCCACATTCCATCCATCATTTGTGTTTGAATATGAGTCTGCCAGTCTCAAGACTGCCAGACTTTAGGTGACAGACAACCGCAGCTGTGACAGTCCGACAGTCACATTACGACCCTGTCGGTCTGACTGTCAGGGGACCGCTGACTCTGCCAGGGTCTCTGATCCCGACAGGATGAAGGCAGTCTTGGTTGTCATCAGGCAGAGCGGCACTTCCCTATTGATTACAACCTTGTTCTCTGCCAGCCTTTTCATGGTGGTCAGACCGCTGGCGGAGAACAAGTGCAGGGGACCACAGGAAGACCCCTGCACTGCCCATTGCATGGGCACTTCAAGGGTCCCCCTGCCCAGAATCCTTGAAATGCGCACTGTCTGCTGGTGCACTCTGCATCTGCAACATTGCAGCTGGCTCAATTATGTGCTGGGAACAATGCTGCTGCACCTTTCCCACTGGGCTGACGGGCAGGAACATTGGTTCCCACCCATCAGCGCAGTGAGAAAGCTTTAATGGGGTCAGCAGGGAGACCGCCAGCACCGTGGTGGTCTCCTCATTGGGAGTTTGGCGGTCGGATATTTCCAACCGCCAAACACGTAATGACCCCTTTAAACTAGTGTTTACAAATAATGAAAAAGACTGAAATTCACCAATTATACTTTTGTGACGCAATGCACTGCTAATGACCTCATATATTATATTTCTCATGACATGTTAAATGACATAATTTATGAATGCACTGATAGCATTTCAAATGACCTCATTGATGACATTACTGATTACATCATCCAGTTTTTGTGGCAGTGTCCAATAGGGTCTGTGTACTTGAAGTAATTCAACACACTAAACTTGTGGCTAATTTTCTAATACCAATAATGATAATGGACGTAACTTTTCATCACATCCTTGACACATAGCATAAGACATCTGTCAAGTCATCCTTATTTGGTTAATATTATGCTGTCATCCCCTTTTTAAAATTGAACACCGTCCAGCAAGAAGTTGTTACTCTTGCTGCATTAACACAATGACTCTCTTAAAGATTTCATATGATACAGAATCTTAAGACAGAAGGTTGACTGGGATGCAGTTGTGACTCAAAAAGACTTCTTCAGCCAGGTCCTCTGGACAACACTCTGTAGTTGGTAAAATACAGTACACAGATTCTTGAGTTGGGCATAATAATAGGCAATCATGAAAGCATACCTAAAATGCCAGCATGAGAGAAATCACCTTTGAGTGGGGCACATCGAAATTCTATTTTATTCAACAATCTTCAGTCCCTCAAAATCTACATACAAATTCAGCAAATACATATCCATACTTAATAAATATCCTTACTACATAGAATTTACACGTACCATTGTATTACAGCTATTTAAGACTTACCAGTGCTCAGATATCTACTGGTTGATTATATATTTTCAACAGAAGCTTTGGTCTTTCTCGCAATTTTTTTCACTGCAGATTTTTTGCCACAACCTACTTAGAGACACACCTCTGCAACCCACAAATAAGGTGCACTTGGCCTTTATCTTGCTCACCATTGAACACTTATTGCACAGCATACTGATTTGTAAACTAGGCATTATATAACTTAAAATATGCACAACTGAAACATTTCCTAGATTACGCTATAATTATACTGTTCATTTTTCTAGTTCTACTGGTATTAAGAAGACAGTAAATGTGCCAACCTGAAATAGAAAAATAGTTGAACTACAGCGCTACACAACCCATTGAGCAATATTTGAAAGAGATGGGTTTCCGATAACTGTCAATCCCATGCAACATTACAGGGAGAGTTTGTGAAACCCCAAACCCTATTTCATTAATGAAAAACACACTCAACAACACTTGAAAATGAGGTATCTATTTTGAAGATGGATTTTAAAATAAAGGGTCATATTTATACTTTTTGACGCACAACTGCGCCAATGCAGTTGTGCGTCAAAAATTCGAACGCCGGCTAACGCCATTCCAAAGCGCCATGCGGGCGCCTTATTTATGGAATGACGTTAGCCGGCGCAGCTGACTGGTTTGCGTCAAAAAAAATTACCCACACCAGGCAGCGCCGGCGTAGGGGAAAATGGAGCTTGGGCGTCAAAAAATGGGGCAAGTCAGGGCTGAGGCAAAATATTGGCCTCAACCCGATTTGCGCCATTTTTTTTTACTCCCAACCCCCATTGAAATGACTCCTGTCTTAGCACAGACAGGAGTCATGCCCCCTTGCCCAATGGCCATGCCCAGGGGACTTATGTCCCCTGGGCATGGTCATTGGGCATAGTGGCATGTAGGGGGGCACAAATCAGGCCCCCCTATGCCACAAAAAAAAAACAAAAAAAATACTTACCTGAACTTACCTTAAGTTCCCTGGGATGGGTCCCTCCATCCTTGGGCGTCCTCCTGGGGTGGGCAAGGGTGGCAGGGGGTGTCCCTGGGGGCATGGGAGGGCACCTCTGGGCTCCTTCCGAGCCCACAGGTCCCTTAACGCCTGCCCTGACCAGGCGTTAAAAAATGACGCAAAAGCGGCTGGACGTCATTTTTTTTGACCCGCCCACTCCCGTGCGTCATTTTTGCACGGGAGTTTAAATAAGGCGCACATGCCTTGGAGTCATTTTTTAGACAGGAACGCCTACCTTGCATATCATTAACGCAAGGTGTCCACGCTAAAAAATGACACATACTCCAAGATCTTTGGCGCTTGCGTCGGATTTGCGTAAAAAAAAAGACGCAATTCCGGCGCAAACAGAGTATAAATATGCCCCAAAAAGTGTTAATCTAGTTCAAAATACATGAAATGCAGCCGTAAAAAAGAGAAATTAAATGGTTGTAGCAACATTTGATAAAAGCATAAATACAATAAAGTACTCCAACATGATTGAATTTATATATTTATATCAATTCTACACCCATTCGCACAAACAGTAAGGTAATTCTAGCACAACAGAAAATAAGACCTATTTCAAGTTTTAAATATGCATACCTGCTTGAACAATAAGGTTTACGTTCGATAAAATAGCAAAGCCTACTTTTGTTGTCAAACAAGAACAGTGAGTGAGGGTAAAGTACATTCAGTTAGAACAAGTGATATGATTGTGCATGGCATTGCTCAATATTGCTTGGCATAAAGATTCCCCTTTAGCGCCTCACCCTTTGTGCTTGGCATAAATCACATAATTTCATTGTTGTTGAAACTTATAGAATAAACAATTAGCAAAACGTTGTCTGGTGCCTTTTCACATACTTTCCTTCTGCAAAACTGTGGTATTCTTAAAAACAATAATAAAGAAGACATAAAGTTCTCAACCTTCTGGAAACTCTTCAGCACTTAGACTAACTACTGAAAATATATTCAAGCAATACTTGATTATCATTGTTATCATTAATCATGCATATTCATTATTAATTGATTATCACATGTAACTCAAGAGGGGGAATACCAAGAGGACAAAAAACACAATATTCATAAAATAACTACACTTGCCTCCAGGTTGTACACTATTTCTACACTATGCATCAGCATGTGTACATTCAGGCATTGCTGCATATGACTATGGTGCTATCAGTGATGTCATCAGTGATTTCATTAATGATGTCATTTGAGATGTCGTCAGTGATGCTATTACTGATGTCATTTAATATGTTATGAATGATGTAATATGTGAAGTGTTGGTGGAGTAAGGCCAGGATGTTAGATAAATAGCTACGTTCTAGCTCTTAATGGACATTATGTGCAGGGGTTGACTGAGGAACATTCAGTAAATGCCTGGCAAATATGATTTCTGCAAGCTGTAACAAGGAGCAATCAGAATAGGCCCAGATTTCACTAACAAGTGTGATGGCTGAAGCACTTTTAGCCTGAAACTGCCAATAATTCCATCATAGATTTTTCCCTAGTGTGAAAGTAAAGTCAAACGCAGGTCAATTTGTACATAAAAATAGGTTTCAATTAGCTTTTAAAAGGGGGTTCCAGGTACCTTTCGAGTCAAACAGGACTCTCAGATAGGAAAAAGGTTCATTCCTGACAAGTGTAGTTTTTGTTGGGGCCAGATTGTCCAGGAAGGCCACGAAAAAATCTAAAAGACTTTGAAACCATAATGTGATTCTTGCAAGCAAAACTGCATCACCTGTGTACAATGACACGAAGGGGACAATAGCCAACTTTGGGAAATCATTGCCCTTGTTGAGCAAAGTGTTTTCCTCAATATTCAAATAACAAGTGAAAAAGAAATGGCCAAGGTATATTCGTGGCAAACCCCCCCTCCTGAGGGGATAAAGTGGCCCTCATTATTATAGATGTCTACTGCAGACATGTTCACATGCAGGTTTCATAAGAAGTACACAATGTCTAGGTTCACTGCCAGGGTCAAGAGGATGTTCCACAGTTTATCTCTGTTCGCCATATCAAAAGTGGGGACAGATACATAAAGACCATAACAGTAGCGTTAGAAATTGGATTACTGGTTGACGGGTGGGAGCCCTGGTCAAGCAGCGACGGCATTCCTAGAAAGGGTAAGGAATAGGCAGACTCTAAATTAACCTGTGCTCAACCCCCTCATAGCTTGGCACAAAGCAGTCAGACCTAACTTAGAAGCACTATGTAAAGTACTTGAGCAGCACTTAAAACAGTCAAACAGTAAAAGTATCACACAAAAAGTATACCACATCATGTTAGAAAATAAGCTTAATTTATGAAATACAATAAGATCTAAATGATATGAATACAATTAGTAGAACCAGAGACTTTGAATGTTAAAGTTTTATAAGAAAAAAGCACCACAAAGTGTAAAGTGCTAACTGTGGTTATATGGTCAGCTGGACCAGAACCAAAGCCCTCATTACGAGTTTGGTATTCTTAAGACTGCCAAACTCATGTGGCAGTCAGACCGCCGCAATCCTGCTGGTCTGACAGCCAGTTTACATCCCTGGCGTCAGAGTGCCAGGGGACCGCCGCTAGTTTGGACTGATCAAGATGGAGCATGTTACCTTAAATCCTGGTTTGCAGAGCATTAAATGGATCAGTGTCAAAGATGCGTCATGCAGCCAAGTTGATGTCCTGGGTCTGAGGTGCAGCAAGGCTGCAGTGTGATATCCTGTTATGTCAAGGATCCCGTAGACGGGGCAGGAGATGTGAAGTCTGGATTCAGTGATGCTTCGTACTGGTGGGGCGATACCGTCAGTTCCGAAGAGCTGCTAGGATGCGATGCAGAATCCAGCATCATCATATAGGCTGTTGTCAACAAGGGATGCGAGGACCTGCACAGACGATGCATTGTACAGCAATGGTTCTGAAGGCAATGCAGGCTTCGGCATCAATGAAAGTCTTTGTGACGGGTCCAGTCCATTCAGCCGCAGAGATGCATCAGTTTTGCTTGAGGTTTCACGGCACAGCAGAGGGGAGGCTTTGTTCTGCTGGAGCCACACATGCTCGTCAAGCAACTTAAGCACACTTCTAAGGATCCAGTATTGTGGTTGCACCACTTGGCAGGATAGACTCGCAGATGGCTGAGTCCAGGTGCAGATACAAGGTTAGTGGAAGCCTTTTATGTCCCTGAGGATTCATGTGAGGAGGCCAGCCAACTAGCCCTTGGAATCACTCTGAGTTCTGTGTTCAAGCGATGCAGGTCCAGTACTTCTCCGCCAGGCGCTATAGCAGCAGGCAGTAGGTCACCTCAGCAAAGCAGTGTCCAGCAGAGTGTAGTCCAGCTGAATTGCAGTCCTTCAACAGCACAGTAGTTCTTCTTCCTGGCAGAGTATCCACAGGTCTAGGAAGGTCCTTCCTCTAGTTTGTTGTGTCATTGAAGTGGGGGGAACATTCTGGAGGCATATCTTTGAAGTGTACAGATGCCTTGTGGTTCCTTCCTTAGCTCCAGACTAACCCAGGGGGTATGCAGACATTTGTGTGTAGACAAAACACAGCCCATTGACGACTAAATAAAGCTGGGCCCAGCTCCTCCCATCCTGCAAGTGATGGCCCATCCACTCACATCTAAGCTCCCATTGTGTGTGCTTTTCTAGGAGGGATACACAAAGCTTTGCTGCCAACAGTTATGTGACCAGACACCGGCTGTAGGCACCTACTAGCAAAGGAAAGAAAATGCCAACTTTCTAAAATTGTAATTTAAAGTCTGACTTCACCATGAGTCAGGATTTTACGTTAGGATTCCAGTGACACCAAACATTAACCAATTGTCTGTTCTCATTTGGAAATTACACTTATAAAATGTAATGCAACAACTCCAGTGTTATCCTATTAGAGATATGGGCCATAAAGTAGTGAATAATTAATTTAAGAGTTTTTCACTACCGGGACATGTAAAACTTAAAAGTGCATATCCTACTTTTTTAAATACATTGTACTGTATCCTTGGGGCTTTCTAGGGCTTGCCTTATGGGTGAGATATATGTATTAAAAAGGAAGGTTTAGGCCTGAAAAATTGTTTATTTTGCCAAGTCAACATGGTAGGTTGAAACTGCGCACACAGGCTGTTCAGAGTCAGTCCTGAGACATGTTTAAAAGACTACCTAAGTGGGTGGCACAATCAGTGCTGCAGGCCCACTAGTAAAATTTAATTTACAGGCTCTATGCACTTTGCTAGGGGCTTATAAGTAAATTAAATATGCCAATAGGGTATAAGAGAAAGTTACCATGTTTTGAGCGAAGAGGAGAAGCACTTTAGCCCTAGTTAGCAGAGGTAAAGTGTGAAGAGTCTTAAAGCCAGAAAAGTCAGCAAAACGAGAGGTCTAAAGGCAAAAAAGTTAGCGGGTAAACTACACCAAGAATGCCAGTTTTAAGAAGTAGTATATTAGTTAACTATAAAATGAAGATGTAAACACTGGTCAGTTGTGCTCCTACCCAGTCTGAATCCATACTTTAAGTTTGAGAGAATATGATTCTCATCAGGTTAAGCAGTTACCCTGCTGAGAACTACATGGCCCATAGCCTTAAGTACAGAGTTGATTAAAGAAATTAGCCTGTAGCACTTGGGGATGTTTCTATAACTAATTTTTGACAACACAAATTATAACAAAGGAAGCCCAAGATGGGGGCAAACACGTAACAATGGCATGGTTATCAGCGTAAGAAGAGAATGCCTGTGCTCTGATTCCATGATGAAAAGACCGTACTCATAGTCTTTCATTAAAAAAGACTTTGTGCATTAGAAAGTAAATTGTGCATTTTCTATTAGGTGATGCAGGCACTGCCCCAGCCCCACCCCTCACATGTCTGTTGTATTAAGTTGCAGTTTAGTTTGTTGCAAACACACAATAAATAAATACAAAGATAATGCCTAAAATACATACAACATTTTTTATTAAGGTATTAAAATTATATGTGATCTCTATCACTTTTAAAATCAACCATGTTTGTTCTTTATATGAATAGTAAAATAATAGTGTCAAATAGAATGCAGTTAAGGCATTATTATTACTTTTTTCATGAAAGATGCAAGTTTTGGAATCATTGTGCCTCCAAATACAAACCTATGAAATGTTTTCCTTTCTTTCAGTCTCTGAAAAATGACAAGTCATCATCTAAAAGCGATATGCAGAATCTCTTGGAGTTAGGTCAGAAGCAAAGGTAAGGTTCTTTTATTTCTTTTTGTTTCACTAAACTCAGTTTTATGCTAAATATATTTTACCCTTTCAGATGCTTTACAAAGTTCTTCTTTATGAAAAATAGATACCCGCTGTGGAAAAGAGCTTGCCATTGGGCACATTTAGGTGACTGACTGTGCATGTGCAGGAAAGTGTGGAGTGGAATCCTAGGAATTAAAAACCCTAACTAGGGTTTCTTTTCAATGGAAACTGGATGAGGGGGTATTGGGTTAGATGCAACTGGCTTAAGAGTGTACAGAATAAGGGCCTCATTACGAGTTTGGCGGTCCTGTGACCACCATGTCAGCGGTGGTGATATGACTGCTAACAGGCTGGTGGAGTAGAGCGCCAAATTATGAGTTTGACGGTGGGGCACACAAAAGACCTCCAAAGTACTGCTGGCACCGCCAGCCAGTACAGACCGCCACAGTTGAATGGAGGCACAAAGAGACCAGTGAAAACATGTTTCCACCGTCCTATTGGGAGGTTACACACCGCCAGTGTGACCACCGCGGTCGAACCACAACGGAGCACCAGGTGGAAATGAACAATATAAAAGTAGACACTCACCTCCAGGAAGCCATACACGTCCAGAGCCGCCAAGGAACCAAAACTAGATGTCTTCCTGATGCTCCTGTTTTCCGAAAGACAAAGTACACATCACTGATGAGGATTACACCAAGCGTAAGTACACACACTCACCTGTTACATAAGTCAAATGTACAAATGTGTACAGTCACAATACATACCATAACAACACTATCATACCACCCAGCAATCGACACACACACATCACACACACACACAGTATGTAGAACCTATCATGCCATGCACACTACACATAGACTGAAACAGTCAAAACACTCAACGTGACACTGCACAACAACAAACACATCCCAGGACAAACACAACACAGTACCTTGACACCAACATGTCAGCTACATACACATACCTATCACACAACACATATGCAACCCCTGGGGGACAAAAGACCTGCACACAAGCTCACACACTGCTCAAATTATGTAAAACAGCAAGCAACACACACAACAAAATACTGGCACACAACCAATGCAGCCAAGAACAAGTCAAACCTAGGAAAGGAAATGCAGGACAAAGATGTAACTAGAAAACTAACAACTGGTTGGTTATAATTTTTTGTTTTCGTACAAAAATAACAGTCCAAGGCCAATGGCCAGTCCATATATATATATTAGTTTTGCACCAAAGATGCAAAATGGTGCCCCAACTTGACTTCTGACTGCCATGTAACCTCCACTGGTAGGTGCATCAAGAAGGCAGGCAGGTACCTCAGGGATATTGGGAGGGGTGGGAGAGGGAGGTGGATGAGCTTGGGAGGGGTGTATTTTGGCTTTGGTTTGGGAGGGAACCTTCTTGGGAGGAGTGGACCTCTTCTTGGTGGAGGGAGGGGCATGGGTGCTGGCAGGGGGGTAGGAGAGGCCTTGGACGTAGAAGGGATGGCCATGGGGAGGGAAACAGCCCTTTTTGGGAGGGAGAGTAGGGAAAAGGTCAAGTTTGGAAAGGAACACCTTTCTTGACACACGGGGACGGTCATCAGAAGGGGTTTTGGGTGTGGAGGGTGAGGGAGTAGTTGTATGATGTTTAGGAGTGGATGTCTTGGGTGATTATGTCTGGGAGGTGTGCTTGTGTGTGCTGGGTGTCTGTTGGGTGGATGAGTGAAAGCATTTATGTGTCTTGGGCTGAGGGTGGTAGAAGTGCTTGGGATTCTGTGGTGGGTGGGTGGCTGTCTGTTGGGGTGGTGACTGCAGGTATGGTGGATACGCTGCATATAGGTGTGTCAGTGGTTGTGGTGTCTGTGGATGTGGTGGCCGGGGTGGATGTCTTAGGGTCTGCTGAGGTGGCGTCTTTGGGTAGGATAGATGGTGTGGCTGGATCAGTGGATGTTGGTGTGGAGTCTGCAGGTGTGCCAGGTATTGTGTGTGTAATTCTGGGAGTGATGGTGGTGTCAGTGCAAGTTGTGACTGTTGCTGTGTCTGCAGGTGGACGTTGTCTCTATGCGTGCCAGTGGTGTGTCTTGTGGTGCTTATGTTTGTATGTACTACCCTCGGATGTTGAGGCGGATGCATGCCTGTCTGTTTGTGTGCTTTGGCTGGATCGGGAAATTAGGGATTTGGATTGGGAAAAGGAAGGTGGATGGGGGAACGATAGACAAGGGGCCACTGGCTGCCGTCAGTGTGGAAGCCAGAGCCTGTAGGCGTAGGCAAGAGGTCAAAGTTTGCAAGGAACAGTTTTTATGGAATACTGGGACGGGAAGATGGAGAGGGTTTGGGAGTGGAGGAGTTGGGAGTGGTTGTAGGAGGTGTCTTTCTGCTGAGTTTGGATGAAGGTGCATGGGCTGGGTGCTGTTTTGAGGTGGATGGCTGTTGGGTGGGTGCTTGCATTTGTGTACTTTGGGAGGAGGGGTCACAGACACACTGGGAGAGGACACAGGGGACGTGTGCATGGTTGTGGGGGTGGTGACTGCTCGTGAGGTGGATGTTGTGATGGGCATGCTGGTGATGAACGTAGTGGATGAGGAAGTAGTGCATGCAGGTGTGAGTGGAGACAATACTGGGAGGGGGGTGGACAACGAAGAAGAGGGGGACACAGTGGAGCCAGTGGATGTTGGTGTGTCTGCATGGGGATGGTGCTTGTGTGAGTACCTGTGGGATGAAGTGTGGTGCTTGTGTTTGCCTGAGCCACTTCTGTGTGTTGATTTGGGTGATTGCTGGTCTGAAGGTGTGCTTGAGATAGGCTGGGGTTGAGGGGATTGGGACTGGGACTGGGTAGAGGAAGTTGGAGGGGGGAGGCTAGACACAGGGACAATGGCTGCCATCAGTGCTGAGGCCAGAGCCTGAAATGCTCTCTGTTTGGCCGCCACACCAGAGTGAATGCCCTCCAGGTATGCATTTGTTTGTTGCAAATGCCTCTCGACACCCTGGATGGCATCCAGAATGGTTGACTGCCCAACATTGTTGGATCTCAGGAGGTCAATAGCCTCCTCACTGAGGGCAGGGCCTGAGGTACCTGGGGCGAAGGAGATGCCCACCCTCCTGGGTGAGCGGGCACAGGAAACACACTGAGGGGCTGCTGAGAGGGCGGTGCTGGAAGGGGGGTGGCGGCTGTACCTGTTGTTGGGGTGGGCACAGAGCTGTCCGCCACCGCCAGGGAGCTTCCATCGGAGGAGGAGTCGCTGTCACTGGTCTTCCCTCCAGTCCCCGTCGTGATGCTCCCCTCGCCCTCCGTCCCACTGGTGACTTCACCCTCAGTGGATTCGCCCTCATGGGCCATATGGGATGCAGTTCCCTCTGTCTCCGGTGCCTCTGCTCCTCTGCCAGATGATGCTAATGCACACAAGGACAGGGTGACAAAACAAAAAGAGGGGGAGAGAAAAAGGATACACTTGGTCACGGCCAGCAACAACACTACAGTTGGCGTACACAACACACAGGGAGCTGCCCTATGCACTAGGCCAAGCCCAACCAGTCACTAAAGTAGTCACAAGCCCATGGGGTACAATGGCTAATGCCAGCATCTGCACACCTGACACCCACAGGACCCTGCCCAGCAGTATATGCCCACTTACACCATTGGGTTTGGAGTGCTTCAGAGCCTGCACACAAGGGACCTACCCTGCCATGATTGCCCTGGCCTAGGGTCACCCACAGCCCACATACCCCACCCAGCTAGCTCCTAAAGTGCGCAAAGTCAGGATTCAGAATCTGTACTCACCCCCTTGTAGTTGCTGTGATGCCCTCTTGCACCCATCCAACTCCGGATAGGCCACCGCCACGATGCAGAACATCAGGCCGGTCATGGTGCGACAGGCACCCCTTCCACATTGGCAGGCCAGCCCAAGCAGGGCCTCCGCTGTTTTCTTGGTCCAGCGGCACAGGTCCTCCCATCTCTTGCGGCAGTGGGTGCTCTGCCTGTGATAGACCCCCAGGGTCCGCACCTCCTTGGCGATGGCACACCACCAATACCCTTTTTCTGGTGGGTGCTGACCTAAAGGGAAAAGGCAGGAGGAAAGGGAATTACTCACCCGTCCGGACAGGCATACTCATTGCCCCTCAGTTCCCACCAATGCCCTAACGCACATACACTGACCACCTCTCATGCAGCACTCAGGCCAGGATGCTTCAGCACCCCCAACATGTGGCTTACATCCACACCACTCCAAACATGCATGCCCACACATCATGCTCTCAGTGTACTCACCTGTTTTTCTGGAGGACCATAGAGTAACGTGTAATGGGGTAGGACCCCATCCACCAGTTTCTCCAACTCCTCTGTAGTGAAGGCAGGGGCCCTTTCCCCAGACACTGTAGCCATTGTTGCTTCCAGACTCAGGTCACAGCAGCACTTGCAGTATAGGTCCTCTCCTGTTGACGGTCAGGTAGCAAGTGAATGAGTAGTTAGAAAATGTCGGTCACGTCTGCTGCGGTGTGTACCATCACCGCCGGCGTACATCGCCATTGGTTCCTGGAACCCACAGGGCCCAATGATAACCAATGCGAAGTTGCGTGGCGGTCATTGCCCGCCTACCTTGGCGGCGCACAACGCCAGTGGAATTACCTCATTTCCACTTGTCCTTCCTCACCGGTCAGGCAGCTGCCATTTCAGAGGGGCACATGGCATGGCACCTAACTGCGTCACAGCAGACATTGGCCCATCAAATGACTCTCGACTTCACATACTGCTTCTGTGACCTAACTTCAGCAACAGTTGTGCATTCTATGTGGAAATATGACCTTCTGCTCACCATTCTCCTCCATAGACTACAACCGCTGAGGCAGATGATGAGATGGCGCCATCCTCCGGTGTACAGACCCCTGGTGGACCTGTTGACAATGGAAGACATTATCATCACATACAGACTTGATCATGCCACAATTCAAGAGCTGTATGCCTAATTGGAGCCAGACCTGATGTCAGCTATCCGCCAGCCCACAAGTATTCCCCCTCTTTTGCAGGTTCTGTCAGTGCTGCATTTCCTGACAAGTAGATCATTTCAAACTACAGTGGCCATGGCATCAGGAATGTCTCAGACAATGTTCTCCAACGTGTTGTCCAGAGTGTTGTCTGCCCTGCTGAAACACATATAGAGCTACATCTTATTCCACCAGGTGGAGGATTTGGCCACAGTGAAAGCTGACTTATATTCCTTGGGACATATCCCCAACATCATTGGTGCCATTGATGGTACACATGTGGCATTTGTTCCCCCCTGGAGAAATGAACAGGTTTACAGGAATAGGAAAAGCTATCACTAGATGAATGTGCAGATGGTGTGTTTGGTGGACCAGTACATCTCCCATGTGAATGCCAAATATCCTGGCTCTGTGCATGACGCCTATATCTTGAGGAATAGCAGCATCCCTTATGTGATGGGCCAACTCCAGAGGCACCGGGTGTGGCTAATAGGTGAGTTCAAGGTCACCACCCACTATAAGTAGGTTTCTGGGTATGGGGTTGTCCCAAAGGGTTAGTGTGTGTCTAACAGTTGTCCCTCGATATTTTCAGGTGCCTCTGGTTACCCCAACCTGTCATGCCTACTGACCCCAGTGAGGAATCCCAGGACAAGGGAAGAGGAACGTTACAATGAGGCACATGGGCATACAAGGAGGATTATTGAGAGAACTTTCAGCCTACTGAAGGCCAGGTTCCGGTGCCTCCATCTGACAGGTGGATCCCTGTACTACTCACCCAAGGAGGTGTGCCAGATCATCGTGGCATGCTGTATGTTGCACAACCTGGCCTTGAGATGTCAGGTGCCTTTTCTGCAGGAGGATGAGCCTGGAGATGGTCTTGTGGCAGCAGTGGAGCCTGTGATCAGTGAGAAAGAGGAGGCAGAAGATGTGGACAACAGAACAAACATTATACAGCAGTACTTCCAGTTACACACAGGTATGAGACTGTAACTCAAATTTACTTTTCAGTAATCTTTTGGACATTGTACATGGCAGCCTCTTACCCTCTGTCTATGGACACTGATTGTACCCTTTGGATTCTCTAATATCAGATCTGTGTGTCCCATTCTGGCTCCTGCTATATATACTGCTGCTCACCAAAGGTCATCCTGTAGTACATTTCACTGTACATATACATTGCAATGCTTTGATAATGTTGTACTAATACATTTATCAATTCTTGACACTGACTCCAATATGGTATTTGTTTCAAGGGTGTTTATTTTTGTGCCAATGAGTATGGGGGTATGTGCAAGGTGCTGGGGTGATGATGGAGGAATGTCCAGTTAGAGTCCAGTCCATTGGTATCACAGGTGCATTGTCCAAGGGAACATAGGAAGTGGAGCAATGTCAGTTCAAGGTGGTCCAGGTGACATGGTGGGACAGAAGGGTGACAATCAGGAGGGTCTTATTTCCTTATTTCCTGGCGGGGGTCTTGGCAATGTTCTCTGTCTTCTGCCTGGATTGCAGGGACCATTTGTGAGGGGGGGTTCTCCTTCTGCAGGGGGTGGAGTGCTGGTGGCCTGTTGGTCCTGTGGCGGAGCCTCCTGTCCACTAGTGCCGGCGGAGGTGGAAGGCTGTTCCTCGGTTTGCCTAGTGTCAGACGCCTGTTGTTGTGCCACTGCCTCCCTCATGGTCTTGCCCATGTCAGCCAGCACCCCTGCAATGGTGACCAGGATGGTGTATTTTTGTTAGGTCCTCCCTGATCCCCAGGTACTGTCCCTCCTGCAGCAGCTGGATCTCCTGTAACTTGGCCAGTACCTGGCCCATGGTCTCCTAGGAATGGTGGTACGCTCCCATGATGTTTGAGAGTGCCTCGTGGAGGGTCGGTTCCCTGGGCCTGTCCTCCCCCTGTCGCACAGCAGTCCTCCCAGCTTCCCTGTTGTCCTGTGCCTTTGTCCTCTGAACCGTGTGCCCACTGCCACTGACCCCAGGTCCCTGATTGTCCTGTGTTTGTGGGGTTGCCTGGGGTCCCTGTAGTGGTGGACACACTGTTGATTGACGTGTCCTGGGGACAGTGGCATGGGCCCGCTGGGTGGGTGCTGTGGTGGTGTTTCCTGAGAGGTGAGGCTCAGTGGTGGTTTGGGACTGTGGCAGGGTAACTGACTGTCCGGAGGTCCCAGATGGGCCAGGTTGGTCATCGTGATCCAGGCATGTAGAGCTGCTGTCATCACTGGGGCCTCTTCTGGGGGGGCTGGATGTGACTGGCCCCTCCTCTCCGGTGACGTTGGGTAGGGGTCCTGTTGGGAGAAAAATGCATTGTCAATGTATCTGCGTGTGCAATCTTGTGCATGGCTGCGTTTCCCTCTATGTCTGTCATTTCCCTGTCGTCTTGGACTTGTGTGAGTGGTGATTTTGTGGGCTGGGTGAGTCTCTCTATTGGGCATGCTGTGGTGATGGGTGTCCATGCAGGTCTGTGATAGGTGTCCATTCATTGTTGTTGCATGCAGGGCACGGTATTGGGATGGGTGGGTTGTGCTATTGGGGTATATGTGAGTTGGTGGAGTGATGGGGTTGTGGGTGGGAGTTTGTGATGGCATGAGGTAGGGGGGGATAAAGTATTACAGATTTGACTTACCAGAGTCCAGTCGTCCTGCTACTCCTGCAAGGCCCTCAGGATGCATGATCGCCAAGACTTGCTCCTCCCATGTTGTTAGTTGTGGGGGAGGAGGTGGGGCTCCACCACCAGTCCTCTGTACTGCAATCTGGTGTCTTGAGACCACAGAACGCACCTTCCCCCGTAGGTCGTTCCACCTCTTCCTGATGTCATCCCTTGTTCTTGGATGCTGTCCCACAGCGTTGACCCTGTCCACAATTCTCCGCCATAGCTCCATCTTCCTTGCAATGGCCGTCTGCTGCACCTGTGATCCGAATAGCTGTGGCTCTACCCAGATGATTTCCTCCACCTTGACCCTTAGCTCCTCCTCTGAGAACCTGGGGTGTCTTTGGGGTGCCATGGATGTGGTGTGAGTGATATGTGTGAGGATGTGTGGGGTGATGTGTTGTGGTGTTTGCTGTGAGTTGCAGGAATGGTGTATGGGTGCTGGTGTTCTGTGGCTCAGATTGAGTGGGTGCTCCTGGCTTGTGTCTCTCTCTATTCGCAATGTTTTTTTTTGGGTCTTAAAGGGTTGTGGGTAATGTGGGTGTGTGTTTTATAGTGTTGTGGGTGTGTGGGTGTGGTGTGTGTATGTGTGTCAGGTGTGTGTAGTTTGAATTGTCCAATGTGGTGGTGTTTTGTAAATGTGTATGTATTTTGAGCGCAGCAGTGTGTACCGCCAATGGTTTACCGTGGTTGAAAGACCGCTGCGTTGATTCGTGGGTCGTGATACTGTGGGTGCATTCCTGTTGGCGTAACGGTGTTGGTTTTTCTATCGGCAGTTTATCACTGACCTTTGATATGGCGGACTTGTGTGGGTGTCTGTATAGTGGCGGATTTCTATGTGTGGTTCATAATACCGGTGGCGGATTACCGCCGCGGTCACGATATGTTGGTGGTCGTCAGCACAGCTGTAAGCGGCTTTTACCGCCATGGTTGTTATGAGGGCCGAAGTCTTTTGGCCCTGAGACTTCAGTAAAACAGGAGGCAAGCTCAATCCACGCCCTTGGAGAGCACTTCTCGGCACAGTCAGAAGGAGAAAGGCAGCAGGGCAACAGCAAGGCAGCAGTCCTTCACAGCAAAGCAGTCCAGGTTAGTCCTCTGGGCAGCCAGGCAGTTCCTCTTGACAGGTTGCAAGATCTGGTCCATAGGTGTCTGATTTGGTGGGGTCAGAGACCCAGTTTATATACCAAAAAATGCCTTTGAAGTGAGGGAGACTTCAAAGAGTGGATTTGAAGTGCACAATGTCCCCTTTCAGTACAATTCTGTCTGCCAGGGTCCCAGTAGGAGGTTTGGCAGTCCACTAACCTATGAATTGTAATTGTCAGGCCCTCCACCATTCCAGCCCAGGAAGACCCATTCAGTATGCAGATGAGTGCAGGTGTGACTGAGTATCCTGTTTTTATGGTTGGCTGGGTGAAATGCATAAGGGGGTGTCAACCAGCCCAGCCCAGACGTTCATTGGAGACAGGCTGTAAGGCACAGATAGATGTTAAGTGCAGAGAAATGCTCACTTTTTAAAAGTGGCATTTTTAAAATAGTGATATAAAATCCAACCTCAACAATAAGCAGGATTTTCTTTTACAATTCTGGCCATACTAAACATGACCTTTCTACCCCCTTTGGATCAGAATCTACCAATCAAACAGTTTATGAGAGTAGTCCTAATGCTAGCCCGCGAAAGGAGCAAGCCTCACAGTAGTTGAAAGCGAATTTAGGAGTTTTCCACTACCAGGACATACAAAACATATAGGTATATGTCCGGCCTTTTACCTACATGGCACCCTCCACTATGGGTTACCTAGGGCCTACCTTAGGGGTGACTTATATGTAGAAAAAGGGGAGTTTAAGGCTTATCAAGTACTTTTAAATGTCAAGTCGAAGAGGCAGGGAAACTGCACATACAGGCCTTGCAATGCCAGGCCTTAGACATGGTTATGGGGCTACTTATGTGGGTGGCACAATCAGTGCTGCAGGCCCACTAGTAGCATTTAATTTACAGACCCTGGGCACATGTAGTGCACTTTACTAGGGACTTACAAGTAAATTAAGTATGCCAATTAGCTATGAGCCAATGTTACCATGTTTGAAGGGAGAGAGCATATGCACTTTAGCACTGGTTAGCAGTGGTAAAGTGTGCAGAGTCCTAAAACCAGCAAAAACAGTGTCAGAAAAGTTGAGGGAGGCAGGCAAAAAGCTGGGGAATGACCACCATAAAGCTGTCAGATCTAACAGTGGTTTTATTCGTGTTCTTGTTGATGCACGATCTTCTTTCCAGTTGTTTACAGTGTTGTTTAGCAGTTTGTAGGTCTTCAATGTACTAGCTAGCCTGCTTCGTGATCCTTCTGTGGGTGTTGTTGCCAACACAGATTAACACTGTCTGCTCAGTTGAAGATCCAATTGTTGAAGTTTCTGACGTTCTGGTCTAGGTTGTTGGAGGACATTAGGTGGGGCATTGAGCCAGGTATCCTTTGATACTTTTGCTTCAGTTTGCGGTAGAGGGCTTTGGGCAGACTGGGGGTGAAGGTGAGTGAGCTGGTGATGTTGAAATGGATGATGGAGCGGTCAGTTCAGGTGAGCTCCTTGGTGAGGAAGCACCTGTTTATACAAATGGAAGTAAGGATGGGGTCTAGCATGTGGTGTGCATGGGTTTGTGGATGAGTTGGGTGACTCCAATTTTGCTGATGCTGTCAAGGAGTTTGGTAGTGTTGATGTTATTGTGGTCGAAGAGATGGAAATTGAGGTTGCTGAGGAACATGTAGATGTTGAAGTCTATGGCATGTGGGGGCAATGAAGTTGGTCAGGAAGTTGCAAAAGGCTGGACGTGATCCAGGAGGACAGTAGGCGAGGGCGCCCCTGATGGTGGTTTTGCTGTCTGTTTCGAATCAGAAGTTGAGTTGCTCCATGGTTGAGGTGATGTTGTCATTTGTGGTGGTGCATTGGATGGATTCCTTGTGTATGATAGCGATCTCTCCACCAGGCTTGTTGATCAGTCATGGTGGGTCATCTCATTGCTCTGGCGATGTTGGGTGCTGAAGTGCGGTTGAGCCAGGTCTCAGTGAAGAAGAGGACATCAGGTCTGAGAATGGAGATGAGGTCCCAAATATCAGTGGTATGCTTGCATGTCCTGATGACCTCTAAGACCTGGGTTAGTCACCCATGTTTTAGCTTAGTTTTATAGTTCATTTTTTATTCACATTTTATTAATTTTAGTAAGGCTGCCTTTTAGCGATGGCTTTTACACATGTTATCAGTTTGCTTTTATATTAAGAAAGCAAGGAACAAGCTGCTCGTTAGCTAGCCTTTACACAACATTTAATTAGTACATTCTGTCTAAGGCTCTGGAACATGATACACAATATGCTAGTTTGTGTTGCCCATTCAGGAGCTAGCTTCTACTACCTAGACAAATCATTGCACGTGGACTACATTTCCAATGTGATTTGGCTTATTATTTAAATGTTGCACTGACCTAAGGAGGGAAGAGGGATTTACAACCATGACGATCCTGAGCTGCACGCTGTTTGACATGCAGTTCAGCTAGTACTGATCTGCCAGCATCTGGAGAGGATTGCCATCTACACCACAGGCTGATTCCTGACATTCTTTCTAAGTATGGGACTGGGGCTAATCCTTTAGAATGGGCCAAGCAGAGGGTTACCACCACTATGCTCTCAGACTAGAAATAGGGTTAGGTAGAAACCTACAGCAAGTCTAGAACTACATAGATTATGGCTGGATTGTTCATCTTTACCATGTTTGCAGTGCTGATTCCTTTGCTTTGCTTCATATGCCTAATTATCACGGTTCACTCTTTTTTATGCTACATTGTGATTGCTTCAATAATTGCATTAAAACATAACTAGCATCTTTTTTTCTCGCCTTGGTATGCATAAGTGATAGTACGAAAGCGGCATAATCTGGATCCATGACTTCCCTGGGAAGTCGGAGTGTCATGTTCAGGTCACCATAATCACCTTTTACTCCAATGGGTTTGCAGGTTTCAGTGAGGCACTCAGAGCTATCCAGGAGTTAGGCCGGCAGTTACTAACTGTGTGGATAGACTCAGTCACACATATTCTGTCATCCTAAACACATAGGGACCTGCTGACCTTCAGGAGACGCCTCAAGACCTGGTTGTTCGAGCAGTAGCATCTCCCCCTCCTCTCCTCCCCAGTGCCTTGAGACATTCGCTGGCGAGTAGCGCGCTCTACAAATGATTGATTGATTGATTGATTGACAGTCCTATTACCAAAGTATGAACTGAATAACATACATAGTGAGCATGTTCTGAGAAGGGTGCACACAAGTTGATGTTTTTATTCAGGTGATGTTTGTGGTGTATTTAGGTTGGGGCTAGTCGGTGGGCTGGTGTGTGTGTTGCGGCAGTTGAAGTGGCAGAAAGTGTAGATGAAATGTCATAGAGTGTGGATTGGTGCGGTGTCAGTGTTTGTTGTGAAGTCTAGGGTTGAGGATGCCGAGCTCGGCGATGGTGTATCATTGGGGTGGAGGGGACAGGACTCATGACTCTGGTTGCAGTCAGGTGTAGATGGGCACATGTGGGCTTTCCTTTGATGTGCCTTCATCGTGCTGAGGGTGTGGTTGCACTGCGGCCTGCATTAGATAGGTCCTGGTATGAGCGGGGCTTCTATTGGATGGATCAGTAGTGAGTGGGAAAACCAAGAACCCGATTAAGAACTCCTGGGTAGTGGCAGTGTCAATTAATGCTGCTGGAACAAGCAGGAAATGAAGGACACAGGCAAGTGGCAGGCTAGGTTTCCAGGTACCTACTGACAAGGATTGTGATTATTATGTGAGGTGGGTTCCCTTCCCCTAAGCTAATACTTACATTTCTTACAAAAATGTTTTGCATGGATGTTTTTGACAGTGCGCATTTAAAGAAATTCCAATTTTGGGAACATTCCTGTTACAGAAGGGGTAGTGTTATTCTTTTGAAAAGTGAAGCTGTCTTCCTTCTAGCCACTTACGGCAACCAACAGAGCAAAGGCCCATTTGTGGCATTATAATTATAATGAGCAAACTCTAACCGGCTATAACAGTTCTGATGCTATACACATTTATAAAGAGTTCTTAGAGACCTCAGCTAAAGAATTAAAGACACACTTGAGAATCATAGGTCCATTTAATTTCTACCAGAGCTAGATGTCTTTTGCTTCTAACTGTGAAGGGTCACATATTTCAAATGCAAAGCACAGGGGGAAGTAGATTCACACAGTAGTTAAACTTTAGCCTCAGCAAAGGCAACTTTTATTACAGGTGACTTTGATAGTTTTTAATTTCATTTTGCAGCAATATAGATTGTCCTTGGCAACGCGGTTTGAAAGTCATATCGAAATGTACTGCAGTTACGTACCTTTCAGTTAATTATACAACCGTCTTAGTTGTGTCTGACAGTAGCAGCTTAGAATATCGAAGATGCCAGGAGAATGTGTAACAGCATGTTCCATTTCACATCTATTTTTCTTGCACATTGTGATTTTATGTCACACATAGAAAGTTGAATTCTCAAATTAATAACAATCTTGGCCAAAACTATCACAATATGTTACCCATACAATAAAAATAATAACGTTCAACATTACCACCGTCTGGTGAATGAATACTTTCTTCTGTTAGAATAAACAGTACTCAAATAAATTAATAATCATTTGTTGTGCAAATAAAATGTGAAACTGACATCATCTGGATGTGAGGGCTCCTCCCATTGACTAACATTTTAAAAGTAGAAACAAGTACTACACAGCGTCGCCCCCCACCAGCAGCAGAAGCTCCAAAACCTTCAACAAACAAAACGATAATAAACCATGTTTATTATCATTTTGTTTGTTAAATGGGCAGGGCCACAGGGGTGATAAGCAGTGAGGGGAGTACACTGTGCACTTTCCTCAGTGTGCATGTATGTTTAGCCAACTGTCTCGGGCCGGCCAAACACACATGCACAGTAGGGTCTCTCCAGCCCCGCAACACAGTTGCCGGGCTGGAGAGAGCTTGCACAGGCTCCCAGTCTGCCTCGGAGCACTCTGGCTGGGTGCTTCCAGCCAATCCTGCTCTGAGCAGCATCATGATTGGCTGCACGGCAGGCTGGGAGACTTTGCCTGCCTGCGGCAATGGGAGAAAAAGGAGCTGCAGATCAGGTACGTTTTTATATTTTTTATAAACTTTTACCCACATCCATCCCCCATGTGCATGCACTGCACCCGCCCCACCGCAACTCTTGCGAGTGAAGTGAGCCACAACTGCCACTACATTGGCTCTTTAAAGAGTCTGGGTGGACCATATTTATTAAAGTTCTGCCTGGTCACGACACCAAAAGACGTACCATGGTGGAAAATTAAGCAAACACTATTGCCAAACAAGTTTCACCCACAAAAGGTTTTCTGCATTGCAACTTGATGACCATAAAGCCTTTCATTGCATATCAGTAATGCTAGAGAATCTACTCAAAATGCGGGTGTGAAAAGCACAATTACCTAGACAAACTGACACAGATATATGCCTACTAAAGTCATGTAAAGTACCTACAAGTAGCATTTCGTCAAAGCTAAATGAAATCAAATGTAAATAGAATGCACATTGAATAACTTTCTACATATAGTAAAATATATATATTTTGATCAACTATTATGCATTCCACTTTGAACACTTCCACTGAGATATCTAACGTACACTCTAGCATAGAATGAAAGAGTCAGTCAAACTGCCAGGTGACATCAACTAATATGCCTGAGCATGATCAAGAAACAACTGGGGGTCAGATGTACTATTTATTTTTGTAATTGCAATCACTCTAGATTTTCCAATGTGAATATTCCATTTTACGAGTTAGGGAAGTTTTATAAACTTCTAAATCAGGATTTTAAATGGATACTGATTGTGTAGTTGAAGAAGCATGTTGTGGGCAGCTCTTCAAAATACTGATTGGGTATGTCATGTAAAAATGTTTTCAGGACAGGGTTTAGTCACAAAATGTTGAAAAATGTCTAATTCCCAAGTTATAGCATTAAACTCTTCATAAAAATAAAGGTACACTACTATTATATGGTAAGGTCCTACTATAGGAATGATTTAGGGCATCCAATTGCACTGAGTTCAGTAAAGTTCATAAAGAAGGGCTTTGAGAAGGAATGCTCCAATTCAAGTTTTATTGTTGGAAGGTAAGTGACTCCAAATTGTAATTCAAATAGATAGATCACAAAGTAAAGCAGAGGCTCAGCCAACACGTGTTTCGCCCCACATGGCGCATACGCCAGGGCTTTCTCAAGGCTATTTAGTGTCGGTAAATCAAGTTAATATTCGTTCGCATCCATCACCATTTTAAAATAAATAAAACTTGAATTGGAGCATTTTTTCTCAAAGCCCTTCTTTATGAACTTTACTGAACTCAGGGCAATTGGATGCCCTAAATCATTCCTTTAGTGGGACCTTACCATATACTAGTAGTGTACCTTTCAAATGGAGGATTAGGGTCCATGTCCTCAGGGTCAAGCTCCCACGCCTGTTGAATGAACTGGCATTTTAAACAGCAAGTCTCCTGTTTCGACCCCTTTTTTGGTATAGCATCTGGCAACCATAAAAATATAGGGTCTGCTTGTGTCGTGGGTTCCTTATAGCGCCTTACTTAGGCACACATTTTAGTGTAGGCCTGTGGCCTGTGACCTCCTACCCAGTTAAGTGTTTTTATTTCGATTATTAATTTTAGTTCATTTCAGAATAACTTTCTTTTAGCGGCCATGTTTTATTTTGTAACCAGCTGGGATTCTGCAAAAGTGCTGCTGTTAGTTCCCTTACAAAACATTTTACTCTGTACCTCTGCTCTAGGCTGTACCTGATAGTGTATCTAGTATTGCCACCATAGGATTGTGTAACCAGCCTTCGACACTTATACGAAATATCACTTCAGGCTTGTTCCTTAGAATACACCATGTTTTGGTATATAATAATACCACACAGGCCTAAAGAAAGTTACAGAGGTCTTCCAGGCAGGAGCCATCCCATGCTGTGTTCCACTTCATCGCAGCTTTGGTGACCTCAGCCAAGTCTTTGCAGCCAATCGAGGAGACAACGAGTAGACCCCTGTTTTCAGGTATGGTGGCGGTAGTTCATTCCAGGGACTAGGAAGGCAGGAAAAGGGCTATAACTGTTATGCTCGCACATAAATGCAAAGAACTGTAGGTAGGAATCTATAGACACATGTAAATTGCAGAATGCTGGGACTTTCCGTTTGCTTCTCACTGTTGGTTACAATTAGGACTGTGTTATGAGTCACCCTCCTAATAATCACAGCTCAGTGTTATCTTTTATCATAGAATGCAGTCCTTTCAATACATACATTGAAAACTGTCCTGCATCTCTTTGTTTACCTTTGCTGTGTGAGACCTGTGCAAATGATAGAATGGAGTGAGATCTGCCAACCATGACTTCCCTGAGGAGTCAGAGTTCCATGTGTTCTAGACTGCCACTTCCTAGGTTTGGGTTAGGTGCTGCTAGCTGGCCGAAATGGATAGGCTGACACTCTCCAAAGAGTGAGGGAACAACTCAGTCACCCACACATGGTGGTGCTACCGCCCAAGAACCAGCAGTTCTACCCCCATGGTAAGAGTCCTATGACACATGGGGTCGCTTCCCCTTCCTTAAAGAAAAATACAAGTGTATTAAAGATTAGGTTGCAGCCCAAGAGACCACTGCCAACTTTAAAACAGTTATTTTAAAGTAAACTTTCTTTTAAGGAAAACAGGCTGCATAAAAAATACCTTCGCTCGATTTAAAGAAGATCACAGCCATGTTCTTCTACTGACTCATCCCTGTCATGGCCACCAAAAAGAGTGACTGGAAATTTGCAATCTGCCTCATGAATATTCATGTGGTAGGTCAGAATACGACCCACTTCTATTCTGAATTGTATTAACCGACCTGTTAGTACATACATCAGTTTGTTGATTTCCATAATGGCAGCAAGAATTCTGGACTCAAACTGTTACTAGTTATGGAGAAAACATTTAGTACATCAAGCCCTACATCCCTTTTAGTATTACACAAGCTTAGTGTTAGACCTGTTAGCCTTAGGTTGATGTTCCCCCACATTTTTTTATTACTTCTCCATTTTCACTGATCTCATTTTGGTTGGCCTTATGACTCCATGCACTTTAACACTGCTAACCAGTGCTAGGGTGTGTGTGCTCATTCCCTAAAAATGGCACCATTGGCTTATACCCAATTGGCACATTTAATTTACTTTTAAGACCCTGGTACTATCTGTAGCCAGGCCCTGTAAATTAAATGCTACTAGTGGGTCTGCATCACTGATTGTGCCACTCACTTAAGTCAACATTGAAACATATTTCAGGCCTATCTTTGCAGCCTGTGTGTGCAGTTAAAACTGCCATTTTGACCTGGAAAATAAACCTTTTGCCAGGCCTAAACCTTCCTATTTCATATGTATAAGTCATCACCAGGGTAGGCCCTACACTGCCCATTGGGCAGGGTGCAGTGTATTTAAAATGTTGGACACGTACTTTTAAGTAGCGAAAAACTCTGAAACATGTTTTTCACTACTGCAAGGCTGGCATCTCCAAAAGGATAACATTGCCTTACCTTATTATATTTATTAAGAGCTGACTTTTCAATGAGGAGCTAGTGGCCATGTCAAGTTTAGTATCAAAAGAATTATAATTTAAAGCCCACTTAAATGATGATTTCAGATTTTAAGCCGCAATTCTGAAAATGCCACTTTTAGAAAGTTGGGATTATCCTGTCCTAACTGTTTGGTGCCTGCAGCCTCTATTTAGGGTCAAATGACTAGGTGTACCAGGCAGTTGATCTTTGTGTATGCATCGCAGATAGAGCAACAGAGTTGGAGTAGGTGTTGATAGGATCGGATTGTTCTGACTTGATGGGGAAGAGCTGTCAACTACCACACTTGCACACTTACAAAGGGTTTGATTCTAGTCTTGAGTGACTCCAGACAAGCTGGGACTGGCAGGCAGGAAATGCCAAGCACTTCTGGGGGTAGAAACCTTCTACTACTTCAAAGTGGGCACCAGGTATAAATAATAAACCCTCAAACCCAACCCTTCAGTACACATCTGAACTTGTGGAAGACTCAGAAGGAATGATGTGCTACTCTGCAATAAAGACTGTTACTCTGTTGCCCAGATGCTTTCCTGCCCTGCTGCCAAAGTGAAAGGACTGGGCCTGCACCTTGAACCCAGGACCACTAGAGTGACTCCATAGGCTAGTTGATCAGAGCCCCAAAGAAGGAAAAAGGCTCCAATCAACTTGTAACTGGCACCTCGACTCTGACTGTTGTGAGTCTTGACACCCCCCAGGTGGTGCCACCCCAGTCCTGTATTCTTAGAAATGGGCCTGAAGGTGCTCTGTCAGCCCAACTGTGGTCCTGTGGGCAGAACTGACACAGTGCAACACATCGCCTTGCAGCTCCACTTCAGAACCACTGGACCTCACATCACAGCCCTGATCTTCTTTAGAACCCCCGCTGAGCAACACATCCTCGAAGCAGGTCTTCATGTCACAATCCTCTTGTTGACGGCATCCTTGACGATGATGTAGGAATTAGCATCACAGCCCTGCAGTTCCCTCAGAATAGCCATTGTGCAACACATCATTGATACTGGACTTTGCATCGCAAGGCCCTTGTGAACAGCATCATCAACAATGCAAGACTGTACATCTCAACCATGCACCTTTCTCGAAATCGTCACTGTGCAACAGATCCTCAGTACTGGCCAATTCAACACTCTGCAACAAGGATTTAAGGAACTCTGTTTTTGTTCAGTGGGCCTAATTTGGTCCCTTTAACTGACCCGCGCAACCAGCTAACCATAGTTGGCATTTTTGTGCATCTAGCCCTATTTTTACTCAAAACTTCGAAAATACATATCTCAAATTTTACTAATGGGATTTGTGTTGTTTTGGTTGCAAATAAATTATTTTAAATGTACTCTTTTTCTCTAAACAGGTGTGGGATTTTTCTTGTGTTTCTTTGTGCCAGGCTATAAGAGGGTTAAGCATCGGTCAATTTGGGGCTTGCTTGTGTTTCACTCTGACAGGCATTGTTAGTGCTGCTTGAGTAGGGTTTCATCCCTCTCAACCAGAAACCCAATTTTCTACTTTCAGCATCATTTGTATATATTTCCGCAATAATGTCATCATACACAATGCTTTATGTATTCTAGCGTGGTTTATAATGTTGGTCTATTTTTCACGCGTTGTATGGCTACCTGATTTCTTATTGTCAACTCCTTTGATGAGGGAGTACCAATGATTCTTCCGCTACATTTTAAATCATTCCTTTATGAGTGGTGTTTGAAACCCTGATTCGTAGTACTCTGTAGCCACTACGGCAAGAAATCCTATTTCGCCGAGATAAAGACAATATCAGGAATTTGATTCCATGAGCGAAAATAATTGACAAGTTAGAAATGATTCATACTGAATGACTTCTCTAGGGGTATTTGGACAATAACCTGCAGATCCCAGTTACATTCTGAACACATTTATTATTGTTACTTTAAGTCCACTGACCAGTTTTTTTAGTTAACCTATACGCATTTCATTGTTTTTCATTGTTTTTTCGGCTATCCCGAAACCCCCATCCCTCAAATAAAAGCCAGTATAAACAATTTAACTAATTTATAGCGTTTATTTATTTTTTGCAAGCTGTTTCCAGTGCGATTGAAAATAGCAGTTCTTCGAAGTTCTCTACTTTCAGTTGTGTTATTAACTCTACTACGCAAACAGTCCCTACCCTGTTATTCTCCGCCTCGTATGCACAGCCTAATTAACAGCCTAAGTTACAAGTCTAATTAGAGCTAATGGCGCAGGCATATTAATGTTCGCACACTTTTTTCTGCGCATCGGATTGGTGGGCATGAAAATTCTTTGTTGCTGCAGTGAAAGCTGCCTCACTAAATAAAGACACACGATTATCCCTTTCATAGGACAAAAGCATTGTCAATTGACATGACCTTTCTAAAGGGTATCTAAATAAAAGGGTTGTTCGAAAAAATGGAATTCTGTTGTACTTCAAATAAAAAAGGTGTGAGGTAAAAAACACGACGTTGATGGCCTCAGTTACATAATTGTTGTAAAATGTTGCAAAGTCAAAGGCAGCAGTCCCCCAGTTTTCAGACTGAACCTTCTGCCTCTAATGTTTGCACAGTTCCGTTGTTTCAACATCAGAACACTTCTGCCGAGGCCGGAGTATTAAGCGCAAGAAAGGCATTGCACTTCCAGAAAAGAAATCAGTGCTTCCTTGTAAATGCCCAACAGGCTCAGTGAATTATTACACGTGATATGTATGAATTGGAATATGTAGAGTTGGTTGACAAGTAATGACTGCACAGTTATTTTTAACTATAATCAGCATAAAAATATAAAAAGCAGCATGATATATGTTTTTAAAATAGTTTCTTTTGTGTGTTCAATTTCGCAGGGAAGAAATGCATGTTCTGCAGGAATCGTTCAAAAAACAACTTACCGAAGCAACTGAAAAGGCAGAAAAACAGCAGGCAACTGTAAGTCACTTCCTGTTTCCCTTAATTTCTTCACGAAGTTTCTTTCTCCGTACCTGCTTTCGATGCTTAGGTCTTTATCATGCCGAATATTTGATTGGCCTTAAAAGTGAAGTCAATCACAAATGGGGTCCCAGCATTATAAGTTTGTCACATCATGAGAAAACCAACACGTCAGATCCTAATGGGCCTCATTTATAAAGATTGCGTGCTGCCTTAATGACATTTTTTTAGCACTAAGGTGGCGCAAAATAGTCCACCACCCCACACCATATTTACAAAGTGGCACAATGTCAATATTGCTCCAGTTTGTAAAGCCTGCGCCACATTACACATTAGCCAGGTATAATATATGTACTCTAGGCGTTCCCCAGTTAAAGGCACCGTAGAAATGGCGCAGTGAAATCAACAGGATTTCTTGCGCCATGCTGCACCAGCACAGCTTCATTTTTTTAATGCCTGCTCACGGGGTGCATTAAAAGCGACGATGTGCTGTTGTCTATGGGGTCCCCTTAACAATGCTGGACCAGTGTCAAAAGTTTGACGCTAGTTCATCAATGTTAAGGTTTAGCGCCACAGCAGCATCAGATTTCCTGACACTGCTGTGGACACTTTGGCCCATATTTATACTTTATTAGCACCGCATTTGCGCCGCTTTTTGATGCAAAATCAGCGCAAACTTACAAAATACAATTGTATTTTGTAAGTTTGCACCGCTTTTGCGTCAAAAAATGACGCAAATGCGGCACAAAAAAAGTATAAATATGGGCCTTTGTGCCATGGAGCACTGTGTTATAAATACAGTGTTCCCGTGGCGTTGTTAGGGGAGTGCAATCACAATGCACTTGTTTCTTGTATATGAGCCCCTAAGTGTGTGTTAAAAATTCTGACAGCATTTTTGTTGGGCGTAAACAGCTTGTATTTTGATGTATGAAGCAAACAACCACCAAGGCCCTCTCACCTCCCTTTTCAGAAGAGGGGGCATGGGTAGCATCAGTTATTGATGTGGACTAAAACTGGGTAAAAGGTGACATTTTTATGGTCCCTTCAGGCACGTGTTGTGGTGGAGCAACGAAGGCATCAAAATATGCCTATCCAGAAAGCAGCACTGTAAGTCACAGCACCGTGGCTGCCCCCAGACCTCCTTGTACCACAAGCTACGTTTAGAATCAAAGCCTAGGCGTATTTGTTTCCCTCTGTAGCAGTGGCGTAGCGTGGGTTGTCAGCACCTGGGGCAAGGCAAGTAATTTGCGCCCCCTAACCCGGGGCAAGGCAAGTAATTTGCGCCCCCTAACCCGTGGATTTAGTCTCTTCCAAGATGTTGCGCCCGGTGCGGCCGGCCCCCCCTGCACCCCCCACGTTACGCCAATGCTCTGTAGTCACACCTGCCAGCCCATGGTTTTATTTTTCCTGAATGGTACTCCTCAAGTTGCTGTTGAAATGAACCCCAGGCTTTGGGAGCGCTCAGGCAGTGAACCGCCGTGAATGATTGAGATCTGGGCCCTCATGCAGTCGATACAATGTCTGTTAATCAGGTTAACAGACAATTTTCTGCCATGCTCCAATACAAATAGCTCTCAAATAGATGAGAGGTGGTTTTTGTAATTAACTCTAGCAGCATTATCCTCTGCAAGAAAACATGCAGTAATGACCGGTAGAAACATTTTCTCAAAAACGTATTCCACAAATTACGGAGTCATTTAAATAATGCGGACGTCATATGGTAAATACCATGTCACTAAAGGCTATTCCACTGCCCTTGTTGCTCAGGTCGTAATCAAAGGCTTCTGCTAGTAGATAGGCAGCCTTAGTAAGGCCGGGTACATTTTGTGTGTCTCGGAAATTCTTTGCTGTGCATGTTAACTTTCATCCTCCAGGGCAATTGTTTTCTGAGTCATTTTGTAATGAACGTGAAGAAATGTGAACAGAAGCCACTGAGAACTAATACACAAGTCGAGGGCCTATACATTGTGAAAATTATTTTGTGGTCACCCCTGATATTCCTGGAACGTAGATTTGATCACATTAGGTATTTGCCCTCTCTTTCTCTCCCAATCAGTCCCACAATGCTCCTGCTGTACACTTTAATGATACTGTGAACTGGGTTCTATCCAATTACTATATGTAAGTTTCCAGTAAACCCTTTGGAAGGTGAACATCATTTTGGCTGCAGTGTGTTCTTCCACTTCCGACAATTATGGCAAAAATATATGGCTGCCAGAAGCTCGCTGTGCTCTGGCTGGGTTGCAGTTTAAAAGCACTGCAGTGACAAATGACAGGGGACATATGAAAAGATATGCATGCACAGTTTTCTCACCAATAATTTTGCTGCAAAGGTTGCAGTGATATTATCAATGATGTCATAGAAGATGTCATGAGTGATGTAATATGTGGGGTAATTAGCAGTGCATGGTGAGGGCACAAGTAATAGTTACTTTAGGGAAGGAGTTATAGTTACTTGAGATAACGATAACTATAAATGCTGAATTTCTATGGTTTTGTGTGTGTAACATCTGATTCAAACTATAACATCTCTGTAACTTATGTTTTTTCTGTGAATTTCTATGGTTTTAAAATGCTATTTCCTATTTATAATGTCGCTGTAACCTGGGTGTGTGAGAGGGTGAGAAAGTGGGTGTGTGAGCAGTTTTATAGGTATATGTGTATGTATGTGTATATATCTATATATATATATATATATATTACCTAGTGGCGGTCTCCATTGGGTAGTTATAGTTAGGACCTGGTTTCACTTTCTGTAGAAAAAGTGTTTATTTACTTGCCTTTTTATCTGGTGCTGGTTTGCGAATCTTCCCAAAATCTGCCAGCCACGTCAGGTGCTGTCTGGAAAGGTTCAGGGTAATCTGTCATAAGGGGTCTGAGGAAAAAGCAGGGGGGTCCAAAACACTTTCTCTCCATTCATTTTTCCATAGGGTATTGAACAGCGATAACACCGAAACCACTGATGGAATTACACCAAATTCGGCAGGAAGGTAGGTCCTGATCCAGAAAGCAGCCTTTTGGTGTGAATCCGTTCAATGGTTTTCTTGTAATTAACTGGAAAGCAAATTTGTATATATAGGGATGCTGATCCTCCTCGGATCCTTTGCGTATTCAGAGGGAAAGCAAGGCCATTCCTGGCTGTAACCTAACAGAAAAGTTGTGGCAGCCATTTTGTTTCTCGCATTGCCTGGTGGTGGGAAGAAAACAGTGTAAAAACATGTGAAGGGTCAAGATACAGGTATCCTGACCCCATAGGACACATGGAGGGTTCCCTTAGGGACCACTCATGGGGAAAATATTGCCTACCTGTTTTTTGGGACGATCCGTGGATTCGTGGATCCTCCTCAGATCTTTGGGAAAAACAAGGCCCTGATTGGCTTGTCACACCCAACCTGACACAAATATTAACCTGTGCATCAAAAAAACATAGACATTCACTGAAATAATGAAAGTTTACATGGACGGTAAAGTTAGGTTCTGAATTTACTCGTACAAAGCATAGAAATTCAGCAGTTAGAGTTCTTCCAAGTAACTATAACTTGCACCCTAAGGTAACTATAATACACGGCCTGGCCAAGCACTTCTAACTACCCCAATTTTTTAAAGAAAAACTGTGCATATCGGGTCATGAGTTATAGTTACCTTAGGGCACCAGTTATAGTTACGTGAAATAACTAACTATATCGAGATTGATAAAGTCACGCAAGGTTTCAAATCTGAGACCAGCTGTGCCTCTGCTTACAGGCAACCAGCACAGACGGAACTTACTAATAAGAAGGTACGGGATTCTAAGATAATGTGCTTGACCATTGGAGGGTTACATTAACGTATTGTTTGCTTCAAAATGTTTATAACAACCCTGACCATAGCAATACCAAGTCAGCTGGATGACGTATATGTCAATCAGTGCATCAGTATTTACAGAGCACTTTACCAGGCTTCACTCTCTCTTCTCTTACTTTTTCCTCCGTAAATTTAGCTTCCTGTAAATTTTACGTAGGTTCTTCTCTAGTCGTCTTCAGTGTTGTAACCAATGATGGATGTTCATAAAAGAAGTAGGTTTATTAGCTTAGTTGTAGGTTACAGTTAAAGCCCCACCAGGAGCAGCATCCTGCCGCTCAGCTCCTCTCATTCCAACTATCGACTCATCCAAGCACCAACACTCTCAACATTCCAGCCATACAATGACCTCACTCACTGGTTGAGAAGCAGGAAACATTAAGACTGTGGGGAGAATGCATAAGATAGCAAGAGTCCACAACATACATATATTCCAGACCATAGCATCTGTGAAATGTATTTACACAGGATGTAATTGAAAAGCATTCAGCTAATACATGAGAGAAAGAGAGATACATATTAGGCCTGTATGAATAAAGATGAACAAGAGTGCTGCTATGTAGTTTCTGAGTTTGACAATGTGTCCCACTGCTGTTTATGCTTGGGAGAGTGCCCTGGAATGTTGGGAGTGTTGGTGCTTGGATGAGTCGATAGTTGGAATGAGAAGAGCTGAGCGGCAGGATGCTGCTCCTGGTGGGGCTTTAACTGTAACCTACAACTAAGCTAATAAACCTACTTTTTTATGAACATCCATCATTGGATACAACACTGGTGACGACTAGAGAAGAACCTACGTAAAATTTACAGGAAGCTAAATTTACAGAGGTAAAAGTAAGAGAAGAGAGAGTGAAGCCTGGTAAAAAAAAAAGAAAGAACCTGAAAGCCCCACCAGTGTCTATTCTACCAGACAGCCTGAACTCAGCAGAAGTTGGAGGGTGCGTGACCTGTTTAACTTCAAGGCAAGTTGTTTACTCTACTAGGTGTGCAGCGAACAAGGAGTGCAGTGGCCTGCAGATTGACAAGGTGGTTTGCTCAGCTGTGCAGGGAGCCAGACCTGTTGTAACTTCTTGTATGTACTGGGTATATTGAGGAAATGGTCTACTGAACTGCATGTGTACAGAGTTAAAAATGTACCACACTGAATATTTGGCAACCTAGTGGAAAGCCAGTTGGAAGAACAACTGGTGCCAGTATTTAAACAATATTCGAAGAGTGGTCAATGCGATGCACTTTAGACTACAGCTAAGTTGAGCTACACTTTCAGCACCATCAAGTGACAGTGAGAATGGACATTTAAGGGTGAGAGAATGGGTGCTTTCTCCACCGCAAGCTTCTGGGAGTGTGTTTTTTTAAAAATTTACAACGCATGTTACCTTAACATTTTGCCAAAGGGAGTCATGTTTACGGGGACGGTAGCAAGGTTGTCATGCACCATTACAAACAATCCATGGAGCAAGGACTGAATGCGACATCCATAGTATCTGTGAGGCTGGCGTGCATTGTTTGTGGAATCCCAGCCATGTGCCTGTGTGATGAGCAAGGTGGTTCTGCATTACAGGCATGGGAATGTATGTGTTGCAGGCTGTTTGCTGACGTAACAGATTGAAGGCTAGAATGTGGACCGCTGTGCTTAAGGGAACAGGAAGCAGTAGGCAACGGGCCACTAAAGAGGTATGCAACACACCACTAAAGCTTGAGGAGGAGTAAAAAAATGTTGTCCTAGTCCCTGGCCTTTGTTTTATTTACAAGTGCCAGGATATTCAAAATATATTCAGAATATTTGTATGTTCGTGTGAGAAGTTAATCACTGGTGTGGAGGATTTAAATATTTTCCAGAGAATAAATAAACTTTAGATCGGTGTCATGTGTGTTTTACTCAATAAAAAACATTGCTTGAGTGTATTTTGTAATACTGCCATACTGGATTTTAAAGATGCATTGTGTTGAATTGAGTAATCTTATGTTTATACTGACAATGCTTACTGCTGCTGAAATTAATTTTTAAAGCTGTACTGAATTGAGGAATGTTATACCATAAATGACATGTTTTAAGGTTGTTGAGACGTGGCATGCATGTTATGCATGGGAGGTGCACCCTAATTTATTTTAACATACATTTTTGCTTTCCAAAAATTTGGCGTTTGAATATTAGGCTGAAGTTTCAAAGCCATGATGGATTTTAGAGATGTATAATTTGAGGTTAGAAGCTAGAGTCACATGTACAGAGTGACATTTAATGTTGGGATATTAGAATCTTGATTCATATTTGGGACCGTGTTTTTGACCATCCTTCCTAAGATGTTTAGGATGTAGGGGCAATGTGTTAAGCCCAAATGTTAGATGTACCACCCTTCCTAAGGGGTTAAGGATGTAGGGGCAGTGTATTATGCCCAATATTAAGGGGTACATGTGTTCAGCCAACGTTAAGGGGGTACACCCTAGTGATATGTGACAATCCTTCCTAATGGGTTTAGGATTTTAGGCAGTATATTAAGCCCAATGTTAAGTGGGGTTCACCACAGTGATATGTGTCAATCCTTCCTTAGGGGTTAAGGATGTAGGGGCAGTGTATCATGCCCAATGTTAATGGGGTACGTGTTACACCTCAATGCAGTAGAGGGTAGGTGAAACCCTGGTTATGTTTAATTAAATGGTAAGGGGGGTACATGTTTACACCCCAGTGCAGTGGAGGGTAGGTGAGACCCTGGTTCTCTTTAAGTGAATGGTGACGGGGTAGGTGGTTACACCCCAGTGCAGTAGAGGTGGAAGAAACTCTAGTCCTGTTAAGTGTTGAGTTGTAGAAGGCAACAGGCTGGTCCTGTTATAGTGTGCATGATGTGGAGGGTAATAGGTAGTTAGTGGTCTCTGTTGGGTGAGCAGGGAAGTTTTGTGTTATTTGTACACTTGTATTGTAAATTTGAGGAACTTATTGATTAACTGTGTGTTACCATCTTACATCCCATTGGAGCATTGAAGTTATGCAAAGTGAGTGTTTGTTAACCTTTTCTGTTTATTGCAGATAGTGTTTGTTAACCTGTTCTTTTTATTTCGATGGGGTAGTACTCAATTTTGGAGGACAGTTGATGGGGGTGTTTTGCGGTTTTCCATTCTGTTGAATATTTCATTGTTTTCATAAGGGGGAGATGTGTTGTGGCCTCTTTCTATCTTATGTGATCTCCCCAATACCTTAATGTTCCTTATGTTCAGCCAGGGAGTGAGGTCATTGTACAGTTGGAATGTTGACAGTGTTTATGCTTGGATGAGTGGACAGCTAGAGTGAGAAGGGCTAAGTGGCGGGATGCTGCTTCTGGTGGGGCTTTATCTGTAACCTACAAGTAAGCTAGTAAACCTACTTCTTTTATAACCTGCAAGCACCCATCATTGATTACATCGCTCAAGACTCGAAGCAAGACACTATTCTGTTATACTTGTCTTGTGCGTTTTGTTCACGGCAGCCACGTTCTATCTGCTCTTGCCCTGGTAACGGGTGATGCCAGGCTTACTGCACACTGACACAGGATTGCTGATGATTCATTTCTGGCACATTCTACGTATTGTTGCCCTGGTAACTGGTGACGCTGGGATTATAGCGCAGCATTGTTGACTTTTCAGCGATCCTCCCCAGCAATGTGCCATTGCAACTGACTCATCGCAACCTGTTTGGATTCTTCCCGCTCTACATGGTGCACGCATATTTAACCCTTGGTGTTTCCTGGCAAGTGCTTTCTCCTGCGAGTCGTTAGTTTTCCTTAACGGTGATTCGCACACCAATTTCAATGAACTTCAGCTGCGTGTCTCTCTGCTTCAACAGTGATTCGCACACCAACGAACTATAATTGCGTGTTTCTCTGCTTCAACATTTCGCACTGAACTTTCAACTATTATACAAAATATAATATTAACTTTCTCGTAGTGTCTATTATTTGTGTTTAAATTTGGAACAATGCATCAATCAATCATGCATCCAGTTCAATTTTTAGCGTCTCCTGGTTTACCCCCTATTGAGTGGGAGCAGTGGAAGGAAGGCTTTGAAGCATATTTAGATGCTATTGAAGGGGAGGTATGTACACACCAAATAAATTTGCATTATTGAGGCATTCATTAGGAATGGAGGGGAGAAAGGTGTTAAAACACTTGCCTCAAGTTTGGGTTGCAGGTGAGGGTGATGAGTTAGATGAATATGAGCCAGCTATGAAAGCATTGGATGCACGCTTTAAGAAAAGAATGTCAAAATGGAACGTCATAAGTTTTATAAAAGACAAAAAATGCTAAATGAGTCAATAGAAAGCTTTGTGAGTGATTTAAGAGTGTTGACTTCAACATGTGATTTTGAAATGTTCGAAGATGAAATTATACGTGATCAAGTGGTTGAAAATAAAATGAAAATTTAGGAAAAACTATTGACAGTAGATAAGCTCACTTTGGAAAAGGTGATAGAAATTGCTAGCACCATTGAATCAACAACTAAATTCATGGAGCAGATGAGTATTAAATCTGAGGTACATATTGTACAAGTGCAGAATATTAGCAAACATATAGAAAAAAAAAACATAATCTAACAAAAATAGAAGGAAATCTATGGAGTGTTATCGCTGCGGTAGAAAAAGACATTCAGGGGATTCTCAATGGTGCCCGGCGCTAGATAAATGTTGCAACAAATGTAGGAAAAAGGGTAATTTTATCAAAGTATGCAAAGGTAATTGGGCTAAAGATCTTAGAAATATCAAATCAGTAAATGCTGTAGAGGAAGGTACTAGCAAGTGCTTAAGTGACTCAGGTGAAGACAGTGTAGTATGTGTGGTACAAGCAAAAGAAGAAATAGTCTCCTCTAAAAGAAGTGAAAGTGTTGCTGTGGTGACGGAAATACCTGTCAAGAAACCCTTGTGTGCCATTGCGATCAATGGGATTATGTAGGACAAGATGGCTGACTCTGGTTCTTTGTTTACATTAATCAGTGCTAATTAATGGAACAAGACACAAAAGGGTGAATTAAAGAAATCTAAAGTGAAGCCAATAGCTTATAGGGGCAAATCTATCGATGTCATAGGTGAATTTGAGGCAACGTTGGATTTCAAAGGCAATCAAACAATGTCAACAGTCTATGTGGCACTCAATGGGGGAAATGTATTGGGGTGGTTAGATCAATGAAAGTTGGAGATCATTTTAGATCCTAACAGCCCAGAACAAGTGTTACTACGAAAGGAAATAGTCAGTTTTGTGTCAGTGAATGACTGACCTTGGGTAGAGAAATTTCCAACGGTGTTTACAGACACTCTAGGCAAAATCAAGGGATTCTGTCAGAGTATTCAGTTGAAAGCAGGAGTGGAACCTGTTGTTCACAAACCTAGATGTGTTCCAATAGCGATCAGGGAAGAATTAGCTAACAAGTTACAGAGGTTGTGTGATCATAACATCATTGAAACCACAGAGGGTTCTGAGTGGTTATCTTCAGTGGTTCTGGCTAGTAAATCTAATGGGATGTTGAGGATGTGCATTAATCTAAGAGATCTCAATGAGAGAATGTGGGTGTATAGGCATCCTTTGCCTAACATTACAGATATGTTATCCACTTTAAAAGGAGCAAAAGTATTTACAACTCTTGACTTGTCTTCAGCGTATCATCAAGTGGTGTTACACAAAGATTCATATAATTTGACATCTTTCATCACACGAAATGGGGCATAAAGGTTCAAACGCATGCCATTTAGTTTGGCATCAGCCTCATCCGTCTTTCAAAGGGTAATGGAAGTGATGTTTAAAGGTATTGATAAAGTAAGGTCTTTCCAGGATGATGATTTTTCTGTCGTAGCTTGTAAAATGATAGATGAGAAAGAATGTGTGATGGAGGATGAATGGAAAGAGGCCGTACTAAAAGATAAAATTCTACAAGTATTGAGCGAATGGTTGAATAATGGATGGCCCAAAACTAAGGTGGATGATGAAGTAAAGATCTACAAGGACATTTTTCAGTAATTAAGACTTGTTGGGGGTGTTTTGAGACGTGCAAATTTGCTGGTTGTACCTCAAGTCATGCGTGGCAAAGTGATGAATTTGGCTCATGAAGCCCATATAGGAATGAGTGCTATGAAAAGAAGGATCAGGGAAACTTTTTGGTGGCTGGGCATGGACAGGGACATTGAGCATTGGGTTAGGGAATGTGTGTCTTGTGCATTGAGTGATAAGTCACAAGTAACGGTACCCAGTCCTGTTGAGGCAGTTCCTATACCAGATAAACCATGGCCTAAATTGGGCATGGACATTATTGGACCAATGAATATGCTTAATAATAGTCTTAGGTTTGGTATTGTGTTAATGGATTATTATTCTCGTTGGCCCGAGGGAAAGTTCTTCGAAACGGTTGACATTAAGGCAGTAATAATATTCTTGCATGATTTATTCATGAGGGAAGGGGTTCCATTTCAAATAATCACTGACAATGGTGTGCAATTCATGTCTAGCAAATTCAAAGAATTCATGTGTAAATGGGGTGTGGAACATGTTACCACTTCTCTGTAACATCCTAGGAGCAATGGCCTGGTGGAGCGGTATAACCGTGTGATAAAAGATAATGTTCAGTTATCACTGGTAAATAGGTTGGACTGGAAGAAGGAAGTAGAAGAGTTAATTTGGCTTTATGCACCACTCCCAATGTTGTTACGGGCGTGTCTTCGTTTGCGTTGCTCAGAGGAAGGGAGGCAGCAAACAAATTGGTCCGTACTTGGATGAATGACTTGGTTGTGTCAGAGAAGAAGAGAACAAAAGTGATGAAAAGACAAGAAAGTGCTCAGAGTAGATATGTGTCAGTGAAGGAAGGGAGACACATGAAAGTAAAGAAAGCTGAATGGGTACATGTCAGATTACCGGGAATTATAGTCAAAGGAAATTATAGACTTTCTTCTCCCAAAAATGTGGTGTGTGTAAAAAGATGTCTTGTTAAATTGAATGATGGTGAGTGGTGGAATAAAGAAAGATTAGCCGTGCAACACAGAATGGGTGCCATTCAAGTTAACGACAATATGAATGAGGCAAAATGTACAGTAAGAGGGGACAAGACAAATGATTCAGGATCCAGTAAAGACTCAGACTGCAAAAAGTCCTTGGGGAAAAAAATAAACCAGCATGGTTACGAGGTTATGTAAAATAAAAATAAAATACGAATATTTTTTTTTTATACAAATAAAAAAATTATGTTCGGGAGCTGGGCACCAGTAGTAATTTTGGCTGGATATACAGTAGTAATTTCTGTTGTTTGTTAACATTTATTCTTTGTTGAAAAAGGGGAGATGTGTTGTATAATGATCAGTTGTAGGAAAAAGAATTTCAAGAGGGTTTGTAGAAGGTTGGTGGGTGGAATGCTGGGCTGTGGAATGAACTGGCAGTTGCCGCTATATGTGTACACCCTGTTAAGACGAGTATCTCGGAAGTAAAGCATCTACAATCAAATTTGTCTCTGTGTGTTTACCTACTTCTAAGACCCATGGGTTTTGATTCATTTCTAGATTTAGAAGGATGCATAAACCTAGCACTTCGTCAATACTGTACGAATGAAGAGTATTTTCTTTAATTCTCCTATTTTTTTCCTCTTTCCTATGTGCTAAATTCTGCAGCACACATAGATGAAAAAGCTTCTCAAGATTGCAACACAGGCACCATTGCACCATTGTGTAAGTGTGTCTGCATTGGGCTAGGCTTCCAAAAGGCAGCCAGTACAATGGGAAGGAACAGAAATGCAGCGTATTTTGTGTATGCATTTCTTCCCTTTGAAAAATATGTATTAGAGGATGGCTTTCAGGGTCCCAAGAGGCAGTGAAGATACACATCTGTAGGTTGTTGTAGAAATATTTAACATTCCTAACAAGTATCTGCATCCCCTGGAACAATTGTTCTATGGAGATGGAACTGGAGTGCTGAGCAGTGCTCCTTTTATCTATCAAGGCACAAAAACATTTGCCTGCTGGTGTGTTGAACAGATTGTTAATGCCGATTTAATTTATCAAACCATGATAACTAGTCCCAAGAGGGCCTCAAACTGTTTATATCTACAGTGATTCTTGTGAAAAATGTTTTTTTAATTCTAATTTTGTTGTGTTACTCAAAGATTGGTCTCTTGCGATCAGTCTTTTTATTATAACTTTTTCTGTGGTTAACATCTGCCATTTGGCCATATTTCAAACACACACGGTGAGACTTCACGTAAAACATGTATATGATCTTACATTACATGACTTTGGTATCCTAGGAAGTTTGGAAGAGATATACTCTTCTTCCCCCTTTGAGCCCTCCACTGACGACCCTGAGAAGCAATTGTCACATTTGTGGTAGAGGGTCACACCATCACACCTATGGAACACTGTCACATGTAAATAATATTGAAATTCCTCACGGGGAACCTGATGAATCACAGAATATAGGGTATACTTTCAGGTCTGCAAGAGCACTGTTAGACTTGGCATCCTTGGCGTGGTTCCCCCCTAACTTTTTGCCTCTGTTTCCCAGGTTGTTGATGTGTGTTGGACTCTGTTTTTGCTGTTTTTGTTACTCTGGGCACTTTACCACTGCTATCCAGTGCTAAAGTGCAAGTGCTCCTATGTAAAATGTATGTGTAATTGGAATTCCATGATTGACATATTTGATTTACTTGATTTACTTGTAAGTCCCTAGTACAGTGCACTAGAGGTGCCCAGGGCCTGTAAATCAAATGCTACTAGTGGGCCTGCAGCACCGGTTGTGCCACCCACATTAGTAGCTGTGTAAACATGGCATAGACCTGCAACTGCAGTGTCTGTATGTGCAGTTTTAAACTGCCAATTCGACTTGGCGAGTGTACCCACTTGCCAGGCCTAAACCTTCCCTTTTCTTACATGTAAGACACCCCTAAGGTAGGCCCTAGGTAGCCCCATGGGCAGGTGCAGTGTATGTTTAAGGTAGGACATATACTAATGTGTTTTATATGTCCTCACAGTGAAATGCTGCCTAATTTGTTTTTCACTGTTGCAAGGCCTGTCTCTCTCATAGGTTACAATGGGGGTTGCATTTAAATATGATTAAAGCATAGATTCACTTTGGGAGGAGATAGACATGGGGAGTTTGGGGTCTGTGAACTCACAATTTAAAAATACATCTTTTAGTAAAGTTGGTTTTGAGATTGTGTGTTTGAAAATGCCACTTTTTGAAAGTAGGCAATTTCTTAATTAAACCATTCTGTGACTCTGCCTGTTTGTGGATTCCCTGTCTGGGTTAGTTTGACAGTTGGGCTGTATGCACCCCTCTCTAGACAGTGACACAAAGGGAGCTGGAGTGTAGCCTGCATATCCCGATGAGCCATCTGTGCTCAGAGGGAGGGGAGGAGCGGTCACTCACACTTGAAAGGGCTGTGCCTGCCCTCACACAAAACAGTCTCCAACCCCCTGGTGTGTGTGTGGGGCTTTGCCTGGGCAAGTCAGGATCTCCCAAACAAGAGAGACTATCCTTTGAAGTAACCCTACTTCAAAGGCAGAAATGGGTATAAAAAGAGCACCCAAACCACTGGAGAATAGATCACTTCCGGAATCAAGAGGAACCTCTGCAAGGAGAAGAGCTGAAGAGCTGAGGAGAAGTGCTGCCCTGCCTGTGACTGTGCTTTGTGGAGCTATCCTGCAGTTGTTGCTTCTGCCTGTGAAAGGGGACAAAGACTGGACTTTGTTGTACATTTCTGCTTGTTAAGAAACTCCAAGGGCTTGAACTGAGCTTGCCTCCTGTTGTTGTAGTCTCAGGGCCATCAAAGACTTCCCCTGCCAGCACCTGGACTCTCTGCTGAGGCTCCTGCTCTGCCAAGTGGTGCCCTATCCAGTTCCTTGGCCCTTGAAAGGTGAAGCTGGCAGTCCAAGACTGAAAATCCACGCACAGACCACCGTGCAGGGAAATCTTCGATGCACCTTCCGAGACGCGGCTGAGAAACGACAAGCTGCCAGCTTCACGGCTGAAATCTACACTGCACCTGCATCGTGGCTGAAAGATCGATGCAACGCAGCTTGAGAAACGACGCGCAACACCCACTAATGGTAGCTGATAACGACGCAAACCCCACGCAGCGCGGTTTTGTGATACTGTTTTGTGGTACGGGATTTTCAATGCAACATCGCTGGGCGTGGAAAAACAATGCTAAACCTGCCTGGACCTGGGGTGCCTGTCCGGATCGACACATCGCTCTCTTTTGGGAGAGGGAAAACGATGCACGCCGACCCGACCGGAGGAGGAACGACGCACGGTCTCACTTGCTGGCCTTTTACGACACACACTCATCTGTGTGGTGTAATTTTAACGTTACCCAGGTACTTTGTAATGCTAACAACTGTTTTCAAAAGGATTTAAGACTCTTTTCTGCTTTTTAAATTCATAACTTGACTTTTGTATGTTGGATTTTTGTTGTTTTGGTCTTGTTTTGCTTACATAAATATTATCTATTTTTCTAAACATGTGTGGTGTCATTTTGTAGTGTTTTCACTGAGTTACTGTGTGTGTTGGTACAAATACTTTACACATTGCTTCTGTAGTGAAACCTGCCTGCTTGTGCCAAGCTACCAAGGGGGTGAGCAGGGGTTAACTGATGGTGATTTCCTTTTACCCTGACTAGAGTGAGGGTCCTTACTTGGACAGGGGGTAACCTGACCGCCAACCAAAGATCCCACTTCTAACAAGCACCAAGATCATTAAACCAAGATACACTGCACTATACCAAAATCTGTGTAGTATAGAATGACATGTATTTGAAAACTCTATTTATTAGATCATTCAGCTGTTGATTTTACATGTATCTGTATTGTAAAGTAGTTGTTGGTTCCTTTACAACCCCTAAAAGTGCTAGAGTGCTGCCTGAAGTGGGGTCTCTCGCTGAACTCCCATAATGTCTTGTTAGTGGTGAAGAACATGTCAGTCTTTAGTTAGTGCTTCAGTCAGAGCCTACGCTTGTTTGAAACAGGGGCCTATCCATTTTGGATTCCTGGGTTGGTCAATGTTTGAGGAGAAGTGAAATCTTATCAAGCAGGAACCACAATTCTTGTCAGGATGAAACACAATCAAACCTTGAATTAACCTGTGTTTAATCCTCTGGTAGGTTGGCACAAAATCAGTCAGGCTTACCTTAGAGGCAATGTGGAAAGTCATTTAGGCAGCAAACCAGCAGCAATAAAGTGAAAACACAAAAAACTAAAAATCTTGCACCAATTTAAAAAACAGAGTAAAATGTAATAAATTATTTAACACCAGAACGGAGAAAAAAAATTGTAGAACAGCATTACACAATTTTAAAGGTGTTGTGAAAATCAAGTGCTAAGAAGCTAAAAGTCCTAACTGTGATCATGGTGGGCTGGGTCAAAGTCACAAGTTCATGCCAGCCACAATGGAGCATAGACCAGATACAGGACTGAGTTCAGTCAACGTTCCTTGGCATCTAGCTTCAAAATCCTTCCTTAATGCTGTACAGACGGGCATTGAGATGCTATTGACAAGGAGTTATGACGCAACGTACGTCACGGAGATGCATCTTTCAGTGGAGGAGTCGATGACCATTGACGAAGAGCTGCCATGTGGGGTCCTGCATTGTCGGCAAAGTAGCTGGTGCAGATTGCAGAGACTTCTGCTGTGATATGTCGGCACAGGGGACACGATTCATTGCACTGAGCTGGTGTCACATTAAACTGTACTGAAGATGCCGCTGGAGAATGCAGTGACTTGCAGTGAGATGTGTGGGCATCGAGGGCGACTGTGTTGTGCTGGGGCAGAGTTGATGGTGGGCTGCGTCGCGTTGCATAGAGAGCAAGAAGATTATAATGTTTCTATGGATTGAACAGGAGGCAAGTCACCTGATTTTTGGAGATTTCCTAGAGTTTTATGTCAACACAGGCAGGCTAGATTCAGCAGGACAGCTTACAGCAGCAGGAAAGTGCTGGCACAGGCCTTGGGCACAAAACAGTCCTTTGTCAGTAAGCAGATCTGCAGGGCAGGCTTCACAGCTGGACAACCCCTCTTCCTGGTAGAACCCACAGGTCCAAAAGTGATCTGAAGAATTAAGTCTGAGGGTCAAATATTCATACTTGGTGCCCACTTTGAAGAGGGGGAAGCCTCTAGAGTCCTCAACCTACAGAGGTGTCTAGAATTTCCTGTCTCCCTGTCCTGGCTTTAGCTTGTCTGATGGCAGAAAAGACTAGTATGAAACCCTTTTTTGAATGTCCTGAGGCAGATACTTTGTGATGTGCCCGCATGGTAGGTGACAGTTCCATGCCCACATCCTGACAGAAATGGTCCATCCTGATAACACCCATCCCCCCTTGCTTCACTGTCTGGGAGTAACACACAAAAACCAACTGCCAGCTACACCTGCCAGCTACACATAGTCATGTGACCCAGGATACTTGCCGCGGGCACCAAATAGGTAAAAAAATAAAATACAGAGTTGATAAAAGTGGCATTTTTGAAATTGTGAAATTGTGACTTAAAATCCAACTTTACAATAAAAGATGATTCCTCAGGCGCCAAACATGAATTTCCTACCTGCTCCCCAAATGTAATAAGGGATCCTTATGTTATCTTATGGGAGAGGTAGACCTCACTGTAGTGTAAAAAGATTGTGTGAGTTTTTCACTACCAGAACATGTAAAAGTTAAAAGTACAAGTCTTAATTTTTAAATACATTGCACCCTGCCCTACCGACTGTTTAGGGTCGACCCTAGGGGTGATTTTTATGTATTAAATATGAGGGTTGAGGCCTGGCAAAAAGTTAATTTTACAAGGTTGAAATGTCAGTTTAAAACTGCACACACAGGCTGCAGTTACCGGCTTGGGACATGTTTAAAATGACACAATCAGAGCTGTAAGCCCACTAGTAGCATTTAATTTACAGACCCTGGTTATATGTATTGCCACCATATCATGGACAAGTAAATTAAAGATGTCAATTGGGTGTAAACCAACTTTATAATGTTTAAAGGAGGGAGAACAAGCACTTTAGCACTAGTTATCAGTCGCAAAGTGCACAGAGTCTACAAAAACAGGTTAAAAAAACAGAAGGGTGAAGGCGAACTGTTTGGGGATGATCCTGCAGAGAGATCCAAGTCCAACAGCCAATTTATACAAAATGTGGTAATGCTGTGACCTTGCAAATTAGGTCACTGTGTGTGAAAAACTGACCGACATACAGGTGCCAAAATCATTATTAATTGTCCTCAAATAGGTTGTCCCTTACAGGTGATTAGTAAACTGGTTCAAAGTTCTAGAAGGCATAGCACAAACATATTTTTTCATTACCTTTATAAATAGCAATAGGGCAGTGTTAATTTGAGATGTATTAGAAGGCATGGGTAGTATCTCCATAGCCACATATATCAGTTGGTTGATTTAGGTCCTGCAATGACCCAGCAGTGAAAAATAAGGAGACATATAATAATAGCCTTACTCTGCCCAGAGCGTAATACCCTTTGCAAACTACATTTCAGCAATGGATTTGCTTCCCATCAGTTTGCCCACACCTAATTGAACTCAATTACTTAAGTTAAGTGGTGCTGGTAAAATGACCCTTTCGTGAACTGATTCAGACAGGGAAGTTATCTGCCCATGAGGGGGATCCAGGCGTTAAATGTCTTCTTCAAATTAGGTGTCACACAATCGGCAGACAAGATAAAGTGACTCTTGAATGGGCAAGAAGGGTGAAGGCACATTTAGTATTGTGTCATTCCTGGTAAATACTGCTTATGTGGATGTCTAAGGAAGCATTCAAAGATGGAAAGGCAAAGAATTAAAGACAAGAAAGATTCATGTCCATCAGTAGGATAAAGCAAAACATGCAGGTTGTAATGTTTACACTATTCTAAAGGAGAATTATAGAGTCAACATATTTAATGGAGTTTAAGAAGTGAATACCATCCAATGTTAGCTCTGTGTAAATGTTCTATATTGTATTGTTTTACATCATGATGTTTTATTACAAGAATTATGTAACAAAAAGTCAAGACTATGTTGGATGTGAATTTTGAAATTCACAGAGGATTCCATAACTACTCATGCAAAGCACAATAGTTTCAGTTTCCCACTAGTAGCTATGGATTTCAGTACTTTTAGTAAGGGTATATTTATACATGCAACAATCACTATCTTGCCTAAGTTCAACTATACATTCTTGAGCCATTGGCTCAAAAGCTGACTTTACCATTAACCCCTTTGCTGCCAGGCCTTTTCCCCCTCAGGTGCCAGGCCTTTTTTTGGCTATTTGGGGCAGTTCGCGCTTAGGCCCTCATAACTATTTGTCCACATAAGCTACCCACACAAAATTCGGTGTCCTTTTTTTCCAACATCCTAGGGATTCTAGAGGTACCCATAGTTAGTGGGTTCCCCTGGAAAAGGCCAAAAAATTAGCAAAAATACAGCAAACTTTTTTTTTTTTTTTTATGGGAAAAAAGGGCTTCAGAAGAAGGCTTGTAGTTTTTCCCTTGAAAAAGGCATCAACAAAGCGTTTGTGGTGCTGAGACCACTGTCGTACCAAATTTCAGGAACAGGCAGACTGGAATAAAAAAAACTAATTTTTCAAAAACTTTTTGCCATTTTACTGGGACATACCCCATTTTTACTATTTTGTGCTATTAGCCTCCTTCCAGTTAGTGACAGAAATGGGTGTGAAACCAATGCTGGATCCCGGAAAGCCAAACATTTCTGAAAAGTAGACAACATTCTAAATACATCAAGGGGTCATTTGTGTGGATCCTATAAGGTTTTCCTGCAGAAAAGAACAGCTGAAATTAAAAAAAAAAAATGAAATTGGGGTGAAAAAAGCAATTTTCCTCCACGTTTTACTCTGTAACTTTTTTCTGCGATGTCAGATTTTCAAACGTAATATACCGTTAAGTTTGCTGGACTCTTCTGGTTGTGGGGATATTTTGGGCATGTAGGTTCATCAAGAACCCTAGGTTTTCAGAGCCAATAAAGTAGCTGCACCTTGCAGTGGGTTTTCCTTGTATATCTGGTAAACTGCAATTCATCTGGTGAAATATAAAGAGTGAAAAATAGATATCTAGGAAACCTTTGTGTTTCCAAAATGGGCACAAGATAATGTGTTGAGAAGTAGTTGTTATTTGCACATCTCTGAATTCCAGGGTGCCCATACTAGCATGTGAATTAAGGGCATTTGTCAAATAGACACCTTTTTTACACATTGTCTTACGTTTGGAAGGAAAAAATGTAGAGAAAGACAAGGGGCAATAACACCTGGTCTGCTATCCTGTGTTCCCGTAAGTCTACCGATAGAAATGGTACCTCACTTGCGTGGGTAGGCCTAATGGCTGCAACAGGAAACGCAACATGGACACATCACATTTTTACATTTAAAACTGACGTGTTTTTTGGAAAGTGCCTAGCTTTTGATTTTTATCTCTAGCTAAGCCGACACCTAAGAAAATCTACCAAACCTGTGCATTTTTTAAAGCTAGACACATAGGGAAATCCAGGATGGGGTGGCTTGTGGGGCTCTCACCATGTTTTGTCACCCAGAACCTTTTGCAAACCTCACAATTTGGCCATATAACACTTTTTCCTCACATTTTGGTGACAGAAGGTTCTGGAATCTGAGACGAGCCACAAATTCCTTCTACCCAGCATTCCCTCAAGTCTCTCAATAAAAATGGTACCTCACTTGTGTGGGTAGGCCCAGTGCCCACAGTAGGAAATGCCCCAAAGCACAACGTGGACAAATCACATTTTCCCAAAGAAAACAGAGTTTTTTTTTTTTCAAAGTGCCTAGCTGTGGATTTTGGCCTCTAGCTCAGTCGGCACCTAAGGAAACCTACCAAACCTGTGCATTTTTTAAAACTAGACAACTAGGGGAATCCAAGATGGGGTGACATGTGGGGCTCTAACCAGGTTCTGTTACCCAGAATCATTTGCAAACCTCAACATTTGGCAACAAAAACTCTTTTTACTCACATTTTGGTGACAGAAATTCTGGAATCTGAAAAGAGCCACAAATTTCCTTCCGTCCAGCATTCCACCAAGTCTCCCAATAAAAATGGTACCTCATTTGTGTGGGTAGGCCTAGTGTCCGTGAAAAGAAATGCCCCAAATTACTATCTGGACACATCAAAATGATCAAATACAAAACTACCTATTTTTGCTGAGGGGGCACCTGCATTTTTTGTCCTGGGCTCAGCAGCCATATAGGGAAACCTACCAAACCCAAACATTTCTGTAAACTAGACTCTCGAGGGAGTCAAGGGAGGTGTGACTTGCGTGGGTCCCCCAGTGTTTTCTTACTCAGAACCTTCAGCAAACCTCAAATTTAGTTAAACCATCACATTTTTCCCACATTTCCATGTGGGATCACTGCACCGGGGCAAATTTCCTACCACCCAATGCCTCCCGGTAAAAATGATACCTCACTTGTGTAGTTGGGCCAAGTGCCTGTGACACGGAAGAGTAAAAAACATGTTGAAAGTGAGGGAAAACCAAAGCCGGTCCAAAAGGACAGTTTGAGAAAAAACATTTATAGGCTGACAAGTGGGGCAGAATTTTTATCGGTATAGATGCAATAATGCTGGGTGGTAGTCATTTTGTGGATTCCTGCAGATTCCAGAAGGTTCCATCACAAAACTGTGGGAAAAATGTGTGATTTCCAGCAAAGTTGGAGGTTTGCAGGGCATTGTGGGTAAGAAAATGGCACGGGGTGCATGTAAAGCACACCACCCTGTATTCACCCAGATGTTTAGTTTTCAGATGTGTCTAGGTCTTGTGGATTTTTCTACATGGCAGCGTCCCAAAGTCCAAAAAAGTGCAGCCCTCACCATTCCAAGTGGGACATTTTAAGAGTTAGACAAGCTCTCATGGCCCAAATGCAAAACCAAAACCCAAAATAATCAAAAGTACTCTTGCTTGCCGTGGGATTACATGTTTTAGTGTGTAGGGGGGAGCTGAAAAACTGTTACCCCCTTCAGTTGGGGTGGGGGCATAACCATGCCCATACTGGTTGGTAGCCACCACCCACTATTTTTGTTTTTAATTCCCTGGCATCTAGTAGGCTTTCTGCCCCCCAGGGAGTGGAGTGGATCGAGGGTAATTGCCCCATCTGCCCACCACTGGGCAGAACAACTTTGGCCTCATTTATGTAGGGTGGGGTATGGCCATACACCCACACTCTTTTTTTTAAAACAAAATTGTCCCAGGTCTTTGGTGGGTGTTATGCCCCCGTTGGGGGCAGATGGGCCTTCCAAAAACCAGCTGATCCACCCCAAAGGGGCACAGATATGGCCAACAGTAATGTGCCTTCATAGGGAGTGACTGTTGCCCAAGGGGCTGCCCCCCTAACAAAACACACACATACACACTCACCAATACTTGGTGCCTAAGTGGTTTCTGCCCCTGGGAGCAGATCGGCCTAATAATAATAAGTCGATCTGCCCCCATCGGGGGAAGAAATGGCCTAAAATAAATTTGCCCCCCAGGGTAACGAACCTTGCTTAAGGGGTCGCTCCCCTGGCATGAAATTGATGCAAAAACAAAAAAAAATCTCCGGTGTCTAGTGGGTTCTGCCCCTCTTGGGGTGCAGATTGGCCAAACACAAATAAGCCGATCTGCCCCCAAGGGGAGCAGAATTGGCCTAAAAAGATTTTTTTCCCCAGGGGAGCAACATTTGCCTAAGGGGTCACTCTCCAAATCTAATAAAACACAAAACAAAAACAAAAAAATGATCCCTGGTGCCTAGAGGTTTCTTCCCCCCTGGGGACAGATCGGCCTAATTACAATAGGCTGATCTGCCCCCAAGTGGAGCAGAAATGGCCTGAAACAAATCCCCTCCCCCTCCAGGGGCAGCGACCCTTGCCTATGGGGTCGCGCCCCACATCTGAAAAATAAAAGAAACAAAAAAAAAATGTATCCCTGGTGTTTAGAGGTTTCTGCCCCCCAGGGGCATATTTGCTTTATAGTAATAGGCTGATCTGCCGCCGGGGGGGCAGAAATGCCTTTGAAATAATTTGCCCCCAAGGGGAGAGACCCTTGCCCAAGGGGTCGCTCCCCTTTATTGTAAACAACAAAATAAATAAAATCCCTGGTGTCTAGTGGGCATTTCTGCTGCCCATTCGCATCGCGATCGGGCAGCAGAAATGCAGAGAGAGACATCAAAGGAAAGGAAAGGCCTTTCCTTTCCTTTGATGCCTCTCTCGCCCCCTCTACATGATCGGAGGAGAAATGCTAAAGCATTTTTCCTCCGATTGCAGAGAGGGCAGCCTCTGATGAGGTCAGCAAGTGATTGCGCGCTGATTTCATCAGAAGCAAAAGGGGAGTTGGGGAGAGTGGGGGTGGAAGGGGAAGCGATTCCCCTTCCATCCTTGCCCACGGGAGGGGGGTGCCAGGCCCTCTGGGGGAGCGCTAACGCTCTCCCCGAGGGCCCATGTCAGGATGAGGTGGTTATGTCCCTGCGGCCTGAGCACCATGGCAGTGGACGTAACCACCTCGTCCTGGGCACCCGAGAAGTTAAAGAGGATTTGTAAACAAAATTTCTCAAACACCAAACATGAAATTTTCACAGGGTCCCAATGAAAAGTTACCACGTATTACATGTAATACAGCATCCCAATGTTATCATATTGGAGAGGTAGGCCTCACAGTATTAAAAAGCAAATTTAGGAGTTTTTCACTACCAGGAGATGTAAAGCTTAAAAGTACAAGCCCATCCTTTTAATCACAGTCACCGTGCTCCATGGGCTACCTAGGGCCTACCTTACAGGTTGAATTATAGGCAATAACAGGGGAGTTAATGGAGTTGAAAGGGGACTATATCACTAAGTCCAACTGGTAGTATAATCTGTAGTCTGGCTGCAATCGCAGGCTGGGATAGACTCAGTGCTTAATTTGTGCTTGTTGTTTCCGGTGCTGAGCATCGGCAGTTATTTTTGAGGGCCAGGGCTTAGTCTTCTGCCTCAAGCATTTGCTGCGAGCAAAAGACACATATGGGAAGGACGGAGGAAGGGAAAAACGAAAAAGCGTCACAAAGGGAGAAAGTAGAAAGCTACAACACTGAGTTAATGGGTAGAGAGTGACTTTATATGGATTGAAGAGGCCCGAGATGGCTTCAGGATTGCGCCCTCTCAGTATTCCCTGTTCCGAAATGTAATTGCAGCGCACGCGTGTAAGAGAAGAGCTTTCGGCACAGGCACATTTTTATTTACAAATTAAGCCCTGGACACACTTTCAGGGGCTACTTAAGTGGGTTACACAAAAAGTGCTGCAAAATCCAGATTTAAAACGTTGTGCTGATATGTGGCTACACATTCAAAACTCTATGCTACACAAATTATTGGTAAGATGTTTTAGAAGAAGGTCACTGTCGTATAACAATGATATGATAGACTGGCAATGTAGAATGAAGAAAAAAGTGAAAAATATGAGATGACTCATGCTCATCAACGTTTAAAGGGCCAAGCACAGATGAATACTGTATATCTTTCTGAGTCACTGCTGTGTAATTGGGTCAGATACCGGTGTCTTCAGATGTACCATGGAGTATCTGAGTATGAGCCTAACAGCACACGTTTTCTGTTCCCATCTTACTTCTACCACACAACTGTTTAAGGCATCAGCATTGCTCATATTTCAAGCTAAGAAGTACATTTCCTCACAATTCCTGGCCATGGCAATTTATAAACCTCGAAATTCTTATTTTAGCTCTAAATAGATTAACATTCTGTGAGGTCCGTGAGATCCTCAGTGTGTGAATGGGGCCTTGCGATTCATGGAAGCAATCAGATACGCCTCATAGTTTGGAACTACGGTTTTCTGTTGAATTGATATAAACAGTCACAGTTCAGCGTGAAAATATTCAAACCGTGTTATGAATTCGATAATAGAAAAGTCTGATTTCAGCGGCAAATATAAACTGTATTCGGCAAATATAATCTAGCATTCCAGTGTAGTGCAAAAGATAGCTACAAACTGATTTCCATACAAACGTTTGTACTAAGAATAAAATCTGGCCCTTGGTCAGACCAGTGAGGTAGCAAGATGAACAAGCGTCTTAAGGCAAGCCAGACGAAGCTCTGGCAAAGCCGAGGGTTGTCTTATTTTTGGTAAGTGGTTGCTACTGTAAGCCTGCATGTTTGATGAATGTAAAACTTTTATATTGCAATGAAAATTACTGAAACCACCAGCATCCTGGTGCTGAATGAGGTAACACCAGATACAAAAAAGTGCCACAAGCCCTTTCAATAATAATTATGATATGGGAGAAAGCTGAAAGACTAAGTAATGCTGTTGAGGGGTGGGGGGCGGCAGAGGGTGATGTTGACATTGTTAGGCAAAAGAGCATGGCTATCAAAGTTATGTCCAATGACAGCTGGATTTTTATATATTATGATCCTTTTGCCAGGCTTTTAGGTGTGGGCAGCTCAGAACATACTTTAGGCAAAGCAAGCATATATGAAAGGACAGAGTACACAACAATATAAAAATGTAATTAGTTAAACTTCTAAACTTCATATAAGTAACACAAGCATGATGAGTATTCAAGTGTGCTCGGGTACCTTTGTCGTCTAACCACAGGAACAAGAGTGCATGGGATACCAATGCTATGTTACTGTTCTTCGTAGGCTCCTTCTTGTGATGGGAAAATTTGACAGAGATGAAGAGAGTGGCACTGAGAAAGAGAAAGGATAAACTATGGTGCAACAGTGCCAAAGAAAAGATTGGGTAAATGTCAGAATCTTACAACGGGACTGGATGATATGCTCCCTACTGGAGTGGTGTACTTTGAGAACTTTGTGCACAGGCCTCATTCTCAGGGGCGGTGCGAGCGGTGTGGCCACTCCGGGTGCTGACCTGAATTGGGGGACGCTGACCTCAGGGGGGCGCTGTGTTTAGCAATGACTTACGAACCATACGATTTAAAAGCACTTGCTGAAAAGTTCCTTGTGCTGTACAGCCCTCAAGAAACAATGAAAGCGTCAAGATACTTCTTATGATTAAGGTTCCTGCTAGTGAGGGAAATTGGAGTTTCGTCTAGCAGCAGCTTTGACCAGTAATAAAGTAGTGCAGAGGGTTAATATGCCTGCTGCCAAAAATAGATATTTATTGTATGTGGATAGCTGAGTGGATTAGTAAAGCAAGCCTCTACCAGTGCTTTAAAACAAATGAATGTATGTGAAAGGTGGTGCTGTGGAGAGATGAGGGGCACATTTGCTGGGTGGTAGTGAGTGAATCCGAGGAGGTGGTCATGGGGATGGGGGTGGCAAAAATGACTGTTGCAGAGTGCACCACCAGCTCTAAAGACGGCACGATTCCCAATACTATATAGGCATAAGAGGCACAGTGTACATTTACAGGCCTTACAGTGCTGTTAATGTGCAAGCAGCTCTATTGTGTTAAGGTGCAGACTTCAAAGCTCCTTTTAAACACATGACAATAATGTGCTTTATGAAGACAGACTTTACAATGTTGTGCACATGTGCGGCCTCATATCCCTGTTTACATGTAGCTGGGAACAAGCCTCATTGTGCTATTTATATTTTTTTAACTTTTTATAAAACACACACAAGAGCTGTAAATAACAGATGAAGCAGTTGCAGCATTTTACAATACCTACTTTGCTGACGTCTGAAGGATGTAAGGCTGAGTTGGCCTTACCTGAATTTGAAATCGTGACTTGCAGATCATCTCATATCTCAGCAATGAGTGCTAAAGGCACTGAGCAATCCTATCGGCCATTTTCTGTGTACCCTGACCTCACAGGACCGATTATGTACCGCCTGCAGTGCTCTTCAAGGGGAAACCTGACAGTACTGTTTTAATAATGAGCTAGGACGCAGTGAAGTTTATTTACAGCCTTTGAATGCTTTGGATGTGCAGTCCTTTTTCTTTTGCTTTTTTAGTACTTGCATTTTTTTCCCACAATATAAAATTTAACCATAGGTATTAGAAAAATCGTAAAACACAATTTAATAAACTACTTACACCCAGCTGTGTATGCACAGTAATGTCAATGTACAGGACTCACTATTATTTGTATGTGCTGCTATGTAGCTTGGCATCCTCTTGGGCTAGCTGTACAAAGCTTTTTTTTGCTATCACAAACAGCCCAATTTGGAAAATCATGATGTTTTGTTGTATTAATACCAAATTGTGATTCAGTAACATGCTACCAAATCACAAGTTGGAATTGGAATACATACCTCTTCACTATTTAGAAGGGGTATGTTCACAGCGTGTCTTTCAAATACCATATCAGAATGGGATTATTAGACCTGACAGCCTTAGGGTGGTCACCCCTAACTTTTTGCCTGCCTCGCTCCACTTTTGGACACTGTTTTTGCTGGTTTTAAGACTCTTCACACTTTACCACTGCTAACCAGTGCTAAAGTGCATATGCTCTCTCCCTTTAAACAAGGTAATTAATTTACCTATAAGTCCCTAGTAGAGTGCACTATGTGTGCCCAGTGTTGGGTTATACTGTGTGTGGAATGTTAGTGATGTATTGATTGCTTAGCAACATGTGGAATGTGGTGGGAGGAAAAGATCTGGCAAGGCAGTTGCCCATCTTGTACTGCCAGGGTTGGTAGCATCCTGCTTAATGGAATAAAGCGTTGGAAAGAAAAGACTTGGAACCGTGTCTTTTTCAGTGGCGACGAGGGTGGGATTGCGATATTATCAGTGAGCCAACCCTGGCATAGGAGGAGAAGCCTTGAGATGCCTTCTGGACTTTGTGGGCAGTGACTGGACGTTATTTTAGACGTTGGTGGAAATCTTCTACTGCATTTTATATGATTTATGGATTTATTGGAGTGCAGTGTCATAGACATACCCGCGGCAGACCTTGTGTTTTAAAAGGATTCATGTTAAACTATGACAACGCCGCCTGCGCTGTGAAAAGCGTGTAATGACTTCGTGCTACTGCGAGTGCGGGTAAATTAAGCTTGCTCTGGTCAAACTAAGCCCCGGTGCTAACAAGGATCTGATCTCAAGGTATTTCGGCAACGAGGACCTAAAGCTTAACTTCTCATGTTTGCCGTGCGGTAACTGCTTGTTACCTTTCAAGTTTGTCACGAAAAGCGTCGTTGGCTGTCCACGTGCAGAGACCGGTTTTCAGAGGCAGAACTGGAACAGCCCAGTCTCCAGGACGACGGAGAGGACACGAGACGGAGAAGACGCGAGAGAGCGCGTCACTATTGTGTGTGCGGCAAGGGCAACCAGCTGTAGAAAGAAGGCCGACGGTAGCAAAACAACGTGGACGTCGTAAATTAAATGTGAGGAAGCGCGTCAGATCTGCGTGTTGTGAGCAACCAACTGGAAAGTGAAGCGGTGCTTGCTGAGAGTGGAAGACGCCCTGAACAGTGAAAAATCTGGAAAGTGGGAATATCGTCGTATTTCAACGTTATTGTTGACTGGGGGGTCAGCGCCACTGTGTTGGTGTTGGACAATATTTTTTTCCATTCAATGTAGAATGTGGATTTTGACTTAAATTGTGCAGAGTGAGTTACAGATTAAGTGATATAATACATTGTATTTAGTCTGTGGTAACAAAGTAATTGGACACTTGTACGGTGAAATCTCAGTGTAAACCATGCAAGCTATAGCGCCTCCACCTACGTTTTTACCTCTTCCTGGGGAGCCTGTTATGCCATGGGAAGATTGGCAAGAGGCTTTTGAAACATATTTAGAAGCCTTGGGTGGAGCTATTTTTACAGCAAAAAGGAAATTAGCTTTGTTAAAACATAATTTGGGCGTGGAAGGGAGGAAAGTGTTGAAAACTCTACCGTGTGGTGAAGTTCTTGAAAATGGGGAGGGGTCTGACGAAGAGGATGATGGTGAGGATGTGTATGTAAGGGCCATGGGGGCATTAGAAAGTCATTTTAGCAAAAAAGTGAGTATAGTGGTGGAACGCCACAAATTCTTTTCGAGAGCGCAAGCGCAATGTGAGTCTGTGGATCGGTTTGTAAGTGCGTTGAGAACATTAGCAAATACATGCAAGTTTAAGGACCTACACTAGGAAATAATTAGAGACCAATTGATAAATCGTACTAGAAATATAAAAATTCCGGAAAAACTCTTGAGTTTAAAAGATCCTTCTTTGGATGAGGCTATTGTTGTTGCGAGACGTATTGAAGATACATCACGTTATATTAAGGAATTGGGAAAACAGGATGTCGATAATGTGACCCCTCAGGAAGTGGACAAGATCAAGAGTACTAAGAATGAAAGCATATTTGAAGGAAAAAAAAAATGTTATAGATGTAGTAGCATGAAACATCTGGCATTTTCTGGAAGTTGTCCAGCGTCGAATGCTAAGTGTTTCAATTGTAATAGAATGGGTCATTTTTCCAAAGTTTGTGACCAAAAGAAAAATGTAATCAAGAAGAAAAGTGTGAATTGTGTGCAGGCTGACGGTAAAAAGTTAGAAAAGACGTATTCTGATGAAGAAGGTGATGGTGTGCAAGTATTGATGCTAAATGCTGTTACTGAAGAGGTCTCAGTTGAGAACAACGTGATGTTACTTGAGAATGGGTGTTACAGACCACCGAAGTGTAGTGTAAATCTGAATGGAGTAGCAATTAGCATGTGGGCGGATTCATGTTCTCCATATACGCTGATTAATAGAGATACTTGGCTTAGGTTAGGAAAGCTGGAATTATCTGAACCCAAAGTTGGATTGGTAGGTTATGGAGGTACCAAGATATCGGTTGTAGGGTATTTTCAAGGGAGTCTAAATTTTAAACAGAGGGAAATAACATGTTGTGTGTATGTTGTGGAAAGAGGCAGATGTTTGTTAGGGTGGAATGAACAAAGAGCATTAAACATTGTATTGAACCCGAACACCGAGGAACAAGTTCTGACTGTGTTACAAGAAAATCCTAATGCAGAAAAGTGGAAGGCGAAATTTCCTTTGTTATTTGGAGACAAGCTGGGTTGTCTGGAAAAATTTCAGCACAAGATTGTTTTAAGAAAAGGTGCGATACCTAAGGTGCATAAAGTGAGAGGAGTACCATTGATGCTTAGGGATGCATTGAAAACTGAATTGGCGAGATTATTACAATTGGGGGTGATAGAAGCGGTGGAGTCTTCGGAATGGTTGAGTCCAGTGGTACTGGATCAGAAACCTAATGGCAAGATTAGGATTTGTGTTGACCTGAGAGATTTAAATGATAATATATGGATAGACAGACACCCTATACCAAATATAAATGAGTTGTTGGCCAGCATTCAAGGTGGAAAGGTGTTTTCTACACTGGATCTGTCTAATGCGTATCATCAGATTTTATTACACCCAGATTCGAAGCATCTCACTTCATTTATCACACCCGAGGGAGCATTTAGATTTTTACGAATTCCATTTGGCCTGGCATCTGCCTCAGCGGTCTTTCAAAGGATAATGCAAAACTTGTTGGGCGAGGTTGAGAATGTAAGATTCTTTCAGGACGATGTGCTGGTATGGGCGGAAAGTGGAACGGAACATGAAAAAGTGTTAGGGAAGGTGTGTTCAATTTTGGAAAGGGCAGGTTTGAGTGTTGAAATGAAGAAATGCAAGTTCGAGCGACAAAGTGTGGAGTATCTGGGCCACACAGTTTCTGGTGATGGAATTAAACCAAGGGTAGGTCTGATGGAGGCGATAGAAAAGGCTCCGAATCCGAAGGATAAAGATCAGTTGAGGTCATTCTTAGGTCTAGCTGAGTACTATGCTAAATTTGTAAAGAATTTTGCGGACATTGCTCAGCCCCTACGCACACTGATGAAAAAGAACCAGAAGTTTGAGTGGTCGGATGGTTGTCAACAAGCGTTTGTTGAGTTAAAAAAGAGTATTGTCAATGCAGTGGAGTTGAAGCCATTTGTGACGGGCGACCATACAATCATATCCACAGATGCCAGCATGTACGGTTTGGGGGCTGTGTTGATGCAAGTGAGGAAGGGTAAGGAGTACGTGATTACATTTGCCTCAAGAACGTTGAGAGGTGCGGAAGCCACTTATTCTGCGATTGAGAAGGAGGCTCTCGCTTGTTGGTGGGGCGTCCAGCATTTTAGGAATTATGTGTGGGGAAGAAGATTTGATCTACGAACAGACCATAAACCATTGGTGGACATTTTCACGACAAAGGGTGCCAGCCGTGCGTCACCACGTATAGCAAAATGGTTATATAGGTTACAAGAATATGACTTTGTCACTAAATATGTTCCGGGTGTGGCAAATGTGAATGCTGATTGTTTGTCTAGACTACCAATTGAGGGAACGGAGAACGACGAAGATGAGGATTGGGTTGTGGCAGATATACATGCTGTAGAATTGAAAGCTGTGGGGAAAGACGAGTGGAAGTCAGCAATGATGGAGGATGAAGTGATGCAAATATTGAGGAGAAATTTGGATAGGCATTGGAGGGAGTTAGGAAGGGAGGTGGTGGATGTGTTAGCTAATTTTAAGAGTGTATGGTCGGAGTTATCTGAAGAGGATGGGGTATTGAAGAGAGGTGACAGAGTGGTTGTACTGCATAAGTTAAGGGAGAAAGTGTTAGGTGTTTTGCATGAAGGGCATGGTGGTATGTCCGGTATGAAGAGGAAGGCAAGAGTGGATTTTTGGTGGCCAGGTATGGACCGTGATGTTGAAAGGTTTGTTAGAAATTGTTTGAGCTGTGCGTGCAGTGACAAAACGCATGTGGGCAAGAGTACTCCTGTAATTCCCATTCCATTTCCGTGTGAGCCATGGAAGAAAGTGGGTATGGATGTGTGTGGTCCATTTGTTTTAGATGAAAATGGCAAAACCTTTGCTATTGTTATGATGGATTACCACTCAAAATGGCCAGAGGTCAGTTTAGTGCGTGATGTGAGATCAGGTGCGGTCGTTGAGTTTTGTGAGGAGGTATGGAAACGGGAGGGTTATCCTGAAGAGTTAGTAACTGACAATGTTCCACAGTTTACGTCGATCGAATTTGAGAATTATCTGGAGAGTTGTGGAGTAAAGCATGTTAAAACCGCCATCGCACATCCTAGAGAGAATGGACTGGTGGAAAGATTTAACAGGGTGTTGGGGGAGTGCATTCAGTTAGCATTGCAGAATAGATTGAATTGGAAGAAGGAAATCAAAGACATGTTGTGGAACTATCGTACCACTCCACATTCCCTTACTATGGAGACTCCGTTCATGTTATTGAAAGTAAGGAAACCCTGTACCAAAGCTGTGCCAGGGTGGATGGGCAAGGCAGGTAGGGGGAAGGTGAATGGGGAAAGCTTAATGAGTCGTGTGACGGAAATGCAAGAGAAATATGAAGGTAAGGGTACAGCTGGAGTGGCGGAACGGAAATTAGCTGTTGGTGATTGGGTGCGAACAAAAGTTTGGGACAGAACTAGGAAAGGGTCATCCAAATGGTCTGTGTCCAAACGTATAACAAAAGTGAGAGGGTATAGTGTGGTGTTAGATGATGGAAGGAGATGGAATGTGGATAGTGTGGTGAAATGTAATGAGTTGGAATTAAGGGGGTGGAAAGTGAATGTAAATGAGGGTGAGTTTGCAGAGAGGGGTGCAGAGTGGAAGAAGAGAGGTGTAAGCGTTGTGAAGAGGCCGGAGTATTTGAAAGATTATAGGGGTCATTCTGACCCTGGCGGTCGGTGACCGCCAGGGTCACCGAGCACGGGAGCACCGCCAACAGGCTGGCGGTGCTCCCTCGAGCATTCTGACCGCGGCGGTTCAGCCGCGGTCAGAAACGGAAAGTCGGCTGTCTCCCGCCGACTTTCCGCTGCTCGGGAGAATCCTCCATGGCGGCGGAGCGCGCTCCGCCGCCATGGGGATTCTGACACCCCCTACCGCCATCCTGTTCCTGGCGGGTCTCCCGCCAGTAACAGGATGGCGGTAGGGGGTGCCGCGGTGCCCCTGGGGGCCCCTGCAGTGCCCATGCCAATGGCATGGGCACTGCAGGGGCCCCCGTAAGAGGGCCCCGCAAAGTATTTCAGTGTCTGCAAAGCAGACACTGAAATACGCGACGGGTGCAACTGCACCCGTCGCACCTTCCCACTACGCCGGCTCCATTCGGAGCCGGCGTCCTCGTGGTAAGGTAGATTTGCCCTGGGCTGGCGGGCGGCCTTTTGGCGGCCGCCCGCCAGCCCAGGGCAAATCTCAAAATACCCTCAGCGGTCTTGCGACCGCGGAGCGGTATTTTGTCGGGGGAAGACTGGCCGCCCGCCAGTCTCAGAATCACCCCCTATATAAGTTAAGATATACCAACATTGTTTATGTATGGCAATATGTTTTAATGGTTAATGATTAGTGGATTTCAACATATTAAGTATCTTTGTGTATTGTAATTTTTTTTATTATTTATTGTGTTTTTTGTGCTTATCATCATTATAGTTTTAATGTATTTTGTCAATTTTTAGGAAGGGAGATATGTTGGGTTATACTGTGTGTGGAATGTTAGAGATGTATTGATTGCTTAGCAACATGTGGAATGTGGTGGGAGGAAAAGATCTGGCAAGGCAGTTGCCCATCTTGTACTGCCAGGGTTGGTAGCATCCTGCTTAATGGAATAAAGCGTTGGAAAGAAAAGACTTGGAACCGTGTCTTTTTCACCCAGGGCCTGTAGATTAAATGCTACGAGTGGGCCAGTAGCTCTGATTGTACCACCTACTTGATTAGCCCCTTAACCTTGTCTCAGGCCTGCCATTGCAATGCCTGTGTGCGCAGTTTCACTGCCAATTCGACTTGGCATTTAAAAGTACTTGCGAAGCCTAAAACTCCCCTTTTTCTACATATAAGACACCCCTAAGGAATGCCCTAGGTAACCCATAGGGCAGGATGCTGTGTAGGCAAAAGGCAGGACATGCACCTATGTAGTTTACATGCCCTGGTAGTATACTCCTAAATGTGCTTTTACACTTCTGTGAGGCCTGCTCCCTTCATAGGCTAACATTGGGGCTGCCCTCATACATTGTTTGAGTGGTAGCTGTTGATCTGAAAGGAGTAGGAAGGTCATATTTAGTATCGCCAGAATGGTGACATTAAATCCTGCTGACTGATGAAGTTGGATTTAATATTACTATTTTAGAAATGCCACTTTTAGAAAGTGAGCATTTCTCTGCACTTAAATCTTTCTGTACCTTACAATCCACGTCTGGCTGGGTTTAGTTGACGGCTCCTTGTGCATTCACTCAGACACACCCCAAACACAGGATACTCAGCCTCACTTGCATACATCTGCATTTTGAATTCCTGGGCTATGAGGGTGGAGGGCCTGCTCTCACACAAAGGACTGCCACACTCCCTACTAGGACCCTGACAGACAGGACTGAACTGAAAGGGCGCCTGGTGCACTTCTAAGCCACTCTTTGAAGTCTCCCCCAATTCAAAGGCACATTTGGGTATATAAACAGGGCCTCTGCCCCTTCCAACTCAGACACTTTCTGGAGAATAAACTTGTAACCAGAACCTGCATCCTGCCAAGAAGAACTGCCTGGCTGTCCAAAGGACTCACCTGACTGCTTTCTGTGAAGGACTGCTGCCTTGCTGTTGCCCTGCTGCCTTGCTGCTCTCTGGCTGAGGTGAAGAAGTGCTCTCCAAGGGCTTGGATAGAGCTTGCCTCCTGTTCCCTAAAGTCTCAAAACCAAAAAGACTTCATCTCTTCAAGAAGGACTCCTTGTGCGGCGAAATTCGACGCACAGCCTGTCAGAAATGACGCACAGCCTGCACCGCAGTGAAAAGTTCACCGCTCGCCAAACCGGAACGTCGCAGCCTGAATTTGCAACAAGAAGATCAACGCAAATTCGATGCACGGCCTACTGGATCGACACATAGCCAAGCTGGAATGATGCAGCCCGACTTCCAGAAAGGAATCGATGCAGCGCCTGCTGTGCGTTAGAAACTTTGACGCAGCTCCTATGACTTTGTCCGGCTAGCACAGGAATCCATGCACCATCCCCGGGGCGTCTGAAAACCCTGCAACCCAAAGAGGATCCACGACCGAGTTCAGGAAATCGATGCACAGCCGTCCCTTTGTGGAAACTAAACAACGCATTGCCATGTGCAGCCCGAGAAATCGACGCACACCCTTTTGTTTCCACACTTCTCTTCCTCTGCAGCCCTTTGCAGAGATTTTTCATGTGAACCACGCACTTGAAAGATACTTTTTTGCTTCTAAAAGACTTAAGAAACGTTATATAACTTTTCAGTGATATTTCTATATATACTTATTGCATTTTTGATTGTTTTGACCTGCATTTATGCAGATAAATATTATATATTTTACTAAACACTGTGTGGTGAATTTTACGTGGTGCTATATAGTGGTATTGTATGATTTATTGCACAAATACTTCACACATTGCCTTCTAAGTTAAGCCTGACTGCTCAGTGCCAAGCTACCCGAGGGTGGGCACAGGATAATTTGGATTGTGTGTGACTTACCATGACTAGAGTGAGGGTACTTGCTTGAAAAGGGGGTGACCTCACTGCCAACCAAAGACTCCATTTCCGACAGGGATGTATGATTATTTTGCAACTAAAATACAGTCGAAAAGGTTTTCACTTTTCCACCAACTCAAATTGGTAGTAACCAATTCACACATTGAGAATAACAGGAGCTTGAATTGGCATCTCTTCTGGACCAGGAGTCAGTGGAGGTCCTTCAGGTTTTGGGTGATGTGAGTTCTCTTGGGCAGGTTGAGGATCAGGGGGTCTGCAGAGGGTTGCTTAAGGAGGGGTTTGATCTCCGTGTGTTTCCAGGCATCAGGCAAGGTGGCTGTAGTTATCAAGGTGTTGAGGATGGTGATGAGTTGACTTCTGATTTGATCCTTCTGAGGATGAAAAGTCGATGGGGGCAGGGGGCAGTGGATGCTGCCCAGCAGATGGAGTTCATGAGAGTGGTTGTGTACAGTGTGCTAAGTTGTTCCCACGTGGTAAGTGGGATGTTGGTGTTCAATGGGATGCTGAGGAGGTTAGAGGATTGGGGATCAAAGTTTCTGTAGATGATTGCTATCTTGTGGAAGTGGTGAGCGAGGGCGATGCAGAGTGCCTGTGAGGAGGGGTGTTAGACATGGGGTCGTTGGTTGGCAGTCAGGTTACCCCTATCCAAACAAGGACCCTCACTCTAGTCAGGGTAAAGGAGAATCACCCTCAGTTAACCCTCACTCACCCCCTTGCTAGCATGGCAAGAGCAGGCAAGTTTAACTTCAGAAGTAAGGTGTAAAGTATTTGTACCAACACACACAGTACTTCAGTGAAAACACTACAACAACGCACAACACAGGTTTAGAAAAATAGATAACATGTATCTAAACAAAACAAGACCAAAACAACAAAAATCCAACATACACAAGTCAAGTTAAGAATTTTAGAAAAGAATAAGGACCTCATTACAACCCTGGTGGTCGGTGATAAAGCGGCAGTAATACCACCAACAGGCCAGCTGTAACAAAAATTGAATCATGACCACGGCGGAAACTGCCAACACAGACAGCCACTTTAACACTCTGACCGCCAAGGGGGTAGCAACAAACACCGCAGTGGTAACCGCCAACAGCCAGGCGGAAGACAATGTACCACCCACAGCACTACAACAGGCCTATCCGCCACCTTTTCTGGGGCGGTACCAACTCCATTAAAAGCACGGCTGAGACAGTACTCTGAAGGGAAACAACTCACCTCTCGACACTCAAGGAAGAACCACGACACCATGGAGCCCGAGCTGCATATTTTCCCTATGCTGGTGTACCCCCTCATACACCAGGAACACGAACGCCGGCGAAGACGACCATGGTGAGTACAGCACTTAGCACACAAGGGGGGGGAGGAAAAAGAGAGTGACACACACACACACACACGCAACACCCACACCCCCACCCTCACCCCAACACCATACACACAAACAGATTCAACAACATTACATATACACCCCATAACACAAGGACAAAAGGAATGGAGTAAAATGAGTGTAATAGTAAAATTTCAGATAGATACGTACTCAAATCAAAAAACAGTATGTACAATATACATAAAAGGAGGGACAATGCCCACTCCAAAATGTCTGTGGCCCACGGGGCCATAACACATAGGCCAAGGCCACACTTGACTCCTGCCGCAAAATGGAGAGAACACTGCAGGGGCATCAGGTCAAAAACACAGGCACCTCAGGGGGACAGGGAATGGGGGGGCACCTCAGCTGTAAGATGGTACAACACCACAGGCCTGGAGGGGGCCCCATGCCCACATGCTTGGTCCTGAGGAGTGCAAAGCCACAGTCTCTAAAGTGGGTGGGTTGCCCACTGCTTGGTCCTGGTGAGGGCAAAGCCATAGTCTCTCAATTGGGTGGGTTGCCCACTGCTTGGTCCTGGGGAGTGCAAGGCCACAGTCTCTCAAGTGGATGCCTTCTTCCACTGTTTCTGAAGGGGGCTTTGTGCCCAGTGTGCGTCATCCTGCCAAGGAGGGGGTGAGTGGATGCCTTCTTCCACTGGTTCCTGAGGGAGCTCTGTGCCCAGTGTGATTCATCCTGCCAAGGAGGGAATGAGTGGATGCCTTCTTCCAATGGTTCTGGAGGGGGCTCTGTGCCCAGTGTGCTTCACCCTGGATGTTGCAAAGTCACAGTCTCTCACCTGGGTGTCACACCGACAGGTGTTGCAGGGGCCAGGATGCACTGCAGCCCAAGTAGTCACTACTACACACTGTTCGCCAGCGGTGACAGCTGCTCAGTGGATGGCAGTTGCGCTGCAAGTGGTGGTGCTGGCTGCGGTGGTGGTGGTTCCAGCCCTTTACCTGCAACCTCGGACGGCTGTCCACTGGGGCTGCTGCTGCTGGCAGTGGTGCTGCTGGCAGCAGGGCAGGTGGCAGTGCTGGCCGCAGTGCAGGTAGCAGTGCTGGCTGCAGAGGTGGTAGTGGTGTTGGCCATGGTAGTGGTAGGCTCCAGGCCTTCACCTGCAGCCTCGGACGGCTAAAGTGCCATGGCTGGTGTTGTGTGCCCCTTCCTACCCTTGACAGATGGTGGTGCCTCCTTGCTTCTGCCAGCTGGTGTTTTTTTCTTGCCCTTGCTGGCTGGTGTCCCCTTCTTGCCCTTGCTAGGTGGGGGACCCTTCTTGGCCTTGGCAGGTGGTGCTGGCACACTGGCTGACGGGTGCCTCCTTGGAGCCTCTCACACCTGCCGTAGCTGCAGAAACCACAGTGGCCATGGATTGGGTGGCTGAGGTGCTGGGCTGGGTTCTGGCCACCCTGGGCCAAAGTGAAGGACGGGTGGTAGGGAATAGGTCAAGGGTGGTGAGGAAAAGCTTTTTTGGGACACTGGGGTGGGAAGAGGGTGAAGGTTTGGGAATAGAGGAAGAGGGAGTGGTTGTTGGAGGTGTCAGTCTGCTGTGTATGGGTGCAGGTGCATGGGCTGGATGCTGTTGTGAGGTGGACGGCTGTTGGGCCAAGCTGTGTGCTTGCGTTTGTGTACTTTGGGAGGAGGGGTCACAGACACAGTGGGAGAGGACACAGGGGACATGTGCATGGATGTGGGGGTGGTGACTGCCAGTGAGAGGCGTGTAGTGATAGGTGTGCTGGTGATGGAGGTAGTGGATGAGGATGTAGTGCATGCAGGTGTGAGTGGAGACGCTACTGGGAGGTAGGTGGATGAGGAGGAGGGGGACACTGTGGAGGCAGTGGATGTTGGTGTGTCTGCATCTGGATGGTGCTTGTGTGAGTGCCTGTGAGATGAAGTGTGGTATTTGTGTTTGCCTGAGCCACGTCTGTGTGTTGATTTGGGTGATTGCTGGTCTGAAGGTGTGCTTGGGATAGGCTTGGGTTGAGGGGATCGGGACTGGGTAGAGGAAGTTGGAGGGGGGAGGCTAGACACAGGGACAATAGCTGCCATCAGGGAGTTGGCCAGAGCCTGGAATGCTGTCTGTTGGGCAACAGCACCAGAGTGAATGCCCGCCAGGTATGCATTTGTTTGTGACAAATGCCCTGATAGACACTGGATGGCATTCAGTATGGTTAACTGCCCAACAGAGAGGGATCTCAGGAGGTAAATAGCCTCCTCACTGAGGGCAGCAGGGCTGACTGGGGCAGGGCCTGAGGTGCCTGGGCGAAGGAGATGCCCACCCTTCTGGGTGAGCGAGCACGGGAACCTCCCTGAGGGGCTGCGGAGAGGGCGGTGCTGGTATGGGGGGTGGCGGCTGTACCTGTAGTTGGGGTGGGCACAAAGGTGTCCGCCACCACCAGGGAGCCTCCATCAGAGGAGGTGTCGCTGTTGGTACTGTCCCCTCCTGTCTCCGTCATGGTGCTCCCCTTGCCCTCCGTCTCACTGGTGCACTCACCGTTGGTGGATTTGGCCTCATGTGCCATGTGGGATGCAGCTCCCTCCGTCACTGGTGCCTCTGCTCCTCAGCCAGGTGATGCTAATGCACATAAGGTCAGGGTGACAAAACAAAAAGGTGGGGGAGAGACAGAGGATACACTTGGTCAGTGCCAGCAACAACACTACCACTGGTGTACACAACTCTCAGGGAACAGCTCTATGCACTACCAGTTACAATGCTAGTCACCAGGCCATGGGGTACAATGCCTAACACCATTATCTGCACACCTGAAACCCAAAGGAACCTGCCCAGTAGTAGATGCCCAATAACATTATTGGGGTTGGAGTGCATCTGAGCCTGCCCATCATTGAACCTACCCTGACATGTTTGCCCTTAGGGGCACCCACATCCTAAATCCCCCACCCAGGGAATATCTTAACACTCACAAAGTCATGATTCTGAATCTGTACTCACCCCTTTGTGGCTGCTGTGATGCCTTCAAGCGCCCATCCAACTCTGGATAGGCCACGGCCAGGATGCGGACCATCAGGGGGGTCAGGGTACGACAGGCACCCCTTCCTCATTGGGAGGCCAGCCCCAGCTGGGCTTCCGCCATCTTCCTTGTCCAGCGGCGCAGGTCCTCCCACCTTTTGCGACAGTGGGTGCTCTGCCTGTCAAAGACCCCCAGGGTCCGTACCTCCTTGGCGATGGCACGCCAAAAACCCTTTTTCTAATAGGCACTGACCTGCAGAAAAAATACAGCAGAAAAGGTATTAGTCATACAGTCCGTACTGTTATTCTAATGGCCCACCATATCCCACCATCCCCTTAAGCACATACATTGACCATCATACATGCAGCACTCTGGCCAGGACCCTTCAGACCCCCCCTACACGAGGCTTACACACACAGCACTCCATACATTCATGCCCCACGCATCATGCTCACAGTGCACTCACCTGTTTGTCTGGAGGACCATAGAGTAAAGGGTACTGGGGTAGAACCCCATCCACCAGTCTCTCCAACTTCTCCGAAGTGAAGGCAGGGGCCCTTTCCCAAGACACTCAAGCCATTGTCACTTTCAGACACAGGTCACAACAGCACTTGCAGTGTAGGTCCTCTCCTGTTGAAGGGCAGGTAGCAAGTGAGTGAACAGATATAAAATGACAGTCACGTTCGCAGCGGTGCGTACTGTCACCGTCTGCGTACATTGCCATTTGCTCCTGGAACCCATAGGCCCCAATGATAACCAATTCCGTGTTGCACAGCGGTCATCGACCGCAACGGCGCACAACGCCAGCGGAATTACCTCATTTCCACTTGTCCCTCCTAACAGGTCAGACAGCCGCCATTTCAGGGGGGCACAGGCCGTGGCACCTAACTGCGTCACAGCAGACACTGGCACATCAACTGAATACGAGTTCACATACTATTTCTGCAAAGTGCATATTAATCTGAGAATATGTTTGAATATGACCTTCTGCTCACCGTTTTTCACTCTAGAGTTCAACCACTGAGGAGGAATAGGAGATGGAGACATCCCCCTGTGTACAGACCCCTGGTGGACCTGGCGACAACGGAGGACAGGCACATTATCCTAAACTACAGACTTGATAGGGCCACAATCCTAGAACTGTGTGCCCAATTGGAGCCGGACCTGATTTCAGCTATCCACCACCCCACAGGTATCCCACCTCTAGTGCAGGTCCTGTCAGTGCTCCATTATTTGGCAAGTGGTTCCTTCCGAGCGACAGTGGCCATGGCATCAGGGATGTCACAGCCTATGTTCTCAAACGTACTGACAAGAGTATTGTCTGCCCTGACGAAACACTTGCGCAGCTACATCATTTTCCCCCAGGTGGAGGATTTGGCCACAGTGAAGGCTGACCTCTATTCACTAGGACATATCTTCAACATCATTGGTGCCATTGATGGTACACATATTGGACTTGTACCCCCCCGGAGAACAGGTGTTCAGAAATAGAAAAGGCTTTCACTCTCTGAATGTGCAGATGGTGTGTTAGGCGGACCAGTACATCTCCCATGTCAATGCAAAGTATCCTGGCTCTGTGCATGATGCCTTTATCTTGAGGAATAGCAGCATCCCATATGTGATGTCTCAACTCCAGAGGCACCGGGTATGGCTAATAGGTGAGCCCATGGTCCTAACCCAGTTGATGTTGGCATATGGGTGTGGTTTTGGCCCTAAGGGTGAGTGTGTGGCTAACAGGTATCCCTCGATATTTACAGGTGTCTCTGGTTACCCCAACCTCTCATGGCTACTGACCCCAGTGAGGTATGCCAGGACAAGGGCAGAGGAACGTTACAATGAGGCACATAGGCGAACAAGGAGGATAATGAAGCACACCTTTGGCCTCCTGAAGGCCAGATTCCGTTGCCTCCATCTGGCAGGTGGATCCCTGTACTACTCACCCAAGAAGGTGTGCCAGATTATCGTTGCATGTTGCATGTTGCACAACCTGGCCTTGAGATGCCAGGTGCCTTTTCTGCAGGGGGATAAGCCTGGGGATGGTCGTGTGGCAGCGGTGGAGCCTGTGGACAGTAACGAAGAGGAGGCAGAGGAAGAAAATGTGAACAACAGAACTACACTAATTCAACAGTACTTCCAGTGACACACAGGTAAGACACTGTAACTTCACCTTCCATTGCAGTTTTGTGTTGGACATTGAACATGGCATCCTGATTTCCCTATTTCTATGGCCACTTACTGTACCATTTGACATCTCTATTTTCAGATGTCTGTCCTGCACTCTGGCTCCTGGTGTGTTTACTGTTGCCCACTACAGGTCATACCTATGTAAATATTACAGTACATTGGAAGTGCAATGTTTACAGCTTGTTAAAATAATACATATTTCATACAATTGACAGACTCCATACTTGTAATAGTTCCAAGGGTTTTTATTTCCGTGCTGAAGCTTCCAGTCAGGTCTTCTTGCGTCGTTTCTTCTCTCCCACAAGAGAGTGATGCATTGATCCGGGCAGACACCTCAGGTCCGGGCAGGCTTTGCGTTGATTTTCCATGCCCAGCGATGTTGCGTTGAAATCCGTTTGCATAGTGTCAAGAAACCCACGTGGGGGCTTGCGTCTTTAACAGCAGCCACTGTGGGTGTTACGCATCATTTCTCCAGCTGCATTGCATCGATCTCCCAGCTGCGATGCAGGTGGAGCGTCGATTTTAGCCACAAAGCCGGCGGCCTGTCGTTTATGAGCCACGAGGCGGGTGGTGCGTGAAAAGTTTACCCGCATGGCGGTCATTGCACTGATTTTTTGTCCTTTTCCACCAGCTGCACCTTTCAAGGGAGGGCCCAGAAACAGGTTAGGGCACCACTTGGCAGGCAGGACTCTCAGCAGAAAGCCCAAGTGCTGGCAGAGAGAAGTCTTTGTTGTCCCTCTAGACTTCAACGACAGGACGCATGCTCAGATCAAGCCCTTTGAGATTCTTCACCAATGGAAAGTCACAAAAAAAGTCAGTCTTTGTCCTCTCTCGGACAGAAGCAGCTACTGCAGGCCAACCCAGCAAGGCACAGACACAGGCAAAGGGGCAGTACTCCTCCTCCAGCTTCTCCAGCTCTTCTCCTTGGCAGTGGTTCTTCTCGGTTCCAGAAGTAATCTAAATTTAAGGGGTTTTGGGTGCTCTTCTTATACCCCTTTCTGCCTTTGAAGTAGGTCTACTTCAAAGAGAAGTCTCGGTTATTTCCAAGATCCTGCATTGCCCATGCCAGGCCCCAGACACACACTAGGGGGTTGGAGACTGCATTGTGTGAGGGCAGGCACAGCCCTTTCAGGTGTAAGTGACCACTCCTCCCATCCCCTCAGCCCAGATGGTTCATCAGGATATGCAGGCTACACCCCAGCTCCCTTTGTGTCATTGTTTGGAGGAGAGGTGCAAACAGCCCAACTGTCAAACTGACCCAGACTGGGAATCCACAAAGAAGCAGAGTCATAAAATGGTTTAAGCAAGAAGATGCCTACATTCTAAAAGTGGCAATTTCAAGCACACAATCTAAAAACCAACTTCACTAAAAGATGTATTTTTAAATTGTGAGTTCAGAGACCCCAAACTCCATATGTCTATCTGCTCCCAAAGGGAATCTACACTTTAATCATATTTAAAGTCAACCCCCATGTTAACCCATGAGAGAGATAGGCCTTGCAACAGTGACAACTGAATTTGGCAGTATTTCACTGTCAGGACATGTAAAAGACATAAGTACATGTCCCACCTGTAACATACACTGCACCCTGCCCATGGGGCACCAAAGGCCTACCTTAGGGGTATCATACACGTATGAAAAGGGAGGGTTTAGGCCAGGCAAGTGGGTACACTTGCCAAGTTGAATTGGCAGTTTAAAACTGCACTCACAGACACTGCAGTGGCTGATCTGAGCAATGTTTACAGGACTACTAATGTGGGTGCACAACCAGTGCGGCAGGCCCACTAGTAGCATTTGATTTATAGGCCCTGTGCACTTTTAGTGCACTTTACTAGGGACTTAGTAGTAAATCAAATATGCCAATCATGGATAAGCCAATGTACACATATAATTTATACAGTGAACACTTACACTTCAGCACTGGTCAGCAGTGGTAAAGTGTCCAGAGCAAACAAAACAGCAAAAACAGAGTCCAGCACACAGAAACAACCTGGGAAGTAAGGCAAAAAGTTAGGGGAGACCATGGCAATGATCCTATGTTTAAGAAGAGGATTGAGTTTTTGTGGGATGGCGGGTTGTTGCATTCTCTGATAATGGTGAAGAGTTCCTAGGATTGTTTTGTGCTAGTCTTGATCCAATGGGTCAGGGCCTCCTTTTTTGTGGCTTTGATCTGGTGGTGGTAATCATTGAGGGATGATTTGTATGTTGAATAGCAATATCTAATTGCGGTTTGCGAAAAATCACAATTAGGTAATCCCTAATCCTAATATTGATCCAGACCTAAGTTATTTATTTGTAGCCTAGTGTCACAGTACTATCAATGTGTGTCTGTGTTAAGTCCAGAGTGTTGTTTTTTGTAGCCCACAGTGCTGAATATGTTTCATAGTACTATAAACATAGATATCCAGATAATATTATAGTGCTTCAAGCCAGATGTTCTGCAGGGAAGACAAGATTTGATATTAGGGCAAATGAGTCGACACTTAGACATGTTATCACAGAGCATAGTACTCTCATGATCCCATTAATGTTACATAACATCACTTAGGTAAAACTACAGTTTTCTGTGAAAATATACATCAATACCGGATGTAAAGATTTGAAATGTGAATGACATTGCCAAAGGAAGGATACTAACAAGTTGTCTCTTCCTGCTGGGCATCAGACACCTTTCGTCATGTACGACAAAACTTCACATTCAGCTGTCAGGACATTTTCCAGCTTTAGAAATCTAACACTATTAAACTGTATCTTTACAGACAGCTATCACAGAGCCTCCTTCTCTTGTGTGTCTGTGTGGCAGAAACAGGATGCTTTTTATAGTGTTAGAACCCTTCTGCTGATTTAGATGTTTGCCGGGAACAAATCCTGAAAATGTACATGTTTTTTATACTTGATTTCACAACTTCAGATATCGCTGAGTATCCTGTGTAACCTTCAGCCATGGCTTTTTGTGGGATATTACAGTGCAAGAGGTCTTCTTTTAATCAGCTTTAAAGTGTGATTATCGAGCCCCTCGGTACATGGCTATGACAAGGCAATGAGACCTGAATTCCATCATGAGTGGTCTAGGCTCCCAATCTATTGAGTGGCCTTCGAAAGGAGATTCTTATAGTCCCACTCTAAAAGTAAAACAGCTTGAAATTAAAAGGTAACTAAAAACCCATATTTTCACCAACATATTCACGTCCCTGAGTCTTCAATCTAAAGTCCCTGTGGTGAGGGCTAGCTGATAGACCCCCCCCCACTGGGTCACACCAATTCCAGTAATGGACTATTTAGTAGTGGTAGTCGTAGTCTTTGCTCATTTCATCTGAATACTGCTTTTGTTAACAGTGTTTTTCATACAATGCTCCTATATGTTCCTCTTTTTGCTTCTAAGCACTGATAAATAATAGATGGGATTGGTTCTGATAGAACGTAGGTTTGTGAATCGCAGATCACACCAGGGGCCCTATTAGGGCACACATTCCCTGTTTTCTCACCTGTGCACCACAGGTTCACCATGTGCAAATAGGGAAAGTGAGCACTATTAAGTTGAACACTGCACTAAGGGCAGCTGCTAACCCATACTGCCTTGGGGGGAGTAAATTCAAATGAACTGCAGAGCGGCTGTTTCAAAGTCGATCTGTGTTTCACAGTGCATGTTGCAACTCACCTTTAAACTGAGTGACTGCACCCACCTGCAAGGGGATGGATTGAGGGCCCATAGAACCCTCTTGTCCCCCTCCAGAGGGGTGCCATCAAGTGGTGCACTGATAGTACTCTCCTCTTTTTTGTGGAGCATTACCAGTGGATCTCCTGTCAGCTTCTTTGCCTTTCTGTCCGCATCCATAATAAGGTGTGGGTGCAGAGGTAATGCCCCCATGCAAATGAGGGAATGACCTCTTGAGACAGCACTGGCACAATATGTGCACAAGCGCTATCTGTATTACAGAAGAGGCCGCAGGCCTGCACCAACATCTCTGGCCCCTCTTGTAATACCAAGGTGCCTCACAGAGAACAGAGCAGGTACAAACTCCCCTCTGCTCCCCCTAGGCGCTTCTTTAATACAGGCCCAGCTGTCAAAAGCTAGCAGTCATCTTAGATGTCAGTAAGTTGTAAAAAGAAAGCCCCAAAACCTCAAGATCCTCAAGATATAGATGCAAAGGGAAATTCTATGTGCAAGATTCTGTTAGAATGAATTTTAACCTATGTATTACATATAAAAGAGAAGGATAAATGGCAGTCTTCACAGCGTCAAAGGCGGCGTTTATTCCAGTCAGAGGATCTACGAAGGTGCAGGGATTTGAGTTCGAGGTGTAAATTGACCTTCTAATTGGCTTCATATTGTTAAAAAAAAGGATCTCAGTAGGGTACTGGCTGCGTAAGGCTTCATAACAGACCTGAGTGCCTGCATGCAGGTCATCCAGGTACAGCTTAATGTTGCATGACTTTCAATACACCTACACTTTTGGCTGAGAACTTGTGGTAGCACGCTGTTCCCTAGGCATTGAACCGTGACAGCAAACACTGCCTGAGCTGCCCTTATTCCAAATAAGTCCGTTTAAGACTAAACTTTAAATGCTTGGAAGGGGATTGCAGAAGAAAATAACCAAGAGCTGCTTCAGAGCAGAATGTTTTATAGAAACCCACCTCCCAGCATACTTTCGTCTGTGGGGTGTGCTGGCATCAACACCGCGTTCTGTGCTGTACACATACCTGGAACAGAGCCAGTAGATGGACCTGTTAGGAAAGCAATTGGAGCAGACACGAGCTGATAATGAGAAGTGAGCTCAGGGCAGTGGCAACAGCTCACCGCAGGCCTTCCTATATAACCACAGACAGACATAGATGCACAGCAGACAGAGAGGAGCTAGCAGGACTCAGAAAGTGCTGCCTGAAAACAGCAAAATAGTGACTAGAATAGCTTTATTTTTCAAACAACATTTCTCAGCATCTTTCACTAAAAATGTGAACTGAATAAGAAATGAACGCAAAGTTTGTCCCTCCTGCCTCGAAATATTTGTTCCTCAACAGGTTTCATGGGAACCCTTTAAACCAGCAGGGGCTCACCCACAGAGCAGTTTAGATATTTTTACCCATGGAATAGAATTGTAGAGACATAAAGGTACCTAGATGTTATCACAGTTTTCCGTTAGTTTTGGGTCCCTCTGGTATGGTTAAAAACTATAGATATGAGTGTCTTCATTGGTGATAATATCCTCACACCCTAATATTTGTCGACATGGCTCAGTCCACTTTCAAATGACTGCTAGGGGCCCAGGGCTTTCATCAGGACATAATTCAATCAATCAATCAATTTGTCGAGCACCGCTATTCACCCATGAGGATCTCAAGGCGCTGGGGAGGGAAAGGGGGGTGCTGAAGATCAGTCGAAGAGCCAGGTCTTGAGGTCCTTCCTGAACTGAGAGAGGGTGGGAGATTTCCTGAAGTGTATAGTGAGGGTGTTCCAGGTCTTTGCTGCAATGTGGGAGAAGGATCTTTCTCCGGATGTGGATTTCCAGATGCGGGGGACCTTAGCGAGGGCCTGGTCGGCGGATCGGAGTTGTCCAGTGGGAGTTTAGAAGGAGAGTCTGTGATTGAGGTAGGCTGGTCCGGTGTCGTGTAGGACCTTGTAGGCGTGAGTCAGGAACTTGAAGGTGATTCTCTTGTCGATTGGCAGCTAGTGTAGGTCTCTTCGGAGGGCAGAGGTGTGGCTGTGTCGTGGGGTGTTCTTGATGAGACAGGCAGAGGCGTTCTGGATGCATTGTAGTCTTTTCCGAGTCTTGTCAGTGGTCCCGGCGTGGAGAGCATTGCCGTAGTCGAGGCGGCTGCTGAAAAGGGCCTGGGTGACTGTTTTCTGGCTTCGGTGGGGATCCACTTGTAGATTTTTCATGCACAGGGTGTGGAAGCAACCCAATGAGACTGTGCTCACCTGTCGGTCCATTGAGAGCGATGAGTCTAAGATGACGCTGAGGTTGCGGGCGTGGTTGTTGCAGCGTTTCTGAGGGTGGTGGCCACCAGGACTCGTTCCAGGCAGAGGGTGTGGAACCGAGGATGGGGACTTCTGTTTTGTCCGAGTTCAGTTTGAGGCAACTATCTTTCATCCAGGCGGCGACTGCTTTCATTCCTTCGTGGAATTGTTTTTGGCGGTGCTCGGGTCATGTAGAGGTTGAAGAGGGTGGGGCTCAGTAAGAATCCTTGGGGGACGCTGCAGTTGATCATGGTGGCTTCCAAGAGAAAAGGGGACCCTTTGTGTTCTGCTAGTGAGGAACTAAGAGAGCAATTGCAGTGTTGAGTCTCGGATTGTCGGCGTCGTGGAGGCGGGTGCTTAGTGTGTTGTATGAGACTGTCTCGAAGGCGGCAGAAAGGTCCAGGAGGATGAGGGTGCAGAAGACGTCTGTTGCGGCGAGGAGGGCGGTCTCGGTGCTATGGTTGCTTCTGAATCCTGACCGAGAGGGGCCAGAATGGTGTTGGCTTCCAGGAAGGAAGCAATTGGTAGCTCCCCTCAGTTCATACCTGTCTGTGTCTTCAATCCTATGTCTTACAAGTCAGGGTTTTCTCAAAGGTAAAACTAAACGTACAGTACATAAAAAGTAAAAATGCAGACACACGTGCCTGTCACCAGAGCATATGTTAATCTCCCAGGGAGTATTCATTGTTACCCCTTTCAACAGGACAGGCTAGAGGGTACGTCTCTGTAGTCACACTTCCTGCAAGAGTACCATGCTGCCCTTCCACCTCTTCATGCCCTACTCTATTCTGCATTGCCTTGCCATTGGTATGTTTTCCTACACCATATATTATGGTCTTACTAGATAGCTGAAGATGTCAATCATGAAAAACACTTCTGTTGTGTTTTTATGGCTTAGGGCACACAACCTGGGCACTGGACAGAGGTGCTACAGATTCAAGAAACAGCAACATCTGACCACAACAAATGAGGGGACCACACAGAGAGAGGTACTTTCACACTCAGACATGACACGTGTATGAATTATTAACATTGTTACACTGTTTTTCAGTTCACGCCTCCTAACTTTAAAATGTACTCTTACTACTGTTTTCGTCTGTTCACGTCTCCTAATTAAAAAAAAATTGTACTCCTACTCAGGGGCGGCTCCTCCGCTATGGTGGAGGAGCATTGCCCCAATGATGAAAAGTAGAAAAATAAAGGAATAATAAAAGTATTTTATTATCCCTTTATTTTTCCACCTTCGTAGAGCGGGGCAGGGCCAGCCTCCTCGATGTCAAACTGACATGCGCACTTAGAAACTCTGCACTTGGATGTAGTTTACAGCTGGGTGGAGACCAAGTGAAGTGCCCCACTCTCCTCCGAGTGACATTTCTGGCTGCTCAGGCCAATCGCGTCACTTCTTTCATGCTGCGTGCAAGCATTAAAGAAGCTTTGAGATTGGTTAGGGAGAGATGACGAGGCGGCCGGAGCAGAGTGGCGCATCACAGAGGGGCATGTACGTTTATTTTGTTTTATTTAAAGGCCACCCACGCCACCTACTCCGCGTGCTGCCCCCCACTCCACCTGCTGCCCCCCCACCAGTCCCCCTTCCTGGTAGCAGCAGCGACTGCTCCTACTACTGTTTTTCAGACAGGATGGCATGATTAAAAGTAAAGCATCACATATCATCTGCAGTGGCATTTCTCATTCTTTCTGACTATTAAAGATTTTTCTCCTCATTATACCTCTCTAGGAAAAATGTAGCATTTTGGTGCATTCTCAGGGTTAGCAGTATTGGTAAATCTAAGAAAGTTGGACCTAAGTTGACTCTGTCCACGGTATTAAAATGACATATCATTTTGTATTATGTCAATTGAAGATAAAACAATATTGTTTAGGGCCTAAATGTGGTTAGACAAAGTGTTCATTCTAATATCTGCAATAGCTAGAGCTTTCTGGAGAGTTTCCTGATCTATTTGCCTCAACTGGACGAAAGTTTCCAAATTTCGTTATACATTGCATAAAAGAAGTGTGGTTTTCCAGGACCTAACAAGAAATCTTATGAGGCAGTGTTTTCTGACAGGAGACTAAGCTGTTCTTTAACAGCTGCTATAGTGCAATATTCCAACCATTGTTGACATAGTTTGCCCACGCTGACTGTGGTAATAATACCCACGTGTTGTTGAGAGATGTAACAAGGGTCAGGTCTATTCATTCTAAACCCCCTGTGAAGTTCATAATACCTGAATGACATATATTTGTGTCCACTTGCCACAATAACCACCTGTTTGGACCTGAAAGTTTAGAATTAAATGTTCCATTTTGGACCCAACCATTGAGCTGTTCTTCAGTAACATTTAAAACATTTTGCCATTTTGTCAAATTTAGCTGGTGACAGAATACTGGACGCATTTAGATCCTTAATCTTAGCTAAGCCTGAACAACCTATTTATAATTTGCAATAGAATAAGACATGCTCTGAACAAGGCTTCCCAACCCTGTATTTGCCAATTTCTAGTTCCCCACAGACTCTTTAAATCAATTGACTTCAACCAATATTCATAGCCTTCAATAGCCAACTGGGAAAACAATTCAATCAGAATAAATTACGTTGGTGTCTGTTAGCAGGACATTCTGCAATTTCATAGGAGGCAATTTAAAATATTAAGACTCAGCATTTTTAAAATCATGCCCAGTAAAATATGCAAACTTTTCTACATATGTTTTGAAACTCCCTACTGGCAGAGTTGGACAGTATACCCATTGTGTGTAATTGTAAACAGTTCTCAGGGTGCTGGTTTATGTATAAAATGATGTCCCGAATGATGAAAACAGAACATTTCCCTATAATTTGCTGTTTTGAGGTAAACATTTTCACTTCCATATACAGTATAGTGTTCAAGCTCAGAAAGCATAGAATAAACTGTTTTCACATCCCACTCACCAGAAACAACGCCACATGTTATTATATCATTAATTGAAACTTTGAATATATATGTGGAATTTGAATCATTTCTGTCAGCCCGAATATATCAAAAGGGCCTTTATACCAAACAATCCCACCAGGAACCGGAATAGCTTAATGTTCACTAGGGCCAAGTCTCTTCGGACCTTATGTCAGGATATGTAAGGTTTCAAAACCTCATCTACCAGTTCAACAGCAGAGCCTTTAGAAAGATAGTGACCACGTATCAGCAGAAAGAAAACAATGACAAACCCAATACAAAGAATGAAGGCAAGCACATTTAAGAGGACCCAGAGGTAACTCCATGGACAAATCGGATAGTTAGTTTGAAGCCAATTGAATAGCTTACGTGCTCCTGATACAGGTGCAATTAAAGATGCTGAAGAATTTGAAAAAGAGTCTTTGATGTCGACAAAATATCCAGAAGGAGTCTGTGCAAAGACTGGAGCTGGGGTTGGAAAAGGAGAAGTGGCAGGTGTATCCCTTGGTGGTTTGTAGTAAATAATTCCATCCATTCATGTAGTTAGAGAAAAATAACTTTGGACATCTCTTGTCAATGCTGTAGAGACAGGTACTAATGAATGTTCATTGTCCACCCTCCCTAATCTCGGGTAAGTCTCATCATTGTTGCTTAAAGTTTAAAGAGGCACAACCCGGCCTGCAGTGAGAAGGGTTCAGGAATTGCTCAGGCGCCCTTGTGGACTACTGTGTAGAACTAGCCACATGGTGTAACTTGGTGTTGTTAATTGATACAAAGCAGTAATCTTTGGAACCAGGCAGAGGTGGTAGAATGACAGTTCTGGTACTGTGTATTCCCAGGGTGGGAACCAGGGCTTGATATGCAGGGCCAAACTCCTTTTTCACAGCAATAATTTCAAGCACTAGAACACCATCTTTTGGAATCCAACTGATATATGTTGTTGGTGAATCCCTTATTTCAAAGGTGGCAGAACATGCAGATGAGCTTTCATCACATAATTATTGTAATTTATGTAAGCCGGTGACATGCTTATTTATGTCAAAAGGAGTTCCTGCCACCACTGTGCTAGGTCCATCAAGGTCTGGGACATACATAGGTATGTAAAACAGGACCTCATATGTGGTGCACCCTCCCTAGGAACTTCTCGGCAGATTATTTAGTGATCTGTAGACTTGATACAGGTGGCTAAGCAAACTACGACCCCTACCTAGTACTCAGGGTGTTAAGGATTACTTTAAGTCTCTGTTTTCTGTTCCACCACTGCATTTCCCTCAGGATGTTAGGGAGACAAGAAGTGGAGTTGGACACCCATCGTCGCCATGTTGTCCTTGAATGCCCTGGAGTGAAAGGTAGTGCTCTGAACTGAACGGAATTCTGCAACTGCATATGTCCCGATGAAGACTTGCAAATCTTTAATAACAGTTTGAACATCAGCTGATCATTGTGGCCATACCCAAAGAAATCTGGAGCAAGAATTAATAGTGACTAGGATGTATTTGTATGCACCATCAGATGTTAGGAGACCATAATGGTCCAGGTAAACACATTGTAGTTGTTTATTGGGAATTAGTGGGGATATATGCGGTGGGCATTTTGTGGTGGACTTTCTCATTTCTTGGCAGGTATGTTTGTGCCAGTGCCAAATCTACTTTGTAAGCCTGTCTTAATTCTCCAGGAACAAGGGAAGAGAAAGATGGAAATAACAACATCTCTGGAGATTACGGACAAATTCTGGTGGCCAATCTTTTTCTGTCAATAGTATGTCATAACACAATGATAGTTTTACCCAGAATATAACTTTAATTGGCCGCTTTCTGTCTCCCTCAATTTGTATTTTCACTTTGTAAACCATACGGGGGCAGCGTGCATGTCTGCATTTTTTAATTCTAAAAAGTTTTCACATCCAGAAGCTTTTGAAGATTCTGGTGAACTAATGTGACCTTTGTCATGCTGTCTAGCAGAGACAGTGCCCAGTTCCTGTTCTTCAGTAAGGTTCTCATTATGTGTGACATTTCTAGCCAAAATTGCTGGCACTTTTTTCCTTTTAAACTGTGCTTCCTCTTGGGGATGTAGCTCTTCCTTTTTTATGGAAGGTTCAGATGAGCTTTGTGAATCTTTTCTCGGTTTCACTTACTTGTTTCTTTGTTCGCAATGCCTTCCTCTCTTGCTGCCTTTATCCGATGAGTCCTGAAATGAATGAGATTGGAGTGTATTAATATATTGATATCTAGCAGGAGTTTTTAAAGTATCTCTATTTCTTAGATTGTAACATTTTTCTGACGTCTCCGATCACAGAGATTCTCCTCTTTGTTTTACATTATCTTTATTTTCTTTTTGTTTATCACAGCATTTTTAGAACCCTCAGCTGCTTGAATGGTAGAATCCTTATTAGATTTACCTTGTAATTGCTGTTTACCTGATCTGGCTCCCAGAGTATCCCGATCCATACTTCTATAGGTCTCTGTGATAATCTTTGGCTACCCACATTCTAGATCATGTACAGCAACATCCCAGAGCAGCTGGCATACTGCCAATGCTACTACTTCCCCTTTAAGGCTACTTAATATTATCAAGGATACTGTGGCAAAGTTGCATATTAATTGCATCCCCAAAGTTTAGAAGATTCCATTTCTGTATGCTGCGTGCGCCTCAAAAACAAATGTAACTTCTCCTCCTCCGTCTGTGAGGCCATATTTTCTTAAGAGTATTGTGTGGGGAAGTCTCATGTTTGCTGCAATTAGGACCCTGTTTTGGTCCACCAATTTATTTAAATGGAATTGTATTGGTTAGAGATAGAAACACCAATTGGGGAGATTCTTTTGAAGGTTCAAACTTGAACAACCTACAGCATCAAATTGGTACTACCTATCTGGCTGAGGAGCATATTCCCCAATACCAGAGATTTCTAGTTAGGTAATTAGGGTGCTTGCACATAATGAGACAGAGATACTTGGGATATCCATAAAGTCAGTGCCTAACCAATGTTGGCAGCGCCATTTCATAGGATTTTGGGTGGCAGAACCACCGAGCACGAAGACTGAGTCTGATCCCACACTGTGTGAGAGCTGTAAGCCTTGCACTTCCAGCTAGCTAGCAATACCTCACCAGTGCCAAAGGTAAAAGTAATTTGTGGCAGCCTAACACATGACACTCAGGCCTTCATTACAAGGCTGGTGGTCTTCAGACCACCAGACTCAAGGTTGGACCGCCGCCAAAGTGCGGGTCCGACCGTGACATTACGACAATGGTGAACGCGCCACGGTCTGGCCACTGGCACCGCCACGTCGCCACCAGCCGATGGCGTAGTGGTGCCGCCGGTCGTAATCAGCCAGGGCAGCACTGCACGCAGCACTGCCATGGGGATTATGAGTCTCCTCACTGCCGGTGGTTAAATGACGGTTACACCGCAATGTAATTGCTGGCGGTGATGGGGCACTGTCTGCATAGCAGACATTAAAAATTGTGACGTGTGCTGCTGCACCAGACGCACTGCAAGATTGCCGCCGGCTCAATTATGAGCCAATGTCAATGATGTGCTTGTTTCCCACTGGGCTGGTGGGCAGAAACTCTGGTTCAGCCCGCCAGTGGGAAACTCCTAATAGCCTCGGCAGTCAGATCACTGCACTGGTGGTTTTCTAACCGTATGGCTTAGATGGATGGCATTTGTAATCCACCGAAGTCGTAATGAGGGGCTTAGTCTCCTCAGGGAAATTATGGTGGATCAGATTGTACCCCATTCTCCCACTTATACAAGTATCATACAAGCAAAGACAAATAAAAGTAGAATATTTGTTCCAAAGGTTTTATTGAAGCAACTGCATTCTATGTAAAAAGGCAAGAATTGTGATTATGAGGATAATTAAACACAACACTATTACAGCTGTGACCAGGAAAGTGAAACACAGGGAAAGTGCCACCATATTGTCACTAGAGTGTACTTAATATCCCTACCTAAACTACTAAGTTACTACATGAGTGCAAACAGCAGTGGTAGCCCCAATCCACCTCTACCTGTGTTAGAGGTGAAGACCTTACCTGTTAGTCTGCTGGAAGTCCTCCCACGTAGATGAAGATGAAACTGCAACAACGTGCAGCATGAGATAGCCGGCTGGCTGGAATGTCCCCTCTGACGTAGTTTGGGTAGCGTGTTGTTTTATAACAAAACATGTGGTTGTTCTGAGACCTGCCCTGATGTGATAATGTGCCTTTTCTGTGTAAGGTAGACATTGCACTCTTTGGACCAGCAATATCCCGTATACTATTGTGTGAAGCCTTGGCGTGAGCACAGGATGAAATGTCGTGTGGAGAAATAAATAACAAAATTCTGCATAGAAGGGCAGCAGATAAAAATAATACATCACCACTAAAACCACTAAAACCAGACCCTTGCTAAAATAATAAGAGGGCTAAAATGACAAGTGACTAGGTGAGGGAACGCAGGCCTCAGACCCAAGCTAAAATAAATGTGCTTACATAAACGCTAAAATAACCTCACAACTCCAATGGAACACCTTCCTTGGAAAGTGCAACACAAGACAGCAACATGTGCTGGCATGCATAACTCCAGATTTCCCAAGCAACCCAGGGTCATGCTTGGTAAATCTGAATTAAGGGTTGTGTTCCCCTTGCAACAACATAGATGATGGAACGGCAACACAATACAGTTATAAATTTAGCTCTAGATGTCTGTTTCTTCAGAGATAATCTTCAACATGTAGAAAGTACTATCTCCATCCTAGCTGGAAAAGAAATATGAGTGTTCACCATTTTTAAACGCTTGTCACTAACATGAAAGCCCCCAGTTCAAACAAAGCCTAAAAGATCAAACCCCCAACAGTGGATATCTGGACACCTAAGATGGGGCAAAGCCAAACGTTAAAGCCAACCACGTTGGAGAATGGTTGGATACATGAGGCAGATTGGGCCCAGTCTCACCTTACCTTTGGACTGATAAAGAAACGTTCTTGAAAAGTTAGCATTCCGTGGGGCAAGGCGTCTGCTTGTGTCACACTGAGCAGGATTTGGTATTGCAGAGTAATAGCGGGAGATACTGTGAAGGCAGGCTGACTGGCGATGCATCTTGGTCAGCTGGCAGGCAGGTCCTGGTCATCTGTTGGTTCTCATGGCACTTTTTGGTGAAAATCTGTTTAAGTCCCAACTTTCAGGATTAGCAGCTCCTCTAACACCACTTCCAAGGACCCCGAACCTGGGGAGCACCACTTGAGAGTTAGGAGTCACTCTGGGCATGGTTTAATTATCTGGGGCATGTGATATCCCTGTAGCTCACACAGGAAGACAGCCAACTATCTTGTAGAGTCACTTCTGGTGGTAATAGGTTCAAGAAGATGGTCCAATTCTCCTTTAAGAAGTAGGGCAAACCTTCAAACAGTAGGGCAGTCCTCTAGTAGAAGTAGGGCAGTCCTCTGGAGGTCCAGGCAGCCCTTTCAAAGTCTTCCACAGGTCCAGGAGTGTACTGAAGATATGTTCTAAGGGTCCAATATTTACTTTGAAGTGGAGGGCCATTCTATACTATCTCCTAATCTGGTTTTGAAAAGTTCCTTTGTCCACTTGTCAAGGGTCCAAGACATCTAAGGTGACAAAAGGCTAATGTCAGGTACATTTGTACTGGAGGCAATGCTCTTTGTATTGTAAGTGTGGTGGGAAAAAGCTCCCCCCTCTGCAATCCTGGCTGGGTGGCTCATCCTGCCAACACCCAGTCCCCTTTAACTCCATGTCTGTCAGAAATACACAAACCACAACAGCAGAGCCATTCACAGTCATGTGACCCAGGCATCAGGCACCAACTGCTCAGGGTAAGCTGCATTTTGAAGATTGTGACTTAAAATCTGACTTTACCGTTAAAGAGGGTTTCAGATTTCAATTTGAAAATTAACAATTCATTTGAGGCCAAACATGATAATAATGCATGCTCCCATTCAAACGTTAGCACTTTTTACATCTAATAAGGTAACTCAATGTTATCCAATAGGGGACATATTCTTTAATGTTGTGAAAAACATATTTAAGGGTTTTTCACAACCAGGGCATTCAAAACTTAATCCCACATCTTACTTTTTAAATATAATGCATGCTGCCCATTGGATCTTAGGGGCATACATATGGGGTGATACATGGATTAAAAAGCAAGTTTTAGGCCTGGAAATAGCAGTTTAATATTGTACCACAGGCTGCAGTGTCAAGTTTTAAAGTGTTATCTCAGTGGGTGGCACAATGAGTGCTGCATACCCACTAGTATAATTTAGTTTACAGGCCCTAGGTATCATGTACTACCATGTACTAGGGATGTGTAGGTAAATAAAGTGTTTCAATCAGGTGTAGCCCGATAGTACCATGTTTTAAGGAGGAAACAAGCATGTTAACACTGGTTAGCAGTGAAAATCTGAAAAATAGATATAAGACATGAAAATGCAGGCAACTTCAACCTTTACCTGATTTAAACTTTGCTCACTCCATCCTTGTTCTCTGCCTTGGCATTCACTCACCATCAAGTGGTGATCTTTGATGGCAGATACATTGTTTTATACTTCCTGATGTTGTCTTGTACAGAGTAGATGGAACATTAAAGTCTGCTCATGCTGCACTGCAGCAGTGTGCCAAATTAATGTGGGTGTGAAATTAGGGATATTACCACACCTTGTCATCCCCACATCTTCTCCTTCTCCCCATGATGTTTAAAACTGCTTGAAGATATGCAATAATAGCATACAATCACACAGATATAAACAACGTTGCACTTTTCAACAGAACAGCTATCGACAAACATTATGTGATCACTTCAAAAAAAGGCTTTAAGAAGTACTACAAGTAGAGGGACTTTGGCTGTGATAATCATTTTTTTTTATTTATTCAGCTATGTGGAACGGCAAGGGTAAGGCTAATCCACAACACTGTAATGCTACTAAAGTCCTTAGATAGCTGGATAATTTACAGTGTTTCTTTTTATCTGTCAGCAGCACAGATGAGAGGAAGCTAGTCATTAACTCTAGACTTCAGAGTGTAGTTTTGTGTTTATGAGCCCTTGGGTACCCTAATCTACATGGGTGCTGCCTCACCTTATTTGATCAAAGAAGAGCTTTCCGAGTCCGAATGGGAGAGGGGCTTAGGCTCCAACCATATATTGGTTTCCCTGTGTGAAGGATTTGATTGTGCCTCATTTGGGTGCTTCTACTAAACAAGTCTGCTTGTATTGAACTTTTTTGGCCTGTAGAAAATGTAATACATGATACAGAAGGACTTATTGGTTATCGATAGCATCCAATACTGATGGCTATAAACCTGATAAGCTTATTATGAAAGGTTTTAATAAAGGCACTAGGCTTAACATATTTTTATTATGATAGCCATAAATGAATGTCAATACAACAAGGGGCAGATTTAAAAGCCCCTAGCGTCATTATTTTCATGCTAATGTGGCCCAACATGGCCAAAATTGCTGCGTCAAATTTACAAAGTGATGCAATGCATGCATTGCACCACTTTGTACTCCTTTGCACTACATTATGCCTGCGCTAGGCATAATGTATGCAAAGGTGGTGTTTCCCATTAGGGGGGGCCAAAAAAAATGTTGCATCGTCTTTTGCCAATTTTAACGCCTGATCAGAGGTGGCATTAAAAGAAGGCACACCATTGTTTACAATAGGCCTCAATGGACTTTGCAGAATTAGCATAAAAATTTGTGACGCTAATCCTGCAAAGCTCCGAACTAGCGTACAAAATGTTGACGCTAGTTCCCTAACTACCGCCATTGTAAGCTGTATCTTCGATCCAGCGCACACATGGTGGCGATAGGGGGCACTAAGGGGTGCAAAAAAAGGGCACTGCACTGGGTGCAAACCTTTCTTAAATCAGGCCCTAATTATTAAGTGTGGATTGTTACTTCTCTATATTAAAGCCTAAAGGTAGGTTTATTTCATGGAATCACAGTGATTACTCTAGTAGCAATGGTTTTGATTTTAGTCACCAGGTGTGACAAATGGTGGATGTGAAAGGTTTGCTTATCCAGGTACAAATTCGAATTTTATGACTGTGTGTCTGATAGATGCCTTGTGGAAACACCTATGCTTCACATTGTGGACCTGACTTGTTAATAGTAACAAGCCATAAATTCCTGTTTTGTGCACTGGAAAGGAATGTCTCATGCCATAATTTAAGCCTGCTTTTTGTTTTACATTTTGTCATAGGGATTATATATAGCTTGTAAATTGTGAACAAAACACATTCCAAAGTTAGCAAGCCTTTAAAAGTTAGTTGTTATCACATTAAATTACAGGCCATTGACAGTTGTTTTCTTACATAGTAGCAGCGAATTAGACCTTACATGTTATGCAAAGATTTTTTTTTGATCCAACTTTGTTGGTTTTTGGTTATTTTCTAGCTCACTGTTGTAAAGTGCAGTAGCTGAAAAAAACACGGTTGCAGGCTCATTAAGGAGTTTTCTTCTTTTGTGACCACAAACAAGCCCTAAAATATACTTGGCAAAACAATGTCTGAAAGATAGACGCTGCACATTTGCGTTAATACATGTAATTGCACATGCAGCCTGCAAACCGTTTTAGTGGTTCAGTGTTTGTTCATTTTGCTATTTATAGATCTCCTGGTAGGTTTCCTGGAAGTTTAAATGTTAAGTGACTGTGATCACAATTATTGGAATCTCAGCACATTTCTTTCAATTATAAGTGGAGATCACTTTTAAAGCGCGTCATATTGATAGTTTTTTTTTTTGTTATGTTTTCAAAACGTGCAGCCGTTTCACCAATCGTTGCTAACTGGGCACTTTTCCAATCCTGACAATGTAGCCAACAGCACTTAGGCCCATACTGATACTTTTTTAGCGCTGGAGTTGCGTCATTTTTAGGCGCAAAAACAGTGCAAACTTAGCGCCATATTTATACTTTTTAAGGCAAAACTGCGCCAACGCAGTTTTGCAGAAACATTTTTTAACGCTAGCTAATGCCATTTCCTTGCGTCACCCTGGCGTCAAATTTATACTTTGGCGCTCGGCGGCGCAATCCAATGGTTAGAGTCATTTTTTTTACTCAAACTAATGCGCCACGTCGTAAAGGAAAATGACATTAATGCTGCAAAAATGACTTTAATCCGGTTTACGATGCCGCAAACAGGATACGCGCCATTTTTCGCCGCAATAGCAGAAAAAAGCAGCGCAAACATAGCAAAATGTGCAAAGGAGCTCCAAAATGGATACCAGAAGCCATGACCCCAGGAAGATGACAACTGACCAGGAACCAGCCAGGAGGACCCACACAAGTCCCAGGAGAGGGAGAAGAAGAAAAGGAAGTGTTGGTTCAGTGCATAGGAGCATGAAATACTGGTGAAAGAGGTAACGGAACACCAGCATCAACTTTTTGTCACCTCTAAACTGCCAATTGGTAGGATAGAGGCAATTTGGCAACAAATTGTCGATGAGATTAACAGTGTGGCAGAAGTACAGAGAACAGTCACCGAGTGCAAGAAATGCTGGCATGTCTGCAAGCGCAGGACCAAGGAAAAAATGGCAAGAAACAGGAAGGCAGCACTGCAGACGGGAGGTGGGAGTCCAGCACCGCAGGAGGCCCTGGACCACATGGAGGAGATGGTGGCAGCCGTCATCCCTGAGGAGATCGTCACAGGGATTCAAGGACAGGACGGCACAGACTACCAGGATACAATACAGAAGCAGGGTAAAGTGGCATCAGGAACAAAAATGCCTAATTGCTAACTGCAAGCGGGTGGGGGGACATACCAACTACACAATGCATGTCAGCCAGGTAGTGGAACGGGCAAAGGGGCACAGCACGGGCCATGGGCTGTGCAGGGCAAACCTGGGGCACAGCACAACACTACACCAACAACCTTTGCATGGGGGTACTCTGCCATGCCAAGGATGTTGGAAAAGCAAAGCCAGTCCAGGAGGGTAGGGTACAATGTAAATCAGGCCTGCTGTCACACAACAGCTGGTATTGTCGCTACATGAACTAGGGCTAAATTTCCAGTCTCAGGCCATATCCGCAAGTGGTATTTACCAATGACAACAGTTGCCACTACCACCTCTGCTGGGTGTGCAAGTCAAGTAGACAATGGCAGTTACGTGCCCATGGATCAAACATACCCAAAATAGAGGGGGTCATTGCAACCCTGGCGGACGGTGTTAAAGCCGCGGTAAGACCGCAAACAGGCCGGCGGAAAAAAAAGGGAATTATGACCGTGGCGGAAACCGCCAACAAAGACAGCCACTTTAACACTCCGACCGCCACGGCGGTACAGACAAGCAGCGCGGCGGTCACCGTCAAAATACAGGCGGGAGACAAAGTACCGCCCACAGTATCACAACCTACCAATCCGCCACCTTTTCCGGGACGGATTCACTGTGGATAAAAACACGGCGGAAACAGCCATTTCAATGGGAAAACGCTCACCTCGACACACTCCACGGGGAACGAGGGCACCATGGAGCCGGAACTCCAAATACTCCCTGCGATAGTCTTCCTGCTTCTGTACGATCATCATCAACGCCGGCGCCGAAGACAACGGTGAGTACTGCACCTACGACATACGGGAGGGGGGAGGCAAAAGTCAGGGACACACACACGCAACACCCCCACCCCCACCCCGACCCTCACCCACTACAACACACACACCAATGCATATCCAAACATAACAGTAACAACCCCAAACCCCCCGGAAGAATGCAAAGACAAAAGGAAATGAGTGCAACCATTGTAATGTATCAAAATACAGTAGCCAAATATATACAGATATATATACACATTCAACAAAATATACATCACGATTAGTAGTCATCAATGTCCGTGGACCACTGGGCCCAAAATGCATGGGCGAGGCTCACACACGATACCTGAGCAAAACGGAGAGAACACTGCAGGGGCATCAGATCGAAATACAAACAGGCACCTCAGAGAGAAGGAAAGGGGGGCACCTCAGCCGGATGACAGCACCACGCCAGATCCACGAGGGGGCTCCATGCCCATTGATGTATCCTGGGGAGTGCAAAGCCACAGTCTCCCAAGTCTCTACAGTGGGTGGGTTGCCCACTGTTCAATCCTGGGGAGTGCAAAGCCACAGTCTCTCAAGTCTCTACAGTGGGTGGGTTGCCCACTGTTCAATCCTGGGGAGTGCAAAGCCACAGTCTCTCAAGTCTCTACAGTGGGTGGGTTGTCCACTGTTCAATCCTGGGGAGTGCAAAGCCACAGTCTCTCAAGTCTCTACAGTGGGTGTATTGCCCACTGTTCAATCCTGGGGAGTGCAAAGCCACAGTCCCTCAAGTGGATGACAGTCTTCACTGGTGCTGGAGGGGGACTGGTGCCCAGAGTGCTTCATCCTCTTAAGGATCGAGGTAGTGGATGCTGTTCTCCACTGGTTCTGGAGGGGGACTGGTGCCCAGAGTGCTTCATCCTGTTGAGGAGTGAGGTAGTGGATGCTGTTCTCCACTGGTTCTGGAGGGGGACTGGTGCCCAGAGTGCATCACTCTCTCCGTCACGGTCCCAGTTCTGTCACTGCCCCTGCCGCACATGGGCTAGCGGTGCTTGAGTTGGCGGTGCTTGCCTTTTTCAGCGGTGCTTGCCCTGTTCAGCGGTGCTTGCCATGGCGGTCTTTGCCCTGTTCAGCGGTGCTTGCCCTGTTCAGCGGTGCTTGACTTTGCTTTCTCTGACCTGTGCAGCGGTGCTTGCCATGGCAGTCTTTGCCCTGTTCAGCGGTGCTTGCCCTGTTCAGCGGTGCTTGCCATGGCGGTCTTTGCCCTGTTCAGCGGTGCTTGCCCTGTTCAGCGGTGCTTGACTTTGCTGTCTCTGACCTGGGCAGCTGTTTTTGCCATGGCGGTCCCTCATTGCTCTGCGGGGCTGTGGCTGCCGGGGCCCTCCTGGGTACTGACTCTGGCGGTGGTCTCCTGACCAGTGACGATGGGACTGCCCTCCTGGGCACTGACTCTGGCGGTGGTCTCCTGACCAGTGACGATCGGGCTGGCGGTGGCCTCCTGGGCAGCGGGGATGATGGCGGCCTTCTCCGCCGCGCTGCTCTTCCCAGACTTTGGCACTTTTTTCTGCCCCTTCCCCACCTTGGGAGGAGTCATAGCTGACTCGACACTCCCCCCGGGACCCTTGTGTGCGGCTTTGCCGGATGGATTCTTCCCCCTATGCCGTCGGGCACTGTCCAACTTCTGGTGCTTCACAGGGAGGGGACTGGCTGTGCCTTGGCTCCGTGTCACACTGGCTGCCCTGGCGCCCGGTGCACTCCACATACCTCTAACAGGCACCACTGGTACGGGAGATTTTTTGGCTGAGGTGCTAGTACGGGACCTATGAATTGGAGGGGGGGTGGTGAGAAAGAGGTCAACGTTGCTCAGGAAAAGTTTCTTAGGAACACTGGTACGGGTAGCTGGAGGGGGTCTGGGAGTGGAGGAAGAGGAGGTGGTTGTAGGAGGTGTAACTTTTGATGATTTGGGTGCAGGTGCATGTTCTGGAGGATGTCGAGAGGTGGATGGATGTTGGGTGTGTGTGTGCCCGTGTTTGTGTACATTGGGAGGGGGCGTCACAGACACACTGGTAGAGGACACAGGGGACGTGTAAATGGTAGTGGGGGTGGTGAGTGCAGGTGAGCGGGGTGTGGTGGTGGGTGTGCTGGTGCGGGTCCTAGTGGCTGTAGTGGTAGTGCATGCAGGTGAGAGTGTAGACGACACTGGGAGGGAGGAGGGAGATGACGAGGAGGGGGACACAGTGGAGGCAGTGGATGTTGCTGTGTCTGTATGTGGGTGATGCTTGTGTGAGTGCCTGTGGGATGTGTGGTGTTTATGTTTGCCTGAGCTTCCCTTGTGTGTTGACGTGTGTGCAGGCTGGTCTGATGGTGTGCTTGGAATAGGCAGAGGTACAGGGGATTGGGTCTGGGTGGAGGAAGTTGGAGGGGTGAGGCTAGAGACAGGGACAATGGCTGCCATCAGTGCTGAGGCCAGAGATTGCAGGGTTCAATGATGGTCAGCCTGACCAGAATGAATGCCCTCCAGGAATGCATTAGTGTGTTGCAACTCCCTTTCTACACCCTGGATGGCATTCACAATGGTAGACTGCCCAACAGTGAGTGACCTGAGGAGGTCACTGGCCTCCTCACTGAGGGCAGCAGAGGTGACAGGGGCAGGGGCTGAGGTGCCTGGGGCGAAGGTGATGCCCACCCTCCTGGGTGAGTGGGCACGGGGTGAAGGCTGAGGGGCTGCTGGGAGGGCGGAGCTGGTAGGGGGGGTGGCGGCTGTACCTGTAGAAGTGGGGGGGGGGTACAGATTTTGCCACCACCACAAGGGAGCTCCCATCGGAGGACGAGTCCGTGTCGCAGGTTGCTGATCCGGTGACTGCCGTGAAGCTCCCTCGTGCTCCGGTGCCACTGTACCTCCGCCTGATGATGCTGATGCACAAAAGAACAGGGAGAGCACAAAAGAGGGGGGGGATGACAGAAGAAAGACAGGTTGAGTGCATGGCTTACCGCTACCGTTGGCAGACAATACAGACACAGCAGCCCCCTGCACTACGCCGCGCTGTTGGGCTCTACTGATACAGTTCCTGGGATATGGCCTACATGGCTATGGTGGACATCAGCACACATAGATGACACAGGGGCATGTATACCTGTACTTGGCACTCTACAGAGGTGGGGTGGAGTGCCACATGGCCTGCATTATGGAGGGGCCTAGCCTACGGAACTCGCCCTGGCCTAGGGAAACCCACAGCCCTCCTCCCCACCCAGACACCTTCACTGCGCGCAAATTCCGCAGAATGATGTTGTACTCACCCCCTTGTGGCTGCTGTGATGCCCTCATGCACCCATCCAACTCAGGGTAGGCCACTGCCAGGGTACGGAATATCAGGGGGGTCATGGTGCGACGGGCACCCCTCCCACGTTGGGAGGCCATCCCCAGCTGAGCCTCCGCCGTCTTCTTGCTCCAGCGGCGAATATCCTCCTATCTTTTCCGGCAGTGGGTGCTCCGTCTCTGGCGGATCCCCAGGGTCCGGACATCCTTGGAGATGGCACGCTAAATACCCTTCTTCTGGTGGGCGCTGACCTACATGACATGTACAGGGGGAGAAGAGAAGTCATTACCAACTGCACCGTCAAAGTGAGTGGCCCACATCCCTGCCCTTGCCATGTGGCACATGCATTCACAGTCCTTCATGCTCACAGAACTCTGCCCACTTCCTTCTTACAACCAGCCCTCTCCACCCAGACATAGCCCATAAAACTTGCACCCTATGTACTCACCTGTTGGTCTGAAGGACCGTAGAGTAGCGTCTACTGGGGGAGGATCCCGTCAACGAGTTTCTCCAACTCCTGTGCAGTGAAGGCAGGGGCCCTTTGCCCAGACGCACGAGCCATTGTCTCTTCCAGACCGAGGTCACAGCAGCACTTGCAGTATAGGTCCTCTCCTGTCGAAGATCAGGTATCGAGTGATTGAACAGATAGAAAATGGCAGTCACGTCCGCGGCAGTGACGTCCGCGGTGGTGCGTATCATCACAGCCGGCGCACTTCGTCATTGACTCCTGGGACCCATAGGGTCCAATGTTAACCAATGCAGCATTGCGCAGTGGTCTTCGACCGCCTACCACGACGGTGTACAACGCCAGCGCAGTTACCTCACATCCTATTGTCCCAGTTTACAGGTCAGGCAGCCGCCATTTCAGGGGCCCACATAGCTTCATTTTCAACTGCGTCACACATACCTAGGCCTGGACTCAACACACTTACAGACAACTTTTTGGATTATGTTTCGTGTTCTGTGTAGCTGTGGGTACATACCTCTGAGTAGCTTGTCTCTGTGGTCGCTGTTGTCCTTCCTAGGCACCGTCAATGGGGACATGTGAGGAAATGGTGGAATCCTCCAGTGTACCGACCGCTGGTGGACCTGTTGACAATGGAGGAGCGTCATTTAATCATCACCTACAGGTTTGACCGTGCCACAATCCAGGAACTGTGTACCCAGTTTGAGCCTGACCTGATGTCAGCAATCCGCCATCCCACAGGAATCCCCCCTCAAGTGCAGGTGCTGTCAGTGCTCCATTTCCTTGCAAGTGGGTCATTTCAAACAACGGTGGCCATGGCATCAGGGATGTCCCAGCCTATGTTTTCCAACGTGCTTTCCAGAGTGTTGTCTGCCCTGCTGAAACACATGAGAAGCTACATAGTTTTCCCTCAGGTGGAGGATTTGGCTACTGGTGCCATTGATGGGACCCATGTAGCTCTGGTCCCCCCGCCCCCACAGGAGTGAACAGGTGTACAGGAACCGGAAGAGTTATCATTCCATGAATGTACAGATGGTATGTTTGGCAGACCAGTACATCTCCCAGGTAAATGCTATGTTCCCTGGCTCTGTGAATGATGCCTACATCCTGCAGAATAGCAGCATCCCTTATGTGATGGGTCAACTCCAGAGGCACCGGGTGTGGCTATTAGGGGACTCTGGTTACCCCAACCTGTCATGGCTACTGACCCCAGTGAGGAATCCCAGGACCAGGGCAGAGGAACGCTACAATGAGGCCCATGGGCGGACTAGGAGGGTGATCGAACGGACCTTCGGCCTCCTGAAGGCCAGGTTCAGGTGCCTCCATATGACAGGTGGTTCCCTATTCTACTCACCAAGGAAGGTGTGCCAGATCATCATCGCCTGCTGTATGATTCACAATCTTGCTTTGCGACGCCAGGTGCCTTTTCTGCAGGAGGATGGTCCAGATGACGGTGTTGTGGCAGCTGTGGAGCCTGTGGACAGTGATGAGGAGGAAGCAGAGGAAGAAGACATTGACAACAGGGACTCAGTCATCCAGCAATATTTCCAGTGACACACAGGTGAGAACACATTCCTGCCTACTACAAGTACTTTCACACTTCTACCTTTCTCCTGTCTGTCTATTTCAAGCAGTATTTGGTAACTGAGTTGTACATATCCATTACGGTTTCACAGGTGTGGTTACCAACGTGTGTCATCTGCTTTCATCCTTCATGGACTTGTGATGTGTGACATAGGTATGTTGACATTACATTTGAGAACGCATTTTGTCACTGTCATTGCAAATACACATTTTCAAAATCACAGACTGACTCCAGATTGTTTTGTGCTTCAAGGGTGTTTATTGAAGTGCTAATTATTGGAGAGGGTGGTAAAATGGCGATGGGTGATGATTGAGGGATGTCCTTGGCAGAGTCCAGTCTATTAGTCTCACAGGTGCACTGCCCATATGGGCATAGGAAGTGGAGCTGGGGCAGTTCCAATATGGACAGGGTTACAAAGTGGGACAGTGGTTTGACAATCAGGGTGGTCTCATTTTTTGGCGGGGGTCTTGGCATCGTGCTCTGTCCTGTTCCTGGATCTCAGGGACTGCTTGCGGGGTGGTTCTCCGTCTGCAGGGGGTGGGGTGCTGGTGTGGTGGTCCTGTGGCGGGGCGTCCTGTCCACTAGCGCCGGCGGAGAAGGTGGGCAGTTCTTCGTCCATGCTAGTGTCAGGGGCCCCTTGGAGTGCCACGGTGTCCCTATTGGTGTTCTGTATGTCCTTCAGCACCCCTACGATGGTGCCCAGGGCGGAGCTGATGGTTCTGAGTTCCTCCCTGAAGCCCAAATACTGTTCCTCCTGCAGGCACCGGGTCTCCTGAAACTTGGCCAGGACCGTAGCCATCGTCTCCTGGGAGTGGTGGTATGCTCCCATGATGGAGGACAGGGCCTCATGGAGAGTGGGTTCCCTTGGCCTGTCCGCCCCCTGTAGCACAGCAGCCCTCCCAGTACCCCTGTGTTCCTGGGCCTCTGTCCCCTGGACCGTGTGCCCACTACCACTGCCCCCAGGACCCTGTTGTTGTTGGGGTGGTGGGTTATCCTGGGTTCCCTGTAGTGGTGGACACACAGCTGATTGACGCTGGGTGGTTTCTGTGCTGGTGTTTCCAGAGGGTGGAAGGTCAGTGTTGGGCTGTGCCTGTGCGAAGGGAACCGACTGTCCCGAGGCCCACGATGGTCCGGGCTGGTCATCTGGATCCAGTTGGCCAGAGCTGCTGTCATCACTGTGGGCCTCTTCTGTGGGTGAGGTAGAGATGTCTGGACCCTCCTGCCTGGTGACGTTGGGTAGTGGTCCTACAGGGGTATAAAAGCATGATTATTGCATCTGTGTGTGTCATGGTGTGCAATGGGTGGGTGAGCGTGTACCCCAGTGCTAGCATTCCTGTGTGGGGGCTTGTGTGATGATGGTTGGGGGGGTGTTATGGGTATGTGCTGTGGGCATGCTTTAGTGAGGGGTGACCATGATTTGTGTCATGCAGGGCTTGGTGTTGGGATGGGTAGTTTGTGTTATTAGTACATTAGTGAGGAGTTGGAGTGATAGGGGAGGGAGTGAGGGTTGGGGGTGTGTGATAGCATGCAGGTAGGGTGGGGGATATGATAGTTAAGATTTGACTTACCAGTGTCCATTCCTCCACCGACTCCTCCGAGGCCCTCAGGATGCATGATAGTCAAGACCTGCTCCTCCCATGTTGTTGGTTGTGGGAGAGGAGGTGGGGGTCCGCTGCCAGTCCGCTGTACTGCGATGTTGTGCCTGGAGACCACGGAACGCACCTTCCCCCGTAGGTCGTTCCACCTCTTCCTGATGTCCTCACGATTTCTTGGGTGCTGTCCCACTGCGTTGACCCTGTCGACTATTCTTCGCCATAGCCCCATCTTCCTAGCTATGGAGGTGTGCTGCACCTGTGATCCAAATAGCTGTGGCTCTACCCGTATGATTTCCTCCACCATGACCCTGAGCTCCTCCTCGGAGAACATGGGGTGTCTTTACCGTGCCATGGGGTGGTGTAGGTGATGTGTGGGGTGGTGTATGTGGTGATGAGTGTGGTGATGAGTAGTGGTGCGGGGTGTTTTGTGCGTGGATGTTGTGTGCGTGATGGTGTTGTGTGCCTCTGTGTGGTGGGGTTGTCTATGCTGTGCTCTCTCTCTGGCCTTCGTCAATAATTTTTGGTCGCAGGGGTTTTTGGGTGATGTGGGGGTGTGTTTTATATAGTGTTGGGTGTGTGGGAGTGGTGTTTGTATGTGTATCAGGTGTGTGTATTTGGAATTGTCCAATGTGGCGGTGTTTTGGAGAAGTGTGTGTATTTTCAGCGTGGCGGTGTGTACCACCAATGGAATACCGCGGTTCGAAAGACCTCCACATGGATTCGTGGGTCGTGATAGCATGGGCGTGTTTCTGTTGACGTGACGGTGGAGGATTTGTTTTCAACAGTTTATCACTGACCTTTGGTGTGGCGGACTTGTGTGGGTGTCTGAATTTCAGTGGATTCCGAGATGTGGGTCATAATAGCTGTGACAGATTTCCGCGGCCGCAGCGGTGTATTTGCGGTCTTCTGCACGGCGGTAAGCGGCTTTTTCTGCCAATGTTGTAATGACCCCCGGAGTGTTCAGGATGACAATATTATTAATCCCCTGTAATTCCGAACAAAGTGTACATCCTGTCAAATGCTGATGGCTATAGGTGCTACAAACATCAGGTATTGTATGTAACATTATGAGGTACACAGCAGTAATGTCATGCCCATGCAGGGCATGTCAGGGTCTACCCTGTGCTTGTGTCACAATAGCTGCAATGCCACCATGCAACATCTCAAGTGTCATAGTGCTAAAACAACAGCATTGAGGGGGAGGACATGTGTTTCCAGCTAGTGAAACACACCCACACAGTCATAAGAGTAAATGGAACACTGCTAGGACCAACAGTGCAATCCAATGTAGCACACATTGGCAAACATCAGCAGTACACACTACCAATGCTGACCCATGTATCGTGCTATGACAATGCTAAACATAGTATTTGCTAGGTCTCAGCAACTTATAGGTGGATGTGAAATATCAGAGAATGGGTCAGTTCCAGATTGTTAAGTGTGGTGCAAGTGCCATCAGAACACCCACAGCCAGTGCAATGCCACACCATGATAATGGAAGTAGACGGAGGGTTGAGTAGGACAAGAAGGAGGCAACAAACAATTTTGGCAGAACCTGCTAATCTTAATGACAGGAACAATGAACAGGAACAAAGATCTCAATGTGCAACTAATAGGAAGTCACGCATGTCACATTACAAATTCCACAACACAGACACACTAATTGTACAATATCTCATTGCAGAGGACGATGGCTCTCCTGGGCCTTTCAACAGGGGTTTAAGATAGTATCCTAACCCCTGTCTCCACTCGTACTGTGAGAGTAATGAGCATTATCTCAACCCTCACTCTCTCTTCTTTTTTTCTTTTTTTACTTTGGACATTACCCCCCCCCCCACCGATCATTAAATTTGTGGTGTCTTGTTTGGGTTTTGAGCCAGTTTTATCCTTTTTCTGCTCTCCTATCCTTGTAGTGCCTGTAGGTGGGCATTGTTCTCTATATCTTTTACCATGGCACAGAGCTATTGAGATACGATTTCTGGCAAAAAGCCCCCTTAAAGGGGTGCCCGTCAGACATTGCAGCGCCGGTCTGACGAGCAGCATGCCCGATGATGAAGCATGACATCCGACAGGATGTGTGAGGGCATTCACTTCTAGCAAAAGAGTTGCCCTGTGTCCTTCTCTTTTTCTTGGGAATAGTGTATTTATATTTGTAACAAGTATATTTGGGAGGCTATACACTGGACCATTAATCTTCCTGTCCCTGACTTTGAATATATCTCCTGGGGATATGCCTGTCATGGACTTCCCTGATGACATGGATAACGAGCTGACAAACATTAGCCAGCAGACCCTCCAAGATGTTCTTGGAACCCTCTAGACCTCAGTCACAAGGAGGAGCACAGAAGTAGCAGCCATCACAGAGGACCCACGCACCACCCCAATTGTACGTCCTGACAGCTCCAACCCAGCTGAGGACTCTGAGGACACTGGCAGCAGCTTTGAGAGGACTGTAGTTGGAGTACAGCGGGAGCTGGCCAAGGAGGTGCAGGTGGGGATGCAAAATATGGCAGCCAACCTTGAGGTGATGCGTTCATGTATGATGTCATCTGCAGAACAGGCAGCAGCCGTGCAATCACGAACATATATCCTGCAAGGACTTCAACAAAGTGTACAGAAAATCAGCACTGCAGTAAGGGAGCTGCCACAACACCTTGCACATCAAACCTTTCACTGTGTGCATGAATGCAATCATGACCCCCTCAGGGCCGACCTGGCTGCCTACCACAGTGATGTAGCTGCTATACTTAAGAACCAGCAGCTGCAGTACTGCCCTTAATAGCCCCACAGTTGGCAGCTACCAGGATTTCTGACTCCACGTCTTCAAACACTGAAGTGTGTGTTGCCCCTTCAAACCCACCAGCACCAAGGGCAGAGGAGACGACACACACTTCAGAAGATGAAGACGTAGAACAGATCACCTTCACCCGTAAGGGTACCCGTAGCACAAGTCCTTGCCAAACGGGCACTTATATCCTAGGTCCTGTGCTTGTTAACATGCCAGTCTTGCAACAGCTGCTCACATGCACTGTTCTCCAGCCCACTCTTTACCTTGACACTATGCTCTGTGATTATCTCTCACTACCTCATTGGCAATTCATGTTCCTCTACACTGTATGACACTTCACCCCAGCATATCCAATGACATGTCCCATTGCACCTGTGTAGTATCACAATAGAAGGCGTCACACTAATGGACTCAAAATCCTGGACTATGTAAATATTGCACTATAGCACTTTAAAATAAATAGCACTTACACAACCACTTTGTCTCTGTGTAATGTGACACATCAACTGTGTAGGAGATTAGTGATGTATGTCCCATGTCAAACGCCATAGAATGTCAATACAACTGCCTTGAAAGACTGTGGGCTGATAACTATCCACTGGGGTCTGGAATGTATCATCATCTGCGCTTCCTGAGGCTTATTTCTGAAGTATATAGAAAAGTAACAGTATAAGGCTGTGTTGGACTGAAAAAGTCAGTTTCAAAGTATGTTTAAGCAGAAGGTCTATGTGTTCAAAATTCCCGTCAAGACAATCTTTATGTATGTGACATCTGACTATAAACTTTCATCACATGGACAATTATGTAACCTGGGAGAACAATGTAAGAAATGATAGATGTGAGTTATGTATACAATACTACATAAGATTATACCATCACTCACCTTATCAGGGTTCACATGAACATCAGGCTGCAGGCAGACATACCACAGTGCCCAAGATTCCAAATCTGATCTCAAACGATGACAGATTGAAAACACCCATCCAAACTTAACAACACATTGGGAACCATAGTAACCTTGAGTGGTGGGTGCAATGGATGGCAGATGCACAGAGAAGTAGCTTTGGTGTAGCTGCTAATGTGACAGCTCAATTGGAATTGCGAATAACCATGTCAATAATGGGATTTGGATGCAGGATGGAACACAAATGCAAATACTAAATTGACACTGTTCACCCATGCCAGGGCCCTGATCCCCAAGCATATAACACATACTGTAAAGGAGTACCTAAATATGTATTTAACAGCAAAAAAAAAGGATACTAAAACTAGGGGAAACACCTTAACTAACCTAATCTATCCTAACTACACATTACCCACAACTGGCCCCAACTACCCTAATCTAAACTTACTCATCACATTTAACTAAACACTCTAAACATCAACCCTCCACCCCCCTATGATGGCACACGTGTAGGACAACATATACTAACCTAAACACATACTATCTTATCCTAACAAAACATATTTCTTTTGGTATTTTTGGTTTTATATTTCTTTTTTTATACACATGAACCCCAACATCATCCCCCACCCACATGTTAAAATATAAAACCCTCCACCCCAGCACACTTAGACTAACTAAACTAACAGCCTATTCTAACCTAACATTAAGCCCCCTAAACCCACTAAATACAAGAACCAGGAAAGAGGAGGGAGGGGATGGAATCATGGCTGAGGGTCACAAAGTCCAAAGTTTGCCCTCCGCAGGATCTTCTTTATCCCACGCAGTCTCTTGGTATTGCGGGAAATCTCCTGCTGCAGCCTGTCCATCCTGTGCAACATCCGTTGCATGTCACGTCTCATGTTCATAAATTCAGCATTGTCTAGGACTGCAGCAGGGGTTGTTTGTGTGCCACTAGGGGATTGTTTTGCTGGTGCCGGTGCTGTGCTTGGAGGGGGAGGTGCAGGAGCTGCTGTCTGTGGCCTTGGAGCTGAGGTGGTAGAGGGACCTGCAACAGTGGCTGTCATCCTTTGTGTGACCGTCGTTGGAGCCGGCCGTTGTGCTGGTGGATGTTGTGGGCAAGGATGGCCCTCCTTGGGCAAATGCCCTCCGGACCCCTGTGGCTCTCTCATGGCGATAACGCCGTGCCATGTTGCAGAATCCAGACTCCACATCTAGAATGTGGTGGTAACGCATCACCCGCCTTTGGAATTCTTGGATCTGATTAACATCCATGTTGGCAGCTGTCAAAATAGAGAAAGCCAAACATTAGTTACATCATGATGATATTCTAACACTTCCTCAAAATTAGTTTAAACAGTCCAAATCACAGTGCAGATCATAGATTGTCCCTGAGGAATTACATGCTTATGCAGCCTACACACCTCCTATGTAATAGCACAGCAATGCTAAAAAATGTGTGTGCCTACATAAATGATCTGTGCATCATTGTTCTGCCATTAGTCACATAACGAATGTTGCAAGTACTTTACATGTGACAGGCCAAATAATGACTATCTTCTGGATGACAATCAAGGCCCACAAGATCTTTGATTTGTAAATGGAATTGCCCGTACGGTATGCAGTTGATAATAATGAGGGGGTGTCCCAGGTTGGAACAAAGGAATGTTGTCTGTCTTCTACACTGGGATCCTCACAGCTAGGTACACATATTTCATAATCCTAACCCTATACCTCAGGGGGTGATGGACATGCAACTCATACGTTCAAACATCAAGGACAGTCAGGAAGCTTTGGACAGCTGTCCATGGGTTTAGTCAGTAAGGAGGTCTGCCAACTAGGATAGACTCAAACATTGGACAATCAAATCCACATTTATGTTCCTAATTGCTGACAATGGTCAACATCATTTGATCTCACTAATACCTTTCCAAAAACAAGCACATAGATGCAAGCAGCCATCTGTGCTTGAGCTGCATGCACATCTATGACATTCTACTCAAGTGCCACATAAACGCAGCACAACATGTGGAGCTAGATGCTGCTAGGAAGTCAAACATACAGTCCTACATGTTTATTAGTTAACAGGGAGGCTCAAGTCTGTGGGTAATACTTTGGCACCACTGGTCTGTGTGAATCAGGGTATGACTTGCTGACTAAATCATGAACATGGCTACCTCCAAATATTTCATTGGCATGAATGTAGCAACAAATCTCAACCTGTTTACCTGCCCATGCCTACAGCGCAGCATTAGATTATTAAAATATGACTCTCTGCCACTGATTGTCCAACTAAAAAATGGAACAAAATGTCAAACTCTAGGAAAGTCACATATCAGATCATGTGCCAGCACATCATACCTTGCAATGTGTCCAACACACAGGAGTCAATCACACAACAGCTGCAAACACAACACAGAACTAACATATCAACACTTACTGGATATGTCTGGGTCCTCAAATTGAGCCATTTCTCCAGTTGTGTAGGGGGCTGGTCCACCTGTAAAACATGGAAGGATGAAATGTGCTCAATGTCTGCTCACTGTACAAAACTTGGAACAAAAACTCACTGTGTGTGACATTTTAGATGATAGAGCAGCACCTCAGGCATGTAGACACCCCATCAGACATACCACAGCAAACATGTATTGCCCCTGTCACTCCAGTGAGTTATAGCCACACATATGCACACATACACTGGCCCTGACAATCATGTGGTGACAAACATGATTACTCAAATGTATGCAGATTTCTTTGAGAGGGTACTTGATTTCTTCATTTGTTGTTATGAGAGACATGCAAAGCCACATTCCTGGTGCACTGCAATACCAGTCACTCAGGTATTGTGTCTTGTGCATCAAGGGACAATCAGTTAAGGTGTGATGCTCATGTGGTTTGAGTTTAGCTCATGAATTATTGTGCTTTCTATGGTCCATTATATGTGGGCCTGTGTTGTCTGTAGGTTGCGTATGCCACATTGCCAGTGTACCCAGAGCTGTATATGCCCCCTATGACACCATAATGGCAGGGATCTTGTGTGTTGCTTGATGACAATGTTATGCTAAACATGGATTGCCCATTTATCTAAATCAAAACAACAAACACATATATGCTGACAGTGTCTAATTTGCTCATCTGTGACAGAATGCATGGGCACAGGTATAGCCACATTCATCATCTTACATTTGCCAAGTTGGGTGATCTGTGGTTATACAACTAACTGACACTGTCCCCTAATTGAAACATGGTTTAGCAAATGTCCTACTGTGGCAATCTTGATGAGGTAGGCCTCAATTTGTATGCACCTTGGGAATGGCAGCAGTCACAGGAATGCTGGTCTGCTAATCTTAGCATACACCCATGTCAGTGAGAGCCTTCATACTGAGAAGTTAACAATTGTACATATGCTGCACTAGACCAGCAGGGGTTTACCAAACGTAAACTAGCACACTATTTCGTCACTTTAAATGTATGATGGAAGCCGTCAGGGGTCTCTTGCACAACATCATGCAAATAAATAATTTGTGACCATGCATTCACAAAGTTCAGGGATCCCATGATGACCCATTAACATATGAAAATTGCTTGGTTATAAAGTGACACAGATGGCAAATGCATCAGTTCTGTACCAGCAATTGTGCCCAAGGCAAATTAAAACACACAGCAACAATGAACATAGGGCCAGATAATCTCTTTTTATTAATTGTGTAGCATTTGCTTCATGTTTTTATGCTACAGCTATGGAAAGTAGCATCAGACATTTAGATATTATCCAGTGTGCATTACTTTGCCATCCATAATGAATTTAAATGCTGCACAAAGCAAGTCAATGTATCAGCCTGAGATATTACTAGTGGTTAGGAAGAACTTTGTACGTATAGCCATGAATACAGTTCAGACATGTATTCCAAATAATTGGGGACTACATTAATTCCTTGCTTTAGCTTGTGAAATACATCTCATTCCTGGTACACTCACAGTCCATGAATAAAACATATGTTTGAGCCGCATTACTATCATCTATTGATGTCAAAGCAGCACTAATTTACAAGTTCAAGTTACGTTTTGTAAGTTTGTGCAGCTTTTGCATCAACAAATGATGGCAATGTGTAGCAAATATTGTATAAATTAGGGCCACTGTAAATTTAACTTGCATTCCACATGTCCACAAACATTTCATGCAGCATGTCAACAAATCTGCTACTGTCACTACAGAGCATTTAAATGTGCACATTAGTCTGATTTGTACTCACCAACAGGGCCACCAATCACCATACCCAGGTGATCCAGCAGGTCTTGCTCTCTGGCCACAAGGTCAGCCCAGTGATGTTTTAGTTGGTGGTCGTTGCACTGGGTGTTAAATATTCTCTTCAGATGGAGAAGCACCTTGGACCACCTGAGCCTCCTCGCCTCAGTGTGATACACCTGTATCACCCTGCCACCAGCCTCTAACATCAGGAGGAGGAAGTGGCACACCAGCCAAATTAAAGCCCCCAGCTCCTCCTCACCCGTTCTCCCCAGACGTGGCCTTCCCAACATGACACACATAATAGGGTCAGGGAAGGGTAAATAGTAAAATACAGGGAAAGAAGGTAGGAAAATGAAACTTAAATAACCCACAAACAGCCCAACAATACCTCAACTAACAATACCCACTACACACTCCCAACAGAACAAAGACAAAATTAGACACAAAAAAAACAAACACACACTTACACTGATTTACTGACACAATTACAGAAACAACAGATGACAATTAGAATGGCACACAGGAGACAAAAGCACAATTTGTACAGACACAACTCTCAAAACAGCCACACAGCCTAGAAGAATCACAGACTGCAAAGTGAAAGTGAAAGTACACCCATTGTACCATTTCTGTAAACAGGATATCCTATTACATCACTTCTTGTCTCAAATGCGGTACGTTTATAATGTGATGCATGAAACTTTTATGACTGTTATGGGCTTTGCCTCAATATTTTTTTACGCATATGCTTAAAAATTACTCCGAATTCGAAGATCAATATATTTTTCATGGCTAACCAATTTCAGTGTTGGAATTACCGCTAGGGACCAATGGATGTATAATGGCTGTGGGCATCATTTTTCAATGCATATGCAGCATATTTTGACGCATATGTGTCTTTTTTTATGCTTTTGCGTCAAAATATCTGTCTTTAACTGTGTTTGTGTCATTTTTCACATGTTTAACGTACATGAAAGCTGTAACTATACAGAGATAGGCTGTTAAGGCTTGCTGTGTGTGTTCCAGTGTTTGGGCACATGTGGCAGACCACTCTACTGCGGACCATAATACTCATGTTGTTGTGCCGGATTAGCACTCCTAACTGACGCAACAGCAACCCAAACATTTGGAATAAAAATTAGGATTCCCTAGTTTGAGCATGTTGTGCGTCAATAGAGGATAGCAAGGCTACGCAACTTAATACGTTTACTCATTGCCTGTGTGTTTATGTCTGTGAATTGGCTATTTCAATTGTTGTTGTGCCTCTGTGTGAACGTCACAGGATGTGCTTTGCATAATGTGCTTGTATGCATGTGTTGTAAATGTGGATAACCATCAGATGCCATTCATTGAGGTACATCTGTAGCATCTTATGCTGTGTGAACTTCCCTGACTTTAGGGACAAAATACCTCCCATGACAAACTATGCACAGGATAGATAGATGACAGTTGATAATGGCAATGTTATTAGGTTAAGCCATCACAAGTACTGGAATGTTGGAAACCACTTCTTGGACACTTGTTTGTATACTAGCCATGAGTCAGGCATTTAAACATGCTAGGTAGGTACAGTGTTTGTGACACAGACTCCCAACACCAATCCAAAAAAAGTTATGGTACACCACAGTTTGAGTCATATAAATGACCTATGTTTCTCCTGTGGCAGTGGAGGACCAGCAGACCATGCTGCATGTGTTCACATATTTCCTGTGGTTCATTGCACAAAGGTGTCCAGTTCAAGTGTGTGGACATGTGTACCCTGTGTCAGTATTGGCATCCATGTCGTCACAGTCACGTGCAGGTCTAGTCATGAGTCTGTGGAGCCATTCCATGCATTTACAGAGTATCCTTCAAATCAGAACGGACCTAAAGCCAAAGATAAATTGACAACACACATGGGGATAGTCTAGCTATGGCATTGCAGAACTTTTATAAGGCTGACAACAGGGCAACCTTGGTGTGCTCCAAAACGTTATGGATCAGTAATGGGAAACAGGCAGGTTTCATCACAACATTTGTACACAGGGTGGCCTCTAAAATTCCCACTGCAACAGGGAACATCAGTGCCTCTGTGCTGATTAATCTCACAGCTAGTCACCACACAAGCCCCATCAATAGGTTGCGGCCAATGTGAATCTGTGTGTGGACCGTCAGGGCACAAATATGTTTTATCCTTTCACACACATTAGCAAACCTTGTTTGTTGTGCTGGAGGCACCGTACCAAATCCATGCATACAACCATAGTACACTGTCACTGTTTGGCACTCATGAATACATGAAACCCAGACAAGGGATGGGGGCTGGATTAGGCAAGTTGACTACATGTCCCAGACCATAATACAATAAGTAAACTGATTAAACGATACTATACATTTAAGGATTCATCGTAGACCTACCAGACACAATACCCTAGGAGGAAAGAGAGGGCATGGAAAGCAACTATGAGACAAATGTAGCCACAGTGAACCTCTATGGTTAACACAAAGACAGGAACCAGTCAGGCTAACAGGGTGCAGGCTCTGTCAGGAACAAACATGAACAAGGCAAATACACAGTGAGCAGACTCTGACTGGGAAAAGCTGGAACAACACTGTGGGAACGCAAAACTGTATTTGTGCTGTGGGCTGCAACGTTACACAATCCTCCAAGGGCTCTGTTACACATGTGATTTATACGGCAATGCACAACAAGGATATTCAGAAAATGTCAGCTTCTAAGCAGTTCCAGGCAACAGCAATGGCAGTGCAGGTTCAAATGGCTGATCTGAATGGAAGAGCTCACAGGTGTGTGCAGCTTCAGTCTCTCACAAGTCCTGGTCTTGAGAATCAAGTTCAAAGGGCCAACAGTACCCTTCACGTGGGAAGCAATGGACAGCTAATTACAGGTCCTACCGACTACCAGGCAGTGCATTTATCGGACATGAAGTCTATGCAGACTGATGAATTATGACTATGGCATGCCATACTGAAGAGGGAAACGTACAGGAGTCAGAATGAGAGTCTGTGAGTGTGTAGATGAAGGTTATCAGGGTAAAGATAGTCCATTTATAGGGCCCCCTAGAGAAGGGTGGGCAGAGACTGAAAACATGGCAGTGGCAGGACTTATTACCTGGGATGGACCGGTCATGGCATGTCTTGTAAGCAATGCTTGTCATACCTGGGGCACTCGTGCTATCCATTTTCAGCGTAATTGGTCTCCTTGTCACACATGCTCCTTGCAAAGATAGCTGATGTCACAGTTACTGCTGTCAAGGGTCTGGTCAGACATTCCTGTTACCAATGCAATAGCACATCCACTGCCTCATGTATGAAACACTTTATTACCTTATTATTGATGGTGTCTTAGTTGTGTGTCATGTGCTGCAATAATCCATGTTGGCAACATGGATGTGTGTCATAACTGTGGTCCTCTGATCTTGGCCTTCACATATGAAATAGACAGGACATATGTCATTTCCACTGTGTGTGATGATGGGTGTACATTCATACACATCAAATGTGATGTGGCTTTTTCAGTATCCTAATCTGTATTTCTGCAATGCTCCACAAGGCTTACCTCTGATTTTGATTCATAGGGATCATGTGATGCATAAATAATTACCCAGAGCATGACTGAGTAATGAAGTGAGGTGTTTAATGACATATGGTAAGAAAGTGGTGATGGTGACTAGAGTTAAAATAAGTTTTGTACAATGTGTTGTCTCTGACGCAATCCTGCTGCATTGTTTGGATGGTCACCCTCATGTTCACGAACAGCATCCTCCTCTTCAGGCATTTGTGGGTCTGGTTCATAGATGGAAATGTTCCTCCTTACACATATGTTGTGCAGGGTGGCACAGGTCAAAATGATCTTGCAGACCATTTCAGGTGAATATAAGAGGCTGCCTCCGGTGATGTCGAGGCACCTGAATCTTGACTTCAGGATGCCAAAAGACCTCTCTACTATGGTGCGTGTCCTCTGATGTGCCTCATTATAGGTGCGCTCTGATGCTGTGCTTAGGTTGGCAAATGGGGTCATGATCCAGGGCTGGATCCCATAACCCTGATTATCTGAAAGAGAAAATGAGTGTAAATATTTGGATGTTGTTTGCACCTTGATAATCACTTTGCATGGCAGTTGTTATCTTTTGTCGTCTGTGACTCATCTGTGTTTGTGTTATTGTGTGGAATCCTAGGCTTCTAGGATGTTCTTTCAGCATTGGGTTGTTTATTTATCTGAACTGGTGTTTGGCTGATTGACCGGATATCAGCGGTATATTTGTAAACTTGCAGTTCATTGTGTATCTCCCATGCATTATGTCATGTGAAAGAAGTGTCCATGTGCCTTCACTGGAGGTGACATGATACTTCCACACACACACAATCGATTCCACTGTGATGGTAACACAGTTGCACTATATGGCCTGAACATCCCATCCAAATCAACATATGTACTAGCATGTGAAAAACAACAGTGAGGCCCTTTGATTTGGCTAGGTGACAATGTACAGCACATCTCCATAAGTTTGCAGCACTTAAGTGTTCATATTTAACAATGCACAAATCTCCCATGTGTGACACGTTCTATTCAAACCTATTTTTGTGCCCTCACCGAGTTGGCTCATGTGCAAACGTGTACCTATACTACTGAACCTGTTCCAGGTAAGCTGGTTAACTTGGTTGTGGGGGTGAAGGTTTAAGTGTCAGAAGGTCCATGTGCCTGTACATCTGTTGTGTATATGTGTAATTGCCTCAATCCGTATGTGTAGCAATGTGCACTTTGCATTATTGTCACATCAATATGATGTTTATAGCACAGTCCACTTCCTTATTGCTAGGGGGGAATGTCACCCCAGGAGTGATGTGAGAAGGTTGGTACTGCCTCATTGATTCCATGTCACCTTCATGAGAGTCATCATCATCATGCTATATGTCTCATGGTGTTTGACGTGCTACGAAACACATTACACCCCCTTACACAGTACATATGGCTTGGAAGGGTGTGTGATTGAGTGTTATTGATGTGATATTGGAAGATTCATCTTCCAAGTTGTACTGCCAGTTAGGGCCATGTCATTGTCAGTGTGTGGTTTTAAATTGGTCCCTTGTGGCTCTGGAGTGACATCTGTTGTTATTTGCATCTGTCATTTGTCCATAGGTGTGTATCCCATTGGGTCAGGATATCAAACATGACTAGCAGTGTCACAACCTCAGTGTATTCCTGGCCACGTATCCATGTAGTGGTGTATGTGTTGTATGTCCTACAGGGTTGCTGTGCTGTGTGTATATAACTAGGTTTCAACAAGAAGGCCATTTCCATATTGTCCATCCTGGAAGTGGTGATTGATGGTGCTGTGGCAGAAGATGAATGAATCATATACACTCCCAGGATACTTTAACACAATGTTGGTGATCTATCCTCGGTGATCCACAATGGCCTGCACATTGATGGAGTGCGTATGCTTCCTGTTGCGGTATAGATGCTTGGTTGCAGCAGGTGGCACAATCCGTACATGTGTGCAGTCAATGGCACCAAGCATGTGTGGGAAGCCATTGATTTGGTATAAGCCCTGTTTGGTCTCCTGCTGCTTCTGCTGTGTGTTGGGGAAGCTGGTGTGGCGGGTGTGAGGGAGATGATGGCATCCAGTACCTTGGGTAGGAAGGCAGAGATTGAGGACTGTGAGATCCCGGCAACCAGGGTACCAGTGGTTTGAAAAGAACCACTTGCCAACATGTAGAGGACAGCTAGCAGCTTGGTCTCTGGTGGAATGATGTTGGGTATCTGCAAACTGGGTGCCAACTGTTGCTCAATGTGGCGCAGCAGCTGCTGTATAGCTTGCCAGTTTAGTCTGTACCTCTGGATGATGTCATGTTCCCTGAGGCCCTACAGGGTTGTCCTGGTCCTGAATATCCTCTCCTGCCTTCTGCGTTGCCTTTGGAGTCCCTGCTGGTGTGGTGGAAGCAGCTGCTGTTGCTCCTGTGCTCTGCGTCTTCATGCATGCTGGATGAATAGCACCTCCATGTCTTCCTTTGGGAGCTCTACTGCTGCTTCTGTGAGTTTTCCTTAAGTAGTGGTGTGTTTGCCCCATTTTAACACCTGCCCTGACCCAGGCGTTAATTTTTGATGCAAATCAGGATGTGCGCCATTTTTTGACTCCGCCTCCCAGCCGTGTGGCATTATTGCGCGGTTGGATAAATATGGCGCACAGGTGTTTAAGTCACTTTTTGGACGGGAACGCCTACCTTGCATGTCATTAACGCAAGGCGGTTTTACGCATCTTGAAAATGACGCACACTGAGATATTTTGACGTTAGCGGGGTCTAGCGTCAAAGTATAAATATGGTGTTAGGTTTGCACCAAATTTGCATTAAAAAAATGCTGCAAATCCACCGCAAGCAGAGTATAAATATGCCCCTTACAAAATACAATTGCATTTTGTAAGTTTGCACCACTTTTGCATCAAAAAGCGGCGCAAATGCGGCGCTAAAAAAGTATAAATATGGGCCATAGATTTCTAGGAGTAGTACCTTTGAATTTTCCATTGCATATATGGGTACACGTGTCTGGAATGCAAACCTATGTATGTTGTACATTTACGGAACCCAAATGTCTCACAATGTGAAATCGTTATGCAGAGCCAGTCAAATGCTTAGAATAGATATATGAAAGTTCGTCATAAAAGTAAAAGAAATATCATACTTTTTTGTATTGTCTTCATTCTACTTACCATCACAATGCACTTAATCGCATTGCTGGTCCCTGGGCTCGTTGTCCTAATAATGCACGGCGAAGAAATGCCACATTTTATTCTTCAACCAGCTCCGTCTGCCTGAGCACCATTCAGACCAGGACGTGGTGTCAGCTGTGCTGTCAAGGACTGAGCTGAGTGTCCTTCTATGTGATTGTCTCTCAGCTCAAGATAACAGAACTGAAGGATGCAGTCGTACTTCTAAGCCGCTCAAGTCAGGGGATAGTTGGCTGTTTAAAAATCAGTATTATCATGACAGAGAGGAGTGTCCTGATTTAGTGATGTTTCACATCTTACAGGTGACAATTAATGACACTAAACACATTTTGTGTTTTGGCCCGACCTTCTTATTCAACTCTTACATGCTTGGATAATTCTGGCTATGACTAACCAAGTGTCACTAAACAAATCCATTAAAAGCTATTATAGAACTAGGGATGCCAGGCTACAATATAGGCGCTAAGGGCCCGATCTATACTTTTTTAGCGTCGCATTTGCATCATTTATTTACACAAAAGCAGCGCAAACTTTCAAAATTCAATTCTAATTTGTACGTTTGCGCCGCTTTTGTGTGAAAAAATTACGCAAATGCAGCACTAAAAAAGTACACATCAGGCCCTAAATTCGAAGGCACACTGCTGCCTTGTATGTTCTGGAAATGATTGCTTTGAGGAGCAACCAATCACAGTGTTTACCGCATCGTGAGAGTGATTGATTCTCGATTCCACATATCCAATATCAGTGCAAGACCTGTCCTGCTACGGACAAGAAAATACATCCCTACTGCTGCTCTCTTCATATATTTAACAAGCAATCCCAAAAATGCTGCTGTGCGTTGTGTTACAGGAAGGGAGCAGGAAAGAGCCATATGTACAGAGATATGGCTCTCTCCTCCCGTTTCCCTAGTGCTGGTGCAGATTGTAGCTGCTGCACACCACACACGCACCTTTGCGCAGGGGTGACCGTGAGTCTAGCATAGGTTTCATACTGGAAGGGTACGTTGTTGGAGTGATGGGAATCTAGTACTCTGTAAGTTTGATGATACATCTGGTGGGGGAATTAGTTGCTCACTGTGTAAGGACTGTGACGAGGAAGTGAGATGAGATAACTATTGATTTAACTTATTTGAAAAACATTAGTCATCGATAACTTTGAAATGCTTTTTTTCTGTTGTTTTCTTTTTTGTCATGAAATATTGAAGCATTTATAAGCTTCTGTATTTCTTACAGTAAGGGATTCATGGAAAGGGACGTTCTTTCAAAGCCAGTAATATCCATACAAAAAACCTAATAAAAAGGAAAAGCCTGATTCTCAGTGGGACTTACAAGTCGTAAAGTTACAGCTACAGAATCTCTGGACCTAAGAATTTTGTTTTTTTAATTATACAAATATGTCTTCTTCGTAGTAATCCAATTATTGGTTCTTTAAACCTATGACAAGACAGGAAATGTGCTAAATATCAGTAAATTAAAGAGACAGAACAGAGGAAGAACATGACATTTTTCAGTGTTCAATTCATTTATCTAAATTAACATCGTTATCTCAGGATTTTTGCATTTTGTTGTAGTTTGAAATGCAAATATTCAATTTACAGTTTAGTTTTTTCTTTCTTAAAAAAGTAACCAGCATTTTTTTTTTCCAGATCAATTTTTTAAAGACCGAAATGGAAAGGAAAAGCAAAATGATAAGAGATTTACAAAATGAGGTAAGGCTTGCATTTATTTGGTTTATACTGTGAATAATTAGGCTATGGCACGTACAGGGTGCATTTAGAATGGGAACTACCTCTTTTGCGTCTATTTTATTTAGTATCTGCAATAAAAACATGCAAAAACATAATCTTTTCCAAAGCAAAAATCACTGGTTGCATATGTAGTATAACTGTTTCTCCATTAGCTATTCATCACGCCACTACTGTGATTAATCTGATTGATCAAACAGCAGTAGTCAAGTGTCATATTGTTGCACTGGCGATTGCAAAAGTATCCTGTCCAGTGCTTAATTTGAACCAGTGGTTCCCAGTGAGTGACGCCAGCACTTATTTGTGTGGGACGGCACTGAGGCACATATTTAAGAGCCTCTAGCCCCATTATAATGCCACATTAGCATCAATTGTTGATGCTAATGTGGCGTTAGAAGGCCAAATAGACCACACCATATTTACAAAGTGGTGCATTGCGCCACTTTGTGACCCTTTATGCTAGATTATGCTTGCATCAAGCATAATGTATGCAAAGGGGGAATTCTAAGAGATTTCCTTGCGGTTTTTTTCAGAGTAGGCGTTAAAAGGAGGCTTCCATTGTTTACAATGGGCCTCTGGGTGCTTTGTAGGATTAGCGTCAACATTTTTGCCGCTAATCCTGCAAAGTGCCAGACTAGCGTAAAAAATTCTGATGCTAGTCCCCTAACTACTGCCATGGTGCACCGTATTTTAAATCTGCCGCACACATGGTGGTGTTAGGGGGCACTAAGAGGCCAAGAAAGGTGGTGTTGCACTGTGTGCAGTGACACTTTTCTTAAATATGCATAGTTATTGGAACTAAAAGCAATTAATGACTGTATCTGGAAATTTGCTGTGAGAAATGATTTCAAGCAAAGAGAGAGAGCAGTGCATTAAGCCTTTGCAGGAAACTTTTGAATACCCTATGAAAGACTAAACACTAAACTAACAGAAAAATAAGAAAAAATATAGGGGCATGTTTAAGAGCCCCTAGTGCCTCCTTGTGCCACATTAGCGTCATTTGTTTTACACTACTGTGGCCTAATGAGGCCAAAATCCCCATGCCAAATTTAGAAAGTGGTGCAATGCATGCAATGTTCCACTTTGTAACCCTTTGCGCTACATTATGCCTGTGCCAGGCATAATGTATACAAAGGTGGCAGTCCCCCATTGGGGGGTGGGACAATTTTTTTTTTTTACAGCACTTTTAATGCCTGCTCAGAGCAGGCGTTTAAAGGGGCACACCATTGATTACAAAGGGCCTCTATGGGCTTTGCAGGATTAGCATACATTTTTTTTACTCTAATCCTGAAAACATTCTGGCACTAGTCCCCTAACTACCGCCATGGCGCACACATGATGGCAGTAGGGGGGCGTTAAGGGGTGCAAGAAAATTGGCGTTGCACTGTGTGCAGTGCCAATTATCTAGGTTATGCCCCTTATTTTCCTGCCTTAAGCATTTACTTTGAGCATAAGACATATGTGGGAAAGATGGAGGAAGAGAAAAATGAAAAAAACGCCATAAAGGGAGAAAGCAGAAAGATGCAGCAGTGAGCAGAAGGGGCAGTTAGTGGATGTAAATGGATTAAAGAGGCCCGAGATGGCTTCATGATTATGCTGCCTCAGTATTCCGTCATCTAAATTCAGGATTCCCAGGCTGGTGCAGGTAGCAATAACCTGAAATGTGCAGACAATCCTGCTACTCATCTAGCAGGGCAAGTGGGAAAACTGTAGTCTTAACTGTCTCTTAGTGTGAATCCAGTACTGGAGTTTGGCCACTCAAGGGGAGTTTCATGACTCATTGATGAAGTAATATTATCCTTTGGTTTTGGTCTGATACATCTTAAATATGTGCTCCAGAGGACCACAGTCTTGAGCATGTGGCTACTCCAATGAGGTAGGTGTCTAATTATCATGTATGCGACCGCTGCAATTCAAACTAGGTCGAGTTGCCATCAACAAAATGCCACACACAAACTTATAGATTGGCTGCATTTAGAGACATTCAAGTGTACATAGACCAATAAGATAAAGGGCTGAAGTTGTGTGTCAACATAAACACATACTAAGCTTTCACTATTTGCTCATGCTTTTTCTATGTACAATTACACCTGAAAACTGAACTGTAATTGTGGATATGGGTTATTCTTGATTGTTAATAACTTATTTTCTCCCCTAAAGTCTATGCAGGTTAATTGTTCCTATACATTGGATATAAGCAGTTATTTTCCTGCCAAATACAATGCATTTTTAAATAAGATCCACGTGAGTCATGGATCTTTTATGTAATTATACACTCAGGTTCGCAATGGCTTAGGGATTGTTCTTGTTTGTTGTAATACTATTCTTCTGGTCAGAGACTTTTTAAGGCGTGGACAAAGTCCTGTCCTGATGACCATGAAGATTATCAAACACAGATGGTTTTAAATACGGTTTTCCTTTAATGTCATGTGAGTAAAGGTAATGTGTAGACGTGTATTGCAGTAATTTTGTAGAAAAAAGGTTGTGTTTATGGTTTTCAACACCATGCAACATCCATAATTTTTGTTTTCTTTAGATTGAAACACAACCTCAAATATGAGGAATGTGAGGTAGGGAGTGACACAGATTGTTTGCAATAATATTAGTGAGCTGCTGCTTCATTGTACTAGTAAAAGCACACGTTACAATCCCTGAATACTAGATGGAAGCACATTTAGATTTTAGACCTGTGTGCATGTGCAATGGAACTTTTGAGTGTGCATGCATGAAAAGTCTACATGGTTACATGTAAATACCAATATCATATATTGTGCACAGTAACTTTGTTTGCTGTAAAGGCACACCCAGAGTTGAGCATGTTTATAGGAAAGTGTCAGCATCTTCCATGTTTGAATACTACAAATAAATAGTGCAGGTCGAGGTTCAGGCACATATTATAGTGTGGCTGATCTGTGTGCCAAATGCAAAGTCCACTCTGAAGTAAAGGTCATTTCCATGTTTGACTACTCTACCGTTGGAGGATATTCCATTTCAAATAGCAATGAAATGAGAGAAATGGTGAGAGAATGATGAGAATGTGATATTTCATGGTGCATGGAAACTATGAACTGAGAGACCTGTGAGTGTTTTTGAAAATTCGGTTGAGAATGGACATACACTTAGAGGCACATTTATGTGTTGGCTTGTGTTGTGTATGCACCACGCAACGTGGTACATGAGCAAAGCAAATATTACATGTGATTTATGAAGCCACTCAAGGCCTCCATAAATGTGGAGTAACACAAAGCAGTGCAAATCACTGCATTGCTTTACTCTGCCCTGGGAAGGCGTACCAAGGGCATTGTATTCTGGTAGACCTGGAAAGCACCAAAAACGTATGTCATCTCAGGGCTGGCATATCATGGAGAAATATCTGTATTTCTCCTTGTTACTTCAACATTCTATGTGTGATGCATTTTCAGCACACATAGAAAGAGGAATATTCCTCCCACGATTGTTTTTATGCAGGAACGCACCAATTACACGAAATACTGCACATTCCTGCCCTTTCCCTGTGATGTGCCACATTCTCATAAATAGGCCCTTTAGTGCCTCATGGATAGTGGCAAGGTGTTGTGAAGTTTCATAACACAGCATATGCTCTGGGCACCTTCTCTACGATACCTGACGAGACTTCCATACACACATCAAACTGAACATTCGCATGCAACTCATCTATCCAGATTAAATCTCATCACCTGTTTGCATTTTCATTTATGTGGCTAAGCCCTTACATCACAGTTCCCATCTTCTACTACTGTCAATTAGAGGTTTGGTGCCAGTCTCCCTTAAAAGTGCTCTGCTGAATGGCCCATCACTACTGCTCTAGTATATGGCATTGTTCGAGGTATTCAGACCTCTTCACCTCATTTTCCAACCATGATGCTACCACTAGAATGGCCACCTGTATAGAAATATACGTCAGCAGTGGCAGTAGGTAGAGTTATTATTACCATGTACCTTCTTGATTAAGTACCTATATTCTTCATTACTCCAATTCTTTCTTGCCTGTCCAATTACATACTATATTGAGCTGTGGATGTTTCTTTAGCTCCTGACACCCCTTACCCTACTCACGTTTGGTGTGCTTTAGAGCTCAGGAAAACAGCAATGATGAACAGCTAAAGGAAGGGGTGAATGTAAGCTATGGAATGATGAGGAGAGGATCAAAGTAATGAAGATTACTAATAAGAAAACCAGCTGTTACCTCCTCATCTCTCTCCTCATCCTATTCATTATTACAACCAAGCATGCTTACTTTATCACCCCAAGACAGAAGTGCTGCTAAATATGCAAAAGAATGTTATTAGTCACACTTCTGTAAACAGGTAAATACAACAGAAGAAAATTGTAGTTGCAACATAAATATTGCCAGGTTTCTAAGTAATACTTGATTTTGAAAAGTTACCAGTTCCAAATATAATTTCATTCACTTGAACCAGACCTAGTTTATAGTGAGAAAGGAAGGTCGAATAGGAAGCCTATGTTGCTGCTCTATAGATGTCAGTCAGTGACTCCATAGCCCACTTAGCTCAGGGGGCCCACACCCCTCTGTTTGACCTAACTTGAATTGGCTCCAGAAACACCACATCTGAATACTGGTAGTTTGAAGAAACTACTGATTTAATACAGAGTGTTACCTTGGCATAGGATAACCTGTATCTCCTCCTACCCAGACAAACCTTGAGAAACTGTCTGAGTACTTGTGTACTCTATCAAAGTACATTTATACCGTTTGTGCCATAATAAATACTGCAACGTGGAATTGTCATCAGGACTGAGAGAAGGACCTGGAAGTGCACTCTCTTGATTTGTATGGAAGGAAGAATTAGCCTTGAGGATAAAACTTGGATCTGATCTTAGAAGAATCATGTCCACAAAAAGACTCTTTTAAGGGAACTGGTAGAGAAGACAACCCAGTCTACCTAATCTAAAGTCTGTTATTACTGCTACTAAAAGCAAACTGTCATGGAAAGAATCCGTTCATCCTTCTTGCCCAAAATCTTACGGGGGGGAGGGTTCTGAAGAGAGGACAACATCAGAAGAAGGCTTAAAGGATGATACAGTTCCCTCAGTCCAGTTTTCAATAAATTAGCATCCCTGATTAACCAAATCACGAGATTTTACATAGTAGAAAAACTGCAAATGCTTACTTTAAAATATGAACTGCTGACTATTGTAACTTCAAGGCATCGAAAGATAGCTCATATTCAAATCCCTCCAGTAAAAATAGGAAGATTTTCTTAGAAGCACAACTAAAATAGAATAAAGCATTAAATTGTCACTATTTGTTAAAGTAGCTGCCTGTAAAAGATAAAATATGGAGGAGCACAAAAAAAACCTAGAGAAATAAACACATTTTGTTAAATAATCGTTTTGTTTTTCCTGATCTACTTACTACTACTCCAAGCTGATGTTCATTGTTCTTTGTTAACAAATTATTTTAGCTGAAACAATTTCTTGCTTCTGGTAAACATACTATGCCTACATCTATAAAAAGGAGGGATATAATATACGTTAGCCTCTTTGTGCACTGAAGATGGTACTGGGCCAGAATGGTCAAAAAGCTCCCTAGTAGCTTGGCACAGAGCCGACAGGCTTAACGTAAGAGGCAATGTGTAAAGTATTTCTGCAACTCTTTAAACAGTAAAACAGCTAAAATACCAAACAAAAAGATACCACCCCTGGATAGTAAAATACAGCCGCATTTAATGAACAAAACACAACCAAAATGACAAAAATCCTAATAGTAGAACTCAATATTTTAATCTTTAAAGAATAAACTGAAATGCTGTGCTTAAAAGCATAATGAGCTAACCGGAGCTATCTGGTTCCGCTGGACGGGGACAAAGTCAAGAGATCAGGCCGACCATGATGGAATGTGGGCCAGATAAAGGGGCCATGCAAGACCTACTAAGACAGGAGCCATGTCCATCGGGGTTGTGCGCCAGGAAATGGCGCTACACTGCTTAGAGGCAATTATTCTGCCTCCAAACAGTGTAGCTCCATAATTCGTCCCACAAGCCCCGGTTTCCCCTATGCCTCCCTTGCCCTTCCAGCGTCTTTTCCAAGGACGCTAACAGGGCATTAGCGCCGGCTAGGGCCATTCCATAAATATATCACCCGGCCAGCATCTTGTAATGGCGTTAGCCAGCGGTATACATTTTTCAAGCAAAATTGCGCTAACGCAGTTTCGCGTGAAAAAGTATACATCTGGCCCTAAGACTTAAAATCTGACTGCACCATAAGTTGTGATTTTAAATCGTGATTCCAAAGACACCAAACTTAGGGGTTCCATCTCTTCCCAATTAGAAATGTCACTAATGTAATAAGGCAAGCACAATGTCATCCTATGGCAGAGATAGGCATACAGTAGTAAAAAATGAATTTAAGAATTTTTCACTACTAGGACATGTAAAATGTAAAAGCATATGTCCTACTTTTTAAATACACTGCACCCTGCCTTTGTGTTGTCTAGGGCCTCCAGTTGGGATGACACATGTATTAAAAAGGAAGGTATGGGACAGGCACAGAGATTAACTTGTCAGGTTGACATAGCAGGTTAAAACTGCACACATAAGCTCTGCAATTGCAAGTCTGAGACATGTTGGGTGGCGCAGTAGGTGCTGCAGGCCCACTAGTAGCATTTAATTTACAGGCCCTAGGCACATGTAGTGCACTTTACTAGGGGCCTATATGTAAGTTAAATATGCCAATTGTGGATAAGCTAATGTTACCATGTTTTAAGCAGAGAGTGCATGCACTTTAGCACTTGTTAGAAGTGGTAAAGTGTGCAGACTACAAAGCCTAGGATGAGGACAAAATCAGCAAATTTTCCAGGTATAGACGTATCCTGATTTACTGTGAGGAATAGTCATAACTGGAGCCAGGACGTTTGTGAAGACTTTTGGAACCATGTTGAGGCCACATGGAAGTAATTCTAATGGTAGACCCACAGAAAATCTGCAACAGCAAGGTGATGAATGGAATGCTTCAATTAATCTCAACCACTGGCAACTGCTTGAGCCACCTCCCAGTACACTGTTTTTCATTGACGATGCCACCTCAGTTGGGACCCAGCCAGATGCAAATAAGTCTTGAACCTGTGACACTGGGAACAGTGCAGCCTAATCCACAGGCCAGGTTCTCCCTGAAACTGAACACACGCAAACTAGGACCAGTTTCACCCTTGTTAGGGTTCATCAGCTAGGTATAGCTTGGTTCCAGTGGCACAATGAGAACAGGACTGACATCTGGGCATTCCCATCGCACTTGGTGCAGCAACTGCAATAACAACAAGGTGATGGATGGAATGCTTGAAATAACCTGAGCCGCTCGCAATTGCTCACAGCCGCATCCCAGTCCACCCTTTTTACTGCAAAATAACGATGGACTACGATGCAGCTCGAGTGATTACCAGTGTCTGAGATTAATTCAAGTATTCCACCCATCACTTTTTTGTTTAGATCACAGCAAATATGTAGCATAGCTGACATGAGGTAATGATCAGGATGTATATCAATGCATCTTGCAGATCTGATCCAGTTCTCCTCCTAAGATGGTTATTGCAGGGTATTAATTTTGAAATGTGAGGTTAATATGAAATTGTTTATTTCCTTAAGGACTATAACCACTCTGTAATCCCCGATGTCTTCCTCACTAGGAAGTCAGTAGAATATTACACCAACTGCTCTTTTGAAGTAAAACAGAGAGACTAGCCCTCTTCATAACCAATTCAGCAATGTGCTCTTTTAGAAGAGCTTAATAGGGAAATTGTGGGCCATGTGATATGGACGAAATGAGAACCCAGAGGAATTGAAGAAGAAGTTATTGTATAGCTCCCTGACAAAATCTTTAGAACCCTTTCATTCATCACTAGCTTACATCATTGGTCCTTGAATGGGTCCAAACTGCCCCCCTAAGCTGACCTCAACTGAATCTGAAGGAAAGCATGTCCTGGCATAGTCAGATCGAGACTTCTGGTCCCCATCAGAGTGGGGATGTTTTTATTTTCTAATCAGCTATAACTTTGTTATTCTGTTAAAGCATTGTTATTCCTATTTTGTGCACGACATTTCACCATGTACCCCTGCTCAAGCTTGACGAACCCTAGTACATGGTAATCCAGATAGTAATTGTGGCCACAAGATTTTGCAATCAGTCCAACACTCAGGCACTTGCCCAAGCCCGGCTTTTGCACTTAAAATATATTTTCTTATAAAAACACAGTGTAGTCCAAGGAACAACAGGGAGGTCATTCAATCAAGGATCCCATCCATGCTGCATGCCATTTCATTGCTGACCCTGGCCCTGTCTCTACAGCCAAAGCAGCAGATGCGGGCAGACCCCTTTCCATCAGGCAATGGGGGTAGGTGCTCCTCTCATGGGCTAAGGGCCTCATTACAAGAAACTGACGAATCAGCTCTGTTTACACTAAAATTATTTGTAATTTTAAATGTTCTATAATAGTGCAGTGGGATTTTAATTTAGAATTTTGAAAATTCCACTTTTAGAGATTTTCCATTTTCTTGTCCAAACCATTTCTGTCTGCTGTCAGTATCCTGGGTCAATTGTCTGTGAATGGTTCTGCAAGAAAGAATACAGTCTTTCTTTGCCTTTGCCTGTGTGTTTGAGACCTTTTTACTGATGAGAGAAAGGGGTGGGACTTGTCGACCATCGGTTCTCAATCAAACATTAACACTGTACTAAGGTAACGCATTGTTAGTCAATATAAAAGCTGGGACTCACGACAGTGAAAAACGACTTTCGGAGTGTTTGAATGCCAAGTCATGTAAAACATAAACACATGTCTTACTTTTTTAAATACAATCCACACTGCCCTATGAGCCTTTAGGGCACACCTTAGGTGTGGCTCATAAGTATTAAAGAGGAAAGTTTAGGCCACCCGGCAAAAGGCTACAAGCAGCAGTTGAAGGCCTGCAACATGATCTAAAAGGCTGCTTTGGTGGGTGGCACAATCAGTGCTGCAGGCCCACTATAAATTACATGTAGTGCACTTTACTAGCGACGTACAAGTAAATTAAATGTACCAATTAGGTGTAGGCTAATTTTACCATGTTAAGAGGAGACTGCATAATCGCTTTTGCACTGGTTAGCAGTAGTAAAGTGCACAGAGTCCTAAAGTAGACAAAAGTGAATTTAGCAAACAGGAGTATTGAAGGCAATACCACACTAATGATGTCAAGTCTAACATGGAGGTATTTTATATCATTCACATCCATTCATTTCCTTGAAAAAAGTGTGAACAGTCAAGTTGGATAGCCGTAGTTCAGTTCAAAACAGAATCAGGTGTGTGCACAGCTTCATGTGTGTTGTTTGCTGTTCACTGTTACCACCAAACGGTTTCTTTAACGTTGTAAGATCAGTAGCCCTCTACCTAATTAGACTCACACTCAATACAGTGTCAATGTCAGTGTTGTATGATTACGTTGGCATTTGTCAATTGCTTGCCTTTAAAATGTTTTCAACCATTTAAAGGTTCGCTTTTATTTAACAATCATTACAGTACAGAGTAGTAGTATTCATTTTTTACTATCCATTTTATTTGTTTGCTTCCAGCACATTAACAAAAATAAGGTATACAATCTGTCTAGTTGCTATTCTCAAAATTATAACCACAGAGTTGCTCCCTATCGTTAACATTACATGACCATATAGGTCAGTTCATTGGATAACCGTTGTATGTTTTCTAATCCTCATCTATGAGAAATCATATTTGCAGACTTTTAGGTGCATATTTGAGAGCTCCTAGTGCCATTCTAACTCCACATTAGCACCATTTTTTACGCTAATGTGGCGTTAGAAGGCCAACAATGCTGCACCATATTTAGAAAGTGGCACAATGCATCCATTTCACCTCTTTGTAACCCTTTGCGCTACATTATTCCTGTGCCAGGCATAATGTATGCAAGGGGGCGTTCTCCCATTAGGGGGGCTGAAAAAATTACACAAGGAAATCTGATAGATTTCCTTGCGTCATTTTTTCAGCACTTTCAACGCCTGCTCAGAGCAGTCGTTAATAAGGGGCCTTCCATTGAATACAATGTGCCCCTATGAACCCTACATGCGTAGCGCCACAATTTTGGCGCTACTCCTACAGAGCACATCAACAGTGTAAAGAAAAATTACGCTATTGCCCCCTACCCTGCGCCAAGGTGTGCCATATTTTAAATACGGCACGCACATGGTGGCTGTAGGGGGTGCAAAAGGGCATAAGAAAAGTGTGTACAGTGTCACTGTTCCTTAATATGTCCTTTAATGTTTAAAAACATTTCAGCAGTTATAAGATATTTATATATTTGATACATTCCGTACACACATAACTAATCTGCTCATTTTACAACGTACGATGCCCCTGTCTCTGCCACATAATTAATGAATGGCATTTCAGAAACCTCTGGATATCTGTAATTCCTCTCTTTAGAGTCCAGCTTTGTGATTTAGCAGTCTGCAGCTAAATGATAGAATATTTATATGTTGTGGTTTCCTGCATACATATATTTCAACTTTATAATATGCATTGTAGCACAATGAAATAATTCTTGGCAAACTAGATTTAAGCTCTCTTTCAGATAATTTTAGAACCACAATTTCCAGTATATATACATTATTTAATGTATGGTATTGAATTATCATTGAATTATGTTAACTTTATCATTGCTTAGGTATTTCAAGGAATTTATAGATATATATTATTTTCAGATAGATTAGGTAACCCTTCTCACAGAAGCACCGTGAACGATCGTTTAAAATCTAAAATAGAGCAGGCAGGTCTAAATTACTTTTGAAAGGAATCAAGGATGGCACGGTGTTAGTGTCTGAATAGTAGGTGGAGAATGACTGAGGGTGGTGATCCGGGTAGGATTTGGGAAGTGACTAGTCAAGGGGGTATGGATGTGATGTACCGTGAATGTTCACTAAATCAATTTATCAATCAATCAATGGATTTGTTGGGCACATTTATCACCCATTAGGGGATCTAGGTGCCATGCCAGCTGTGTGTGAATTAGTCGGAGGACTCAGTTGAAGAACCAGGTCTTGAGCAACCTTCTGAAATCCTGGATGGAATGAGAGGTCCTTAGGTGGAAAGGGAGATTGTTCCAAAGTTTTGCTGCCAGGTAGGAGAAGGCACATCCTCTGTAGTTGCTCCTGAGGCTGCAGAGGCTGCAGGTGTGTGGGTGAGGTAGAGAAAGGCAGAGCTAAGGTGTCTGGTAGGGTGATGAATGTTTAGACAGTGGTTGAGGCAAGTTGGTCCTTGGTTGTGGGGGGCTTTGTAGGTGTGAGCCAGCAGCTTGAATTGGCATAATATTTGAATGGGGAGCCAGTGGAGGTCCCGGAGGAGTGGGGATATGTGTTTCCTTCTTGGAAGGTCGAGGACGAGCCTGGCTGCTGTTCTTAATGATTAGAAATGTTTTGTGAGGTGTGTCAAGAGTCCGGTTAAAGAGCTAATATTCATAAAAATATTAATCAGCCAGAGTGACTAGATTTACTATTGCATATTTTTCCACTGTGAGTACGAAGAAATCTGCAGTTGAAAATCCCCCTTTAGGGGTGGGAAGTGGAAGTTTCAAGGTATGTTGTGCCTTAGGAGTTTGGGAACATTCACAAACGTACATTTGTGGATATTGATAAACATTTCCAGGATGGTAAGGGAAACTGACAACCCCCACATTTGTTGGGGGTGTGGTGTTGGAATTTCTCCATTGGGAAAATGATTTGCTCCTCAAGGATAAAGAACAAAATGTATGTGATTGCAAAATCATTGGAAGGTTTAAACATTAATGCCGACCATCAACATTGCAATTGTACTGTCAGCAGCGGTTTCTAGACTTCATTACTGCAATGCCACCTACACTGGCCTGCTAGTCAACCCATCCACAAGTTGCAAAGTGCACATGATTAGGTGGCCCAACTCATTCTAAACATGTGTATCTTAGAGTGGTTAAAGAAAGATCAATGTATATAGTTCATAAGTAATTTACATAGCCTATAGGTTGTTACATGCAAATGATCTATTAGATATAGCTAATAATTTCCTCTTCCTAAGGTACTAGTCAACTTAGAAGCCTGAATGAGTCTTAACTGAAGCTCCATATGTCCCAACTCACCAAGCACAACTACATCTAAAGAAGGTAGGTCTCTCAGATTTCAAGTCTCAACTCTCTGAAACACCCTTTTCCCTCCACCACAGCCATGAAAAATGTTTTCACCAGATTCAGCTTAGGTCTGAAAAATCCCAAGTTCATTTTATGCATTTGTTCTTAAAATCTCCTGGTGCATTGCTTTCGATATGGTGTCACATGATATTCACTTTCAACGGTTGGGAAGCACTGGTGTTGTGGGCATTGCTTGGGAATGGCTAAGTTCCTTTCTCTCTAACTGAAAGCAAGCAGTCCACCTTCCGCCCCCTTTACCCAGAGTTTCAGAGAGGTCATTTGCAGAGTACCACGAGGGTCAGGCCACAGCTCCATTCCTTTTAACATTTACATAACCCCTCCGCTTGCATCGTACAATCTTGAGGCTTCAATGTGGTGTCCTATGTAGATGACTCTCAGTTGATGTATGCCTTCTTTTGCCTGGATGATAAGGTCACAACCAACTTCCAGGGCTGTCTCTCTGCAGTAGCTGAGTGGATGCATAAAAAGCTGTCTCTGTTTGAACTCGGACAAATCCCAGGTCTCAGTTTTTGGCTCATCCTCTATATGCGACCTACTTTGTGTATGGCCCACTGATTTGGGCCGATCTCTGTTACCTATCACCATGGCCAAAAACCTAGGGATAAAATTAGACACCACACCACACTATCTTGAAAGCCACTGCAGGTGTCTGTTTTTCATTGCTGAAATCCTTAAGAAAGACTTTTACATTTTTACCTGAGCACACCTAGAAGATCTTTACTTATGCTCTTATCACATCAAGCCGTGCCTATACTAATGTTCTGCTTCGTGGCTCTCCACAAGAACTGATTAACAGATTACAGTGGGTCCAGAATGCTGTTGCCTGAATAGCTCAAAATGCCACTGATTTTGGAAGGGCTTGAAAACCCTCCACTGTCTACCTATCAACCAGAGAATTAACTGCCAAACCCTCATGATTACGTTCAAAGCTGTTCAACACTCTGGTCTGGCATATCTCTGCGACAAGATTAAAATGTATAATCCCCGCTGAGCCATCTGATTTGCTAACCAAAACTTGCTATCTATCACCATGATTTTAAATCAAGAGCAGATGGCCACTCTTTCTCTTTTGTGACCCCAAAATTATGGAATTCTCTCCCGGACGTCATCAGGAGCATTATTTCAGAGGTCATTCTTAATGCCTTCTTGTTAGAAATGGGGGTGTTGGCGTAGCTCTGGAAAATAAGGACCAGACATATGCTCTCTAGAAATTACATCACTCTGCTCTTCACATGTATTAACCACAGTACCTTTTACCCAACCATCCAGTGACTCAGCCTTGAAAAAGCACTCTACATCACCCTCCTGAGACTGGTGAGACAGTATCTAACTGTCCCTGACACTCAACCCATACTCTTCTGGGATGTCTCCACACTCTATATCCAGGAAATCCACCAGGGGGGAACCCTTTTCCCTGTCACTCTCTTCCAGAGCCAGTAAAGTGTCCCTCCCCCCAGTAGGAATATGACTCCCTGTGCCAGTTCCCCTGTGCATAACGGGAACTACCTTATACTCTTGAACCGCCTGGGGTGTGTCAACTCCCTTCTTCAAGTTGGGCACCACATCTCTGGGCTTGTGCCCTTCTTCAGCAGTACTGGATGCAAGGTTTTTGCTGCCACCATCTGAACTGGACTCAGCCCTTCCGGCTTCCAGTTTCAGCTCTTCACAGCTCAGCTCCTGAGCTGCAATCCTTTTTTTTTCCAGGGCTAAGGCTCTTGCCGCCTCAGCCCTTTCAATAAACTCATCTAGCTCTTTCACCCGCCGTTCTTCAGCTAGGAGCCATTCATCTCTCACTGGTTCTCTTTCCTCATCTGAGTAGTCCTCCTCCTCATAATCATTCTCAGGGCTATGACTCCTTTGGTTCTTTGCTGCCTGTTCCTCTGCCCATTGTGCTTCTCCCCAGGATACATAGATATCTAGCAGTTCCATCTTAGTGGATCTCGTTGACATGGGAAGTCCCCATTTTCTGCAAAGCCCCCTCAGCTCAGCCTTAGTGAGGGATTCAACAGGTACAACGTTTGACACATCGTAGTCTTCTGAGAAGCTGGAATCCATTCCCAATCTGGCAAGGTATCACAGGCAAAACCAAAAATCAAAGTCCAAAATCAATAATATATCTAGGAGGACATCAAAGAACCAAAAGCAAAAAGATGAAAAATCAAGTTGACCTTCAACTGTGGGTAGGTAGTGAAATACTTAGCTACTGTATGTCACTGCACAAATACAAGTCCTATCCCACCGCTGCCACCAATGTTAGAAATGTGGTTTTTGGTTGGCAGTCAGGTTACCCTCTGTCCAAGCAAGAACCCTCACTCTAGTCAGGGTAAGTCACACAAAATCCAAATTATCCTGTGCCCACCCTCTGGTAGCTTGGCACAAGCAGTCAGGCTTAACTTAGAAGGCAATGTGGAAAGCGTTTGTGCAATAAATCATACAATAACACAATATAGCACCACAAAAATACACCACACAGTGTTTAGAAAAATATATAATATTTATCTGGGTATTTGCAGGTCAAAACGATCAAAGATGCAATATGAATTTGTAAAGATATCACTGAGAAGTGATATAAAGTGTCTTAAGTCTTTAAAACGTAAACAAAGTCTCTTTCAAGCACAAAGTACCTGTTTTGGAGTGGAAAATCTCCTCAGAGGGCCGCAGAAGAGGAGATGCGTGGAAAAATAGTGTGTGCGTCGGTTACGCCCCTTCACACACGGACTTGCGTCGTTATTTTTCACGCGGGGAGATGTGCGTCGTTCTACGCGAGGGAAAATGGTGTATGCGTCGATTTCGTCCCTTCACACACGGACTTGCGTCGTTATTTTTCACTCGGGGAAGATGTGCGTCATTTTCCGGCATGCGGACCGTCTCCTACTATGGATCGCTGGATTACCAGATGTCCCAGGGTCTGTGCGTGGATTCTTCGGCTTGTTTTCCGGCTGCACCTCGTTCCAGGAGGCTGTGCGCTGAATTTTCTTTCTCACTGCAGGCTTTGCGTTGATTTCCTCTCTGGAAGTCGGGCGGCGTTGTCCATGCGAGGCCGTGCGTCGAAGTTCCAGTCGCCCCTTAAGCGTTGCGTCGAGCAGCGTCGGCGAGCGGCGATTTTCTCGCCTTGGAGCAAGCTGTGCGTTGAAATTTTCGGCTCACGAAACGTCCAAATGAAAAAGAGAGGTCTTTTTGGTCCCGAGACTTCAGGGAACAGGAGGCAAGCTCTATCCAAGCCCTTGGAGAGCACTTTTACAGCCAGACAAGAGTTCAGCAAGGCAGCAGGCCAACAGCAAGGCAGCAGTTCTTTGTAGAAAGCAGACAGGTGAGTCCTTTGAGCAGCCAGGCCCTGTTTTATACTAAATTGTGCCTTTGAAGTGGGGGTGACTTCAAAGAGTGTCTAAAAAATGCACCAGGTCCCCTTTCAGTTCAATCCTGTCTGCCAGGGTCACAGTAGGGGGTGTGGCAGTCCTTTGTGTGAGGGCAGGCCCTCCACCCTCCCAGCCCAGGAAGACCCATTCAAAATGCAGATGTATGCAAGTGAGGCTGAGTACCCTGTGTTTGGGGTGTGTCTGAGTGAATGCACAAGGAGCTGTCAACTAAACCTAGCCAGACGTGGATTGAGAGGCACAGAAAGATTTAAGTGCAGAGAAATGCTCACTTTCTAAAAGTGGCATTTCTAGAATAGTAATATTAAATCCAAATTCACCAGTCAGCAGGATTTTGTATTACCATTCTGGCCATACTAAATATGACCTTCCTGCTCCTTTCAGATCAGCAGCTGCCACTTCAACAATGTATGAGGGCAGCCCCAATGTTAGCCTATGAAGGGAGCAGGCCTCACAGTAGTGTAAAAACGAATTTAGGAGTTTTACACTACCAGGACATATAAACTAAACATGTACATGTCCTGCCTTTATCCCACACAGCACCCTGCTCTAGGGGTTACCTATGGCACACATTAGGGGTGACTTATATGTAGAAAAAGGGGAGTTCAAGTACTTTTAAATGCCAAGTCGAAGTGGCAGTGAAACTGCACACACAGGCCTTGCTATGGCAGGCCTGAGACAAGGTTAAGGGGCTACTGAAGTGGGTGGCACAACCAGTGCTGCAGGCCCACTAGTAGCATTTAATCTACAGGCCTAGGCACATATAGTGCACTCTACTAGGGTCTTACAAGTAAATCAAATAGCCAATCATGGATAAACCAATCAACAGTACAATTTATACAGAGAGCATATGCACTTTAGCACTGGTAAGCAGTGGTAAAGTGCCCAGAGTTCAAAAGCCAACAACAACAGGTCAGAAAAAATAGGAGGAAGGAGGCAAAAAGTTTGGGGATGACCCTGTCAAAAAGCCAGGTCCAACACTTCTTAAACACATATCTCTTTAAGAGTGTTGATCTGGCTTAATTGTCTTGCTCTCTCCTACAACCCAGCGCCTGGACACTCTTGCTAGAACAGCTATCGCACTATATAAGTCAGTTCATTCATTCAGAATCAGATGTCTCAGATTTTACTGCCACCTCAGTGGAACTTTGCATTACCCATCAAGGTGAAGATTTATGAAAAGCGGTGCTGCACCTAGTGCAGCGCCACTTTTCTTGAGCCCCTTAGCGCCCCTTAATGCTACCATGTGCACACCATATTTACAATATGGTGCACCATGGCGGTGGTCAGGGGTACTAGTGCCATAGTTTTTTGTGCTAGTCCTGTGCTTTGCAGGATTAGCGTAAAACATTTTGACACTAATCCTGCAAAGCAACCAGAGACCCAATAAAAAAATGGGAGCCTCCCTTTAACACCTGCTCTTAGCAGGTATTAAAAATGCCTATAAAAATGACTCACAGAAATCACTTAGATTTCTTTATGCCATTTTTTCGGCCCATCTAGCGTCGGAATGCCCCACTTCTATACATTAAGCCTGGTGCAGGCATAGTGTGGGGAAAGAGGTTACAAAGTGGAGCAATGCAAGCATTGAGCAACTTTGTAAAATGGCGTGACATTTTTGGCCCTCCAACGCCATATTAGCATAGAAAAAGAGACGCTACTGAAGCGTTGGAATGGCAATAGGCCTCTTAAATCTGCGCCTAAATTTCTCTGTTCCTTCATGCTAATCACCAAGGAGTGCGAGCCAGATGGTAGTCTTAGCGAAAAGAGCTTAATGAAGAAATGTGTTCTGAGAAATATTGTTCATGAAGTGTTGTATTGTGTTGTAATTGTATTTATATAGCTCTTACTACCCCTGAGGAGGCGTCAAAGCACTTTTCGGCGAGTAGTACACTACTAATATGTTTATTTTTTAACTGGCTTTATTTAAAAGAATTGTGATTGCTATTCTCTCAATAAGAAAAAAGGTTTCCCCAAATTTGTAAACAGTCAAAAACGGATGCACTGAATTTCAGTTTACTTTCTCTGCTACATTCAGGATGGAAGATCATCATAAAGTTATTTCGAAAGAGAATGTAATGACGAATTGAAGAGTATCATCTTTAATGATTCCAAAAAGTTATTTTTATAAGCGCACAGTCAGCAATGCAACGCCTGTGCCATGAGAACTCATGCAGACTATAAAGCAGCATTATGCATTAATAGCTCATTTCTGTGGGAAAAGTGTGAAGGCTCGATTTCTCCAAAAGTGTGTATGAATAGAATAAATGTGCTTCATTACTGTGGATTTCTGTATTCGAGTATAATAGGAAGCGACTCCATGCCTAGTTATTTTTATTGAAACAGGATTATCCCGAAGTCATCAGGTCACTGAGCAAGTTTATTAATGTTGGCATTTAATATATACTTGTGAAAGAGGGTATTTCTCTGTGACTGGAATTGTGCTGCAGCCGTCTATCAGACAGGCTGCAAGGCATCTTCCAATCATTTCCTATATTTACCATAGTTCTTTATTGCATTGTACTTTTTATTGATAGTATCTGGTTGTTCGATAATAGTGTTATATTTAGTTTTAACTAATAAAAACATAGGCCCATATTTATACTTTTTCCGCGCCTCATGCTCGTCAATTTTTGACGCAAAAGCGGAGCAAACTTACAAAATATATTTGTGTTTTGTAAGTGTGCGCCGCTTCTGCGTCAAAAAATGGCGCAAATGGGGTGCAAAAAAGTATAAATACTGGTCTAAGATTTATATCAATAGCCCCATATAATACGTAAATATGTTCCTTGAAACTCTAGTCTACAATGTCAGTGTTGTTTTCTTCTTATCATAAGCACTGACTTCGAGTAGTCTAGACTCTAGCAGCTCAGGTGGCTGAGTTCAGCTTCCGAAGCCCGTAGTGGCTTAGGCAGGTTCATAGGTCACAGACCGTCATGGCATGTGATCCTTTTCCAAATAGCTGCTCAAGACGGGTGGGAGATTTTGTTCTAGGAATACAGACATCCTATTGAATTGCAGCTACTGCTCAGACACATAAACAAGGTCGCGCGCCCATTGGTTCACCTAACCTTAGAAGAAGAGAACCATTCCTCACACCCCTCAGCCATTTAGCACTCGGACAATGCATGCATTAAACAACATCAATTGAGAACGAAACACTGTGAAAAAGTACTAAAATGTCCATCAACATAATAAAAAGCTTGCGCAGTGTGTTATATTTATAACATATCCACTTGATCGAAGCCACCCAAATTGTTCCAAAGCTGTAATATGCTATAGATAATATATGTGTAACGTTGTAACGTTTTGTCAGCAACGCCTTTCCTAATATAAAATAGATATGGCTTGAAAAGTAGTCTTACGTCTGAGAAAAAATCTTCTAGCCACTAATAAGGAATGGATCTTATCCTGACTCACTCCTCCAGCTGTGAACAGTCGAATAATATTTCAGCTTTTCTCGTTCAGGGCCTGATTCACGCAGGTAAAGTTACGCTTTTGTGTATCTTTACGTTTATTTTGGTATTCACAAACGTGGAGTTAATAGTAAGTTTAAGCCTGCAGAGACTCCGGAGTCAAGGTTGTGAACTCCTCACATAAAAAGATAGAATATACCTAGTTCTAAAAAAAGGGGGGGGGGGAACAGTGGGGGTTTCTTCTTGATGCCAGGGGATCGTCGCCCCCCACACCACCCGCCGTGAGCTGCGCAGGAAAAAATAGAATGGCAATTAAAAGATTTCACTTCCATTTTTTTTTTTCCCCGCAGCTCACACCAGCCCAGAAACATGCTGGATGTTTTCTCTGCTGCTGGCAGCAGAGTACTGACTGCTTCCAGCAGCAGGGGACTGGAGCAGTGCCTGTCAGGAACTCTCCAATGAGCGCATGTCACTTTGGCTGGCTGCTTTGCGCCGGCCAAAGTGACAGCGCCGGCCAAAGTGACATGCGCACTTTAAAGCTCTCCAATCAGCTATCTAAAACAGCTGGGTAGAGACCAGACACAGGCCTTCCTGAAGGAGCGTCCAGCCAGAATGCTCCATCCAATCCAGGTGCTTCTTTCATCAGAGAGCAGAAGCCCATGGAGGAGCACGCACAGTCCGTGGGTAAGTGCCTTTTATTTTAATGTGTAATGTTTATGTAATGCAGGTGTGTAACATATGTACGTGTGTAGAGCATGTAAGTGTAGTGTTTGTGTTTATAATTCGTTTTATTTGGGCTTCAGGATGGAGGGATGGTTTACTTTGGGGTTTTGTCGGGAGGGGGTGTTTTTTATTTTTTTAAATTTTTTTGCAAAGTGGTGGGGCACTTCATTCGCCCCACCACTTTAAAAAGGTACAATTCGCTGCTGGGGATGAAGGCAAACAGTTTGGAGGAAGACCACAAAAGGCACGACAGGTCTAAAAGAAACCGAATTCAAGATTTCTGGCAATGCATGCACCTTGACACACGTGTTTATATCTTGGGGCAACTAGTCATTGGCACATTCAATTGCTCTGTGTTTTAAAGATGTGACCTATTGGCTTTGCCAATATTTGTTTAAAAAAATAGCACTGATCTTACTTAGCCCTTTCTATTTCCTTTTTGGTAAGGTTCATACTTGAGACTGGAAATTTGTTGCAAGTGTACCTTTGTTTCCTTTAGTGGTGTTGTAGTGTGCATAGTGAGACTGTGCAGCACCCACTACTGAGATGAGGGGTAGCCGTCCTGTAAAAAGGTGGTGGCTTGGAGTACCTTTATGTAGAAACTCTGCAGTTTGTACAGATGATCCAATTATAATAAAGAAAATCAGTTCAAGAAACAAACAAACCTTTATCTGTATAAGCCACTATGTAATATCTGAAGCTCAATGTATAGTCATTTATAAAACGTGTAAATTCATCCAATGTCTGATCACATACATTTTTGTAAATTCAGCTCTAGTTCTTTATGGTATGCCTAAGTAAAAATATTACAACATCACCCTTCTAAAAGGGAACCCAATATCTTCAAGAACAAAATATTAACTAAACTAATCCGTTGCCTATTTATATGCGAGGTATGTTAATGAAAATTGCCATCTTCACTTCAGTTGCAAACAATGAGATGTGAGCAGATAATGAAGAATACGTAATGAACAGTAACTTGTGTTGTTTTTGTTGGAGAAGTTGCTAGTGCCATTTGTTTCTTCAAAACAGTTTAATGTTACATGTCATATGGCCTCCCACAATACAATGGCAGAAAATAAAGATGAGAATGTGAAAACAGTTTGATTCAGCAGTGATTAATTCAAAATCGCAGTTTTTGATATAAAGTAAGAATCAGAGACGTGATTATATAAAATGAGAGATTTTTACGTTGATGTGGGAAAACAGGGCTGATTGCAGAGGCCCCCTAACCTTTTGCCCCAATTTTCTACTTTTTGCTGGTGTTTTCCTGCCTCTGATGGTGCCCTGGGTGCCAAGAAAAGGAAAGAGTCAATCAGAAATTATTTAGGTTGAAATACTCCAATGGAGCACGTTGAAAGTTGTATCCAGCAAAGTCCCCTTGAAGTCTCAGAGCGTGAACATTCTAATTTTACAGCTGACAAATTGGATCAGATACTTTCCACACACTGGCCTTGGAAAGATTTCCAATTTTGGATTGGGCTCCTTTTTAGAGCTCAAAAACATCCATTGACAAAAGCGTGAAGAGGTACTTTATCATTCCCAAAATTTCAGAGTTTCCTTAACCCCTTCGCTGCCAGGCCTTTTCCCCCTCCTGTGCCAGGCCTTTTTTTGCCTATTTGGGGCAGTTCGCGCTTAGGCCCTCATAACTTTTTGTCCACATAAGCTAACCAAGCCAAATTTGCGTCCTTTTTTTCCAACATCCTAGGGATTCTAAAGGTACCCAGACTTTGTGGGTTCTCCTGAAGGAGGCCAAGAAATTGGCCAAAATACAGTGAAAATTTCGTTTTTTTCAAAAAAATTGGAAAAAGGGGCTGCAGAAGAAGGCTTGTGGTTTTTCCCCTGAAAATGGCATCAACAAAGGGTCTGTGGTGCTAAACTCAGCAGCTTCCCAGCTTTCAGGAACAGGCAGACTTGAATCCGAAAACACAATTTTTCAACACAATTTTGGCATTTTACTGGGGCATACCCCATTTGTGCAATTTTTTGTGCTTTCAGCCTCCTTCCAGTCAGTGACAGGAATGGTCATGAAACCAATGCTGGATCCCAGAAACCTAAACATTTCTGAAAAGTAGACAAAATTCTGAATTCAGCAAGGGGTCATTTGTGTAGATCCTACAAGGGTTTCCTACAGAAAATAACAGCTGAAAAAGAAAAATATTGAAATTGAGGTGAAAAAAACATCAATTTTTCTCTACTTTTTACTCTGTAACTTTTCCCTGCAATGTCAGATTATCGAAAGCAATATACCGTTACGTCTGCTGGACTCCTCTGGTTGCGGGGATATATAGGGTTTGTAGGTTCATCAAGAACCCGAGGAACCCAGAGCCAATAAATGAGCTGCACCCTGCAGTGCGTTTTCATTCTATACCGGGTATACAGTAATTCATTTGCTGAAATATAAGGAGTAAAAAATAGCTATCAAGAAAACCTTTGCATTTCCAAAAAGGGCACAAGATAAGGTGTTGAGGAGCAGTGGTTATTTTCACATCTCTGAATTCCGGGGTGACCATAGTAGCACGTGAATTACATGGAATTTCTCAAATAGATGTCTTTTTTACACACACCCCTATATTTGGAAGGAATAAATGTAGAGAAAGACAAGGGGCAATAACACTTGTTTTGCTATTCTATGTTCCCCCAAGTCTCCCGATAAAAATGATACCTCACTTGTGTGGGTAGGCCTAGCGCCCGCGACAGGATATGCCCCAAAACACAACGTGGACACATCACAGAAAACAGAGCTGTTTTTAGCAAAGTGACTACCTGTAGATTTTGGCCTCTAGCTCAGCCGCCACCTAGGGAAACCTACCAAACCTGTGCATTTCTGAAAACTAGAGACCTAGGGGAATCCAAGGAGGGGTAACTTGTGTGGCTCGGACCAGGTTCGGTTACCCAGAATCCTTTGCAAACCTCAAAATTTGGCTAAAAAAACACATGTTCCTCACATTTCTGTGGCAGAAAGTTGTGGAATCTGAGAGGAGCCACAAATTTCCTTCCACCTAGCGTTCCCCCACGTCTCCCGATAAAAATGATACCTCACTTGTGTGGGTAGGCCTAGCGCCCGCGACAGGATATGCCCCAAAACACAACGTGGACATATCACAGAAAACAGAGCTGTTTTTAGCAAAGTGACTACCTGTAGATTTTGGCCTCTAGCTCAGCCGCCACCTAGGGAAACCTACCAAACCTGTGCATTTCTGAAAACTAGAGACCTAGGGGGATCCAAGGAGGGGTGACTTGCGGGGCTCGGACCAGGTTCTGTTACCCAGAATCCTTTGCAAACCTCAAAATTTGGCTAAAAAAACACGTGTTCCTCACATTTCTGTGGCAGAAAGTTCTGGAATCTGAGAGGAGCCACAAATTTCCTTCCACCCAGCGTTCCCCCACGTCTCCTGATAAAAATGATACCTCACTTGTGTAGGTAGGCCTAGCGCCCGCGACAGGATATGCCCCAAAACACAACGTGGACATATCACAGAAAACAGAGCTGTTTTTAGCAAAGTGACTACCTGTAGATTTTGGCCTCTAGCTCAGCCGCCACCTAGGGAAACCTACCAAACCTATGCATTTCTGAAAACTAGAGACCTAGGGGAATCCAAGGAGGGGTGACTTGTGTGGCTCGGACCAGGTTCTGTTACCCAGAATCCTTTGCAAACCTCAAAATTTGGCTAAAAAAACACATGTTCCTCACATTTCTGTGGCAGAAAGTTCTGGAATCTGAGAGGAGCCACAAATTTCCTTCCACCCAGCGTTCCCCCACGTCTCCCGATAAAAATGATACCTCACTTGTGTGGGTAGGCCTAGCGCCCGCGACAGGATATGCCCCAAAACACAACGTGGACATATCACAGAAAACAGAGCTGTTTTTAGCAAAGTGACTACCTGTAGATTTTGGCCTCTAGCTCAGCCGCCACCTAGGGAAACCTACCAAACCTATGCATTTCTGAAAACTAGAGACCTAGGGGAATCCAAGGAGGGGTGACTTGTGTGGCTCGGACCAGGTTCTGTTACCCAGAATCCTTTGCAAACCTCAAAATTTGGCTAAAAAAACACATGTTCCTCACATTTCTGTGGCAGAAAGTTCTGGAATCTGAGAGGAGCCACAAATTTCCTTCCACCCAGCGTTCCCCCACGTCTCCCGATAAAAATGATACCTCACTTGTGTGGGTAGGCCTAGCGCCCGCGACAGGATATGCCCCAAAACACAACGTGGACATATCACAGAAAACAGAGCTGTTTTTAGCAAAGTGACTACCTGTAGATTTTGGCCTCTAGCTCAGCCGCCACCTGGGGAAACCTACCAAACCTGTGCATTTCTGAAAACTAGAGACCTAGGGGAATCCAAGAAGGGGTGACTTGTGTGGCTCGGACCAGGTTCTGTTACCCAGAATCCTTTGCAAACCTCAAAATTTGGCTAAAAAAACACATGTTCCTCACATTTCTGTGGCAGAAAGTTCTGGAATCTGAGAGGAGACACAAATTTCCTTCCACCCAGCGTTCCCCCACGTCTCCCGATAAAAATGATACCTCACTTGTGTGGGTAGGCCTAGCGCCCGCGACAGGATATGCCCCAAAACACAACGTGGACATATCACAGAAAACAGAGCTGTTTTTAGCAAAGTGACTACCTGTAGATTTTGGCCTCTAGCTCAGCCGCCACCTAGGGAAACCTACCAAACCTGTGCATTTCTGAAAACTAGAGACCTAGGGGAATCCAAGGAGGGGTGACTTGTGTGGCTCGGACCAGGTTCTGTTACCCAGAATCCTTTGCAAACCTCAAAATTTGGCTAAAAAAACACATGTTCCTCACATTTCTGTGGCAGAAAGTTCTGGAATGTGAGAGGAGCCACAAATTTCCTTCCACCCAGCGTTCCCCCACGTCTCCCGATAAAAATGATACCTCACTTGTGTGTGTAGGCCTAGCGCCCGCGACAGGATATGCCCCAAAACACAACCTGGACACATCACAGAAAACAGAGCTGTTTTTAGCAAAGTGACTACCTGTAGATTTTGGCCTCTAGCTCAGCCGCCACCTAGGGAAACCTACCAAACCTATGCATTTCTGAAAACTAGAGACCTAGGGGAATCCAAGGAGGGGTGACTTGTGTGGCTCGGACCAGGTTCTGTTACCCAGAATCCTTTGCAAACCTCAAAATTTGGCTAAAAAAACACATGTTCCTCACATTTCTGTGGCAGAAAGTTCTGGAATCTGAGAGGAGCCACAAATTTCCTTCCACCCAGCGTTCCCCCACGTCTCCCGATAAAAATGATACCTCACTTGTGTGGGTAGGCCTAGCGCCCGCGACAGGATATGCCCCAAAACACAACGTGGACATATCACAGAAAACAGCTGTTTTTAGCAAAGTGACTACCTGTAGATTTTGGCCTCTAGCTCAGCCGCCACCTAGGGAAACCTACCAAACCTGTGCATTTCTGAAAACTAGAGACCTAGGGGAATCCAAGAAGGGGTGACTTGTGTGGCTCGGACCAGGTTCTGTTACCCAGAATCCTTTGCAAACCTCAAAATTTGGCTAAAAAAACACATGTTCCTCACATTTCTGTGGCAGAAAGTTCTGGAATCTGAGAGGAGACACAAATTTCCTTCCACCCAGCGTTCCCCCACGTCTCCCGATAAAAATGATACCTCACTTGTGTGGGTAGGCCTAGCGCCCGCGACAGGATATGCCCCAAAACACAACGTGGACATATCACAGAAAACAGAGCTGTTTTTAGCAAAGTGACTACCTGTAGATTTTGGCCTCTAGCTCAGCCGCCACCTAGGGAAACCTACCAAACCTGTGCATTTCTGAAAACTAGAGACCTAGGGGAATCCAAGGAGGGGTGACTTGTGTGGCTCGGACCAGGTTCTGTTACCCAGAATCCTTTGCAAACCTCAAAATTTGGCTAAAAAAACACATGTTCCTCACATTTCTGTGGCAGAAAGTTCTGGAATGTGAGAGGAGCCACAAATTTCCTTCCACCCAGCGTTCCCCCACGTCTCCCGATAAAAATGATACCTCACTTGTGTGGGTAGGCCTAGCGCCCGCGACAGGATATGCCCCAAAACACAACGTGGACATATCACAGAAAACAGAGCTGTTTTTAGCAAAGTGACTACCTGTAGATTTTGGCCTCTAGCTCAGCCGCCACCTAGGGAAACCTACCAAACCTGTGCATTTCTGAAAACTAGAGACCTAGGGGAATCCAAGGAGGGGTGACTTGTGTGGCTCGGACCAGGTTCTGTTACCCAGAATCCTTTGCAAACCTCAAAATTTGGCTAAAAAAACACATGTTCCTCACATTTCTGTGGCAGAAAGTTCTGGAATCTGAGAGGAGCCACAAATTTCCTTCCACCCAGCGTTCCCCCACGTCTCCCGATAAAAATGATACCTCACTTGTGTGGGTAGGCCTAGCGCCCGCGACAGGATATGCCCCAAAACACAACGTGGACATATCACAGAAAACAGAGCTGTTTTTAGCAAAGTGACTACCTGTAGATTTTGGCCTCTAGCTCAGCCGCCACCTAGGGAAACCTACCAAACCTGTGCATTTCTGAAAACTAGAGACCTAGGGGAATCCAAGAAGGGGTGACTTGTGTGGCTCGGACCAGGTTCTGTTACCCAGAATCCTTTGCAAACCTCAAAATTTGGCTAAATCCTCACATTTCTGTGGCAGAAAGTTCTGGAATCTGAGAGGAGACACAAATTTCCTTCCACCCAGCGTTCCCCCACGTCTCCCGATAAAAATGATACCTCACTTGTGTGGGTAGGCCTAGCGCCCGCGACAGGATATGCCCCAAAACACAACGTGGACATATCACAGAAAACAGAGCTGTTTTTAGCAAAGTGACTACCTGTAGATTTTGGCCTCTAGCTCAGCCGCCACCTAGGGAAACCTACCAAACCTGTGCATTTCTGAAAACTAGAGACCTAGGGGAATCCAAGGAGGGGTGACTTGTGTGGCTCGGACCAGGTTCTGTTACCCAGAATCCTTTGCAAACCTCAAAATTTGGCTAAAAAAACACATGTTCCTCACATTTCTGTGGCAGAAAGTTCTGGAATGTGAGAGGAGCCACAAATTTCCTTCCACCCAGCGTTCCCCCACGTCTCCCGATAAAAATGATACCTCACTTGTGTGGGTAGGCCTAGCGCCCGCGACAGGATATGCCCCAAAACACAACGTGGACATATCACAGAAAACAGAGCTGTTTTTAGCAAAGTGACTACCTGTAGATTTTGGCCTCTAGCTCAGCCGCCACCTAGGGAAACCTACCAAACCTGTGCATTTCTGAAAACTAGAGACCTAGGGGAATCCAAGGAGGGGTGACTTGTGTGGCTCGGACCAGGTTCTGTTACCCAGAATCCTTTGCAAACCTCAAAATTTGGCTAAAAAAACACATGTTCCTCACATTTCTGTGGCAGAAAGTTCTGGAATCTGAGAGGAGCCACACATTTCCTTCCACCCAGCGTTCCCCCACGTCTCCCGATAAAAATGATACCTCACTTGTGTGGGTAGGCCTAGCGCCCGCGACAGGATATGCCCCAAAACACAACGTGGACATATCACAGAAAACAGAGCTGTTTTTAGCAAAGTGACTACCTGTAGATTTTGGCCTCTAGCTCAGCTGCCACCTAGGGAAACCTACCAAACCTGTGCATTTCTGAAAACTAGAGACCTAGGGGAATCCAAGGAGGGGTGACTTGTGTGGCTCGGACCAGGTTCTGTTACCCAGAATCCTTTGCAAACCTCAAAATTTGGCTAAAAAAACACATGTTCCTCACATTTCTGTGGCAGAAAGTTCTGGAATGTGAGAGGAGCCACAAATTTCCTTCCACCCAGCGTTCCCCCACGTCTCCCGATAAAAATGATACCTCACTTGTGTGGGTAGGCCTAGCGCCCGCAACAGGATATGCCCCAAAACACAACCTGGACACATCACAGAAAACAGAGCTGTTTTTAGCAAAGTGACTACCTGTAGATTTTGGCCTCTAGCTCAGCCGCCACCTAGGGAAACCTACCAAACCTGTGCATTTCTGAAAACTAGAGACCTAGGGGAATCCAAGGAGGGGTGACTTGTGTGGCTCGGACCAGGTTCTGTTACCCAGAATCCTTTGCAAACCTCAAAATTTGGCTAAAAAAACACATGTTCCTCACATTTCTGTGGCAGAAAGTTCTGGAATCTGAGAGGAGCCACAAATTTCCTTCCACCCAGCGTTCCCCCACGTCTCCCGATAAAAATGATACCTCACTTGTGTGGGTAGGCCTAGCGCCCGCGACAGGATATGCCCCAAAACACAACGTGGACATATCACAGAAAACAGAGCTGTTTTTAGCAAAGTGACTACCTGTAGATTTTGGCCTCTAGCTCAGCCGCCACCTAGGGAAACCTACCAAACCTGTGCATTTCTGAAAACTAGAGACCTAGGGGAATCCAAGGAGGGGTGACTTGTGTGGCTCGGACCAGGTTCTGTTACCCAGAATCCTTTGCAAACCTCAAAATTTGGCTAAAAAAACACATGTTCCTCACATTTCTGTGGCAGAAAGTTCTGGAATCTGAGAGGAGCCACACATTTCCTTCCACCCAGCGTTCCCCCACGTCTCCCGATAAAAATGATACCTCACTTGTGTGGGTAGGCCTAGCGCCCGCGACAGGATATGCCCCAAAACACAACGTGGACATATCACAGAAAACAGAGCTGTTTTTAGCAAAGTGACTACCTGTAGATTTTGGCCTCTAGCTCAGCTGCCACCTAGGGAAACCTACCAAACCTGTGCATTTCTGAAAACTAGAGACCTAGGGGAATCCAAGGAGGGGTGACTTGTGTGGCTCGGACCAGGTTCTGTTACCCAGAATCCTTTGCAAACCTCAAAATTTGGCTAAAAAAACACATGTTCCTCACATTTCTGTGGCAGAAAGTTCTGGAATGTGAGAGGAGCCACAAATTTCCTTCCACCCAGCGTTCCCCCACGTCTCCCGATAAAAATGATACCTCACTTGTGTGGGTAGGCCTAGCGCCCGCGACAGGATATGCCCCAAAACACAACCTGGACACATCACAGAAAACAGAGCTGTTTTTAGCAAAGTGACTACCTGTAGATTTTGGCCTCTAGCTCAGCCGCCACCTAGGGAAACCTACCAAACCTGTGCATTTCTGAAAACTAGAGACCTAGGGGAATCCAAGGAGGGGTGACTTGTGTGGCTCGGACCAGGTTCTGTTACCCAGAATCCTTTGCAAACCTCAAAATTTGGCTAAAAAAACACATGTTCCTCACATTTCTGTGGCAGAAAGTTCTGGAATCTGAGAGGAGCCACAAATTTCCTTCCACCCAGCGTTCCCCCACGTCTCCCGATAAAAATGATACCTCACTTGTGTGGGTAGGCCTAGCGCCCGCGACAGGATATGCCCCAAAACACAACGTGGACATATCACAGAAAACAGAGCTGTTTTTAGCAAAGTGACTACCTGTAGATTTTGGCCTCTAGCTCAGCCGCCACCTAGGGAAACCTACCATACCTGTGCATTTCTGAAAACTAGAGACCTAGGGGAATCCAAGGAGGGGTGACTTGTGTGACTCGGACCAGGTTCTGTTACCCAGAATCCTTTGCAAACCTCAAAATTTGGCTAAAAAAACACATGTTCCTCACATTTCTGTGGCAGAAAGTTCTGGAATCTGAGAGGAGCCACAAATTTCCCTCCACCCAGCGTTCCCCCACGTCTCCCGATAAAAATGATACCTCACTTGTGTGGGTAGGCCTAGCGCCCGCGACAGGATATGCCCCAAAACACAACGTGGACATATCACAGAAAACAGAGCTGTTTTTAGCAAAGTGACTACCTGTAGATTTTGGCCTCTAGCTCAGCCGCCACCTAGGGAAACCTACCAAACCTGTACATTTCTGAAAACTAGAGACCTAGGGGAATCCAAGGAGGGGTGACTTGTGTGGCTCGGACCAGGTTCTGTTACCCAGATTCCTTGGAAAACCTCAAAATTTGGCTAAAAAAACACATGTTCCTCACATTTCTGTGGCAGAAAGTTCTGGAATCTGAGAGGAGCCACAAATTTCCTTCCACCCAGCGTTCCCCCACGTCTCCCGATAAAAATGATACCTCACTTGTGTGGGTAGGCCTAGCGCCCGCGACAGGATATGCCCCAAAACACAACGTGGACATATCACAGAAAACAGAGCTGTTTTTAGCAAAGTGACTACCTGTAGATTTTGGCCTCTAGCTCAGCCGCCACCTAGGGGAACCTACCAAACCTGTGCATTTCTGAAAACTAGAGACCTAGGGGAATCCAAGGAGGGGTGACTTGCGGGGCTCGGACCAGGTTCTGTTACCCAGAATCCTTTGCAAACCTCAAAATTTGGCTAAAAAAACACATGTTCCTCACATTTCTGTGGCAGAAAGTTCTGGAATCTGAGAGGAGCCACAAATTTCCTTCCACCCAGCATTCCCCCACGTCTCCCGATAAAAATGATACCTCACTTGCGTGGGTAGGCCTAGCGCCCGCGACAGGAAACGCCCCAAAGCGCAACGTGGACACAACCAAAATTTTGGAAGAAAACAGTGCCTACCTGTGGATTTTGGCCTGTAGCTCAGCGGGCACCTAGGGAAACCTACCAAACCTGTGCATTTCTGAAAACTAGAGACCTAGGGGAATCCAAGGAGGGGTGACTTGTGGGGCTCGGACTAGGTTCTGTTACCCAGAATCCTTTGCAAACCTCAAAATTTGGCCAAAAAAACACTTTTTCCTCTCATTTCTGTGGCAGAAAGTTCTGGAATCTGAGAGGAGCCACAAATTTCCTTCCACCCAGCATTCCCCCAAGTCTCCCGATAAAAATGATACCTCACTTGTGTGGGTGGGCCAGGTGCCTGCAACAGAATAAGGCCCAAAACCTGAAGAGATAGAAGGGATAGGTATTTTTGCAATATATCATTTTGATGTGTGCACATACGTCCGTGATGTGCCAAACACTAAAATAGTGAAAATAAACACTTAGGTTATGTGAAGAAGACCCCTCACCCACCAACCAAGTTGGTGGCATGCTTCATCATCGGGGTCCCATCCGAGGCACCTAGCGTGTCACAGGTGTGCTGCGACGCCTGATTACAGCGGAGCAGGTTTTGTCATTTTTTACAACACATACTGGTTGGATTTGGCACGAGGGTGAGTGATGGTTCAGTGGATAAAATTTTATTAACAAGAGATTTCACAAAAATGAAATGCACTGCTAATAACTGAAAGGCAAAAAAGTGAACCAATGACTCACAGCTCGTGAGCTGTAAAGCCGCGACAAGGCACCAACCGCTTTACAGTCCATTCACACACCTTTCATACATGACACGCACAAGACCATTCACACCACCAGCCACGGGCCCAGCACATTACAACACTCACATCGACAGACCGCGCCACTCAAGGGCCCATCACTTACATACGCCACATGCCTGATACAAGAATCACACCAGCTGATGGGAGTGTGGACTGCCGTTTGGCTGGCACCGCCAGCCAAGCGCCACCCCACGCACACCGCCAGCCAAGCGCCACCCCACGCACACCGCCAGCCAAGCGCCACCCCACGCACACCGCAATCACTTTTTTTCATTTATAAACAACAAATAAACTACTAATTATAAAATAGGCACAAAACTACAAACACAAAACCTCAAACTAAATACACGACAGATGCCAACCGTGAAACATATGAAAATATAAAACAGACAGCTTACGCTCACGGTATTTCCCAAAAGTTTTTCCTTGTGTGGTAACTTCTAAAACAGCTGGGCACACACAGCCCAGGCTTTGAAGGGCATTCGGGGCAGTACATCCGGCTCTCCCTCCGGATTGATCTCCGGGCACATACTCTACATTTCTTTGTGGGCATGTCTTTTTTGGGAGTGGGAGGAATGTGATCTGGAAAGTGCCGATCTTTCAATCTAGCCACATCCTCCACCACTTCTACTCTAGGAACTCTTGCCGGTTCCACCACAATAAGGCTTTCTATCACCGACTCCTGAAATTTAACAAAAGTCATCCTTGACTCAGGTGAACAATCCTTGTATACAATAAAGGCATTAAAAGTTGCCAAATGAAATAAATGTAGGGCCAACTTTTTATACCACACATACGACTTACGAAGAGCAGTGTAAGGTTCCAACCTCTGATCTACTCTATCAACACCACCCATGTGCCTATTGTAGTCCAAAATGCACGCAGGTTTGCGCACTTCCGCAACCTGACCCCAAACAGCCACAGGGGAAGTACTCTCATCATGGACGGTCGATAGCATGTACACATCCCTCCTGTCTGAAAATTTCATAGCTAACAGCTCATTATTCCGCAAGGCACTGCACTGTCCCCTCTCAAGTTTTTTACAGACAAGCTCCCTTGGATAGCCTTTGCGGTTAGAACGGATTGTGCCACAAGCAACAGTGTCCACCCTAAACAACTCCTTGAACAACTGCACTCCAGTGTAGAAATTATCTATGTACAAATGGTGACCTTTGTTAAACAGCCGTCTAGCAAGTTCCCACACAATTTTTTCGCTAACTCCAAAAGTGGCCGGACAACCAGGAGGGTCAATACTGGAATCCCTACCAGTGTAGACCCGGAAATTATAAACATATCCTGTACTGCTTTCTGACAGCAGATACAATTTAATCCCATACCGTGCCCTCTTACTAGGGATGTACTGCTTAAAAACTAAACGCCCCTTGAAAAGGACCAAAGACTCGTCCACACTTATCTCTTTGCCTGGAACATAGACCTCTGAAAACCGATCCACAAAATGATCAAGGACAGGCCTAATCTTAAAAAGGCGGTCACAATCAGGGTGATCTCGTGGCAAGGCTAAAGCATTGTCTACAAAATGCAGCATACGAAGAAGAAGCAAATACCGATTACGTGTCATAGTTGCAGGAAATATAGCAGTTGCCATCAAGGGACTAGTAGACCAATAAGAAGCCAGTGATGGCTTCCTGATCAACCCCGTCAAAAAAGACAAACCTAAAAACCTTTTAATCTCTTCCAGATATGTGGGAACCCAATGAGTAGCTCTAGACTGAGGCTTAAGTCTGGCAGCGTTGTCCCGCAAATATTGCTCTGCATACACATTTGTCTGCTCCACAATCTCTTCCAAAAATACATCGTCCATAAACAAGTGAAAGAAATGGACAGGCAGAAAGTTTTCCGTATTAACTCTACACCCTGGGAGACTAGTAAATGCAGGTAACTGTGGCTGCTCCATGTTTGGGGCAATCCAGGTGTCAGGTCTTCTAATGGGAAACCCTTCAGCCCCAGGCTGCTGCACTCTTGGCACATCAATGTCCTCCTCTAACTCAGGCCCTTCATCTGCACTGAGAGTAGCTTCCTCATCAGAAGAATACTCTTGGACAGAAAACTCACTTCCAGAATCTCCTGCTTCCTCCTCTGCCTCAGATGCAGAGTCAGTGTCGTAATCATGGTCTGAAGACGACTCAAAGAGCATGCGAACAACCTGCTGAGCGGTCACTTTGCGGCTAGCCATGATCCTAACAACAAATGGATTGCCAACAACAACTAGCACTAAAATAAGTAATAAACAAAGTGTAGCTTTATCACAAAGAGTTATGTACTACAAAAAACTATACCACTCAGTTGCCTGAAATAGCTACTCACCAAGCAACTACTCTGCACAGACACAGCAATCACCAATGATATCCCACTAAAAAGAAAAAAGAAAAAAGAAAATTAGACATATGACAACACAAACATCACTGTGCTCAAATCTAAGGACAATGTCAAACACACAATACTGCATTTAGTGCACCACCTACAAACATGTCATTCATGCATGTCAACAATACTCCTTTGGAGTAAATTGCTTTCACTTACCTAAAACATGCAGCTATGCAAACCACTGGACAACTACTGCCAAAACCGCTAAGATCCACAGCAAAGGAAGCAAAAGCGTTGAACTAGAAGAAAAAGAAGAAATAAATTGTTATAATCACAAATACAAATACTTTGCCTGTTGACAAACACCCCACCACCAAGAACTTAGAAGTTGTCCCTGGTACCTAAGTGGATCCTGCCCCCCCTCAGGGGTAGATGGGCGTAAAAAAATTAGCCGAAATGGGCAACACCTCTGTGCCCCCTTTTAGGGGGCAACCCTTCCCAAAGGGGGCACCCCCAGCACAAAACAAAAAAATCCCTGCCGTATTGGTGGTTTCTGCCCTCCTTGGGGGCAGATGGGCCTACAAAATTACACACACACCACACAATCCCTGGCGCCTAGTGTGCTTCCACCCCCCCGGGGCCAGATCGTCCAAAAAATGACTGGTCTGCCATCGGGGGGCCGAAACAGAAAAAAAAAACTCCCCAGGGGAGAGACCCTTGCCCAACGGGTTGCCCTCAAAATAAACAACAAAAACAAAATCCCTGGTGTCTAGTGGATTTTGCCCCCCCCCCCCCCCGGGCGGCAGATCAGCCCAAAAATTGGCAATCTGCCCCCGGGGGGGGAGGGGGCGGGGCAAATACTAAAAAATGTGTCCCCCAGTGGGACGCCCCTTGCCCAAAGGGTCGCCCCCAAAAAAAACTTTACAATAAAAATAAATCCCTGGTGTCTAGTGGTTTTCAACCCCCCTCGGGGGCAGATCTGCCAAAAAATCAGCTGATCTGCCCCCCGGGGGGGGGGGGGCTAAATACAAATAAAAATTCCCCGGGGGGGCCACCCTGGCCCAAGGGGTCGCCCCCAAAACATACACAAAATATAAAATCCCTGGTGTCTAGTGGTTTTCACCCCCCCCGGGGGCAGATCCGCCGAAAATTCGGCGGATCTGCCCCAGGGGGGGGGCGAAATACAAAAAAAAATTGCCCCCGGAGTGGGGCGACCCTTCCCCAAGGGGGTCGTCCCCAAAATAAACATAAAATACTATATCCCTGGTGTCTAGTGGTTTTCGCACCACCCTGGGGGCAGATCCGCCGAAAAATCGGCAGATCTGCCCCCAGGGGGGGGCGAAATACAATAAAAAAATGCCCCCGGGGGAGGGCGACCCTTGCCCAAGGGGTCGCCCCCAAAATAATAAATATAATACATTTTCCCTGGTGTCTAGTGGTTTTCGCCCCCCCCCTGGGGGCAGATCCGCCGAAAAATCGGCAGATCTGCCCCCAGGGGGGGGGCGAAATACAAAAAAGAATTGCCCCCGGGGGGGGGCGACCCTTGCCCAAGGGGTCGCCCCCAAAATAATGGCAAAAGAACACTATCCCTGGTGTCTAGTGGTTTTCGCCCCCCCCGGGAGCAGATCCGCCGAAAAAACGGCGGATCTGCCCCCAGGGGGGGGCGAAATACTAAAAATAATTGCCCCCGGGGGGGGCGACCCCTGCCCAAGGGGTCTCCCCCAAAATATTGAAAAAAATCAATCCCTGGTGGCTAGTGGAGATCGTGGAGCAGGAATCTAATGAAAACAGGCACCGGGGGAAAGGAAAAACCCTTTCCTTTCCCCCGTGTCTGTTTCCACCACCCCCGACCCCCAAAAACGAAGAGGACTCACCTTTTGGGTCCTCCTCGGTAGACGCGCTGGAAGCAAATGGCTTCCAGCGCGCCCGGCAACACTAGATGACGTCAGCGCGCTGTGCGCGCGCTGACGTCATCGGATTGCCGTGGGGGGGGGGCGGGGGTGGAAGGGGAAGGTCTTCCCCTTCCATCCCCGCCTGGGGGGGGAGGGGGGGTGCACGGGGGGCGCGCTAGCGCGCCCCCAAGTTCCCCTGTGCCTAGGACAAGATGATCTCGTCCAAGGCACAGGGGAACTGTAGCCTTGGACGAGATCATCTCGTCCAAGGCACCCAAGAGGTTAAAAGGTTCTCCCAGTCATTTGTAGGGCTCCCATGACCTCAGCGACAGCACTTAGGGGCCCGAACTCACAGCAAAACAGGGCACCAGCAGGATTCAGTCTCAGTAATTGCTGGCCAGCTGGTCACTTCAGGAAAAAGGCCTCCTGACACTTGTTGTGTCTTTTTAACTGCATAGGAGGATGCCTGAAGTCTACCTATTTGGCGTGAGTGCAAGTGGAAGTAGGCCATATCCTTCAGGTCTCCACACAGGTCACAGATAGCAGGTCCTGTCCAATTCTTGTCTGGAAACTTTTCTGAGGACCTGCGGGTGAGTTGCCACCACTAATAAATTAGCTAACGTTTCTAGCCAGTTGATGTGCAGGTGGCTCCTAGACACTCCCTGAATAATGAGAAAAATTTTCTCAAGGAAACACCTTCTCACTTTTGAAGCAAATCAAGTTTGTTTTCCTAATGATCACTCATCTCTCACTCAACAACTCTAAACCGGTTCCTAAACCAGCTCTCTCATCAACTGAGAGTAAGGTCAAAATTGCTAAATTGTATCATGGGATCAGAAGGCATCTCTTCACCAGCATTCCCTTATCACTAAGCTCTAAAAGTATAGTTCTCCCTTGCTGCCTTTCAAGTTACTAAAGTTCCTGGACCCTCCTTAACTGCCATGTTTGGGTTGGGTTAAGCTGGGTCCTTACCCAAGACATCCTGCCAGGCCCAAGCTGTGAGCAATATTTGAGACCTCATTAAAGACAGCAGTGGCAGACCAGCTGCAGGCAGGTTAACACTAAATACCCTGATGGTGCTTGAGGCAAGCAAAGTCTAACTTTTTACATGTCACATTTCTAGTATATTAATCCAACTTCCAACTTCGCCACTGAATTGGGTTTTAATACATATTTTAAACAATGCTTGAATCAATTCTGTAGCATACTCAAAACACAAGATAGCAAAATTGTCATTTTATTAGTGCATAGCATTAGCTACCGGCATAAACAATAAAATAGCTTTCAGTGTTTAGTCCCTGTACGAGCATGAAACATGCTCTACTTTTGGATACTATTCACCCTGCCTTGTGGGCTACAACACCTCATTAGACGTGACTTATTTAGTATTTAAAGGGAGTGTTCATTCCCGTCACAAAAGGTTATGTTGACAGGTTTGCATGCAGTTTTAAATGCTGCAGTCATATTCAAATACTACATAAACGACGACCTGTGCTCTCTTTGCACTTTTACTAACAAAGGGTTAAACATTTCGGGGCAAACACAGAAAGGCATTTATGAGCATGTGAAGTTATGCACTGCTTTGTGTACTCAAAATACCTTTGTAATTTTTTTCTCTAAGGGCCTCATTCTGAGTTTCATTTGAGCTCCCCTGTGAGATGCCAGAACTGGCAAAAATCTCTCCATTAAATAAATGGGATTACCAGATGTTCATCCAGAATGATGAACGACGTGCAAACCCTGTAATTCCATGACCAACTCTGCATGTTTTCTTCCTTTAAGAGAAAATAATAGACTCACATCTGCACACCTTTATGCACGTTCTTGGAAAAGGTGGTAAACGAGGGAGCGAAAGGGGAGGAAGGGGTGACTGAAGATCAGGCTTCCGATTTCTCCAGCTGGGGGGAGCTATTCAGATGGGGTAACGGGCGGGAAACTACCCCAGGAAACTCATTGTGCAGGTTTGTATGTGTAAATTGTGTTTTATTGTATCTCTACCTTGCCAATAACATCATGTTTAGGGTCAAATGGTTTGTATAAAAGGCAGTGTCTCTAACCTTTGCATCATATGTGTAAATTGTGTTTTATTGTATCTATACCTTGACATATGATGCAAAGGTTAGGGACACTGCCTTGTATGCAAATCTTTTTGCCCGTAAACATTATATTATTTTTTCATAATTAGAACACATTATTACATAATAATATGGATATTGTAAATAATCCTCACATACTAAAAATGTCCCAGAGGGCTCAACTGATATTCAACCTTTTTCAATTAAGAGGAACCTCTGATAAAAGTCTGGTACTGCAATACTGCACCCTCTTTTTCTGTCTGTGCGGGGAGGAAAATGCCTTTAAAGAAATATTTTTTAAAAATCTCATTGCAGTGGAAGTAGAGGGTCTACAAAACGTTTATGCTAGTTTCTAGAAGAATGGCACATGTTTACCTCATTCTGTATTCTGAGAGAAGCTTTCCCCACTGGATGTATGTGAGATAGCAGGTACAATAGCTGACTGCTGTTGTGCATGACAGTATCAAACTTTTGACATTGGACTGTGGTTTCATTCATGCCCGTGAGAGAGTCCAAAAGGGTTGGCTGCTCATATTTCTCTCCATGATTAGGAGGTAAGGATTAATGACAGTAATTTGGATTGTTTGGAGATTTTAATCCCTGGGCTAGGCTAAGCATGGTTTGGGAGTTAATGTGTGGGATACATTTCAGCATGACACTTACTCCCTGGCTACTGAGTGGCTTAGAGATTTCCACCCAGAGAGGAAAATTGCAGGATGACTATAAATAATTATGATTTACTAATTCACAAATGTAAAATAGATTTTTTTTCACCGAACTGCTTTAGCTTTGCAGCTATATCTAGACTGATATTTTTTATGGATAGATGCATCGGTACTTCTTTTAAATGTCTGCACGATTTTAAATCACTTAAATTTTTATGTATATATGCTAGAGTTACACATTATCCAGAATATTGTTATATTAAAGGACCCAGAAAATTAGGCCTTGTTTCAGCAGACCTTAAAATCATAATTACCTTATAGGAAGAGATTAACGAAGTGTCAGAATAAAAATAAATTTAACAGAACTAGCGATAAAAGCCATCATAGAGTTATGAACATTGCAATGTATATATATTAATTAAAGAAAATGTCTTCCTAGGTAACTGTAGAGTTATTTTGTCAATGAAATTTGATGAACAATAATGGATTTCCAAGGAGACTAAATTGGACACCTTGCATAGATCTTTCCCTGTAGCTTAAGATGTATACAGTGGACGGCAATGCTCTACAAATGTTATCATTTATATTCATAGCAAGACAACACTTTTTTTTTAATAAAGTCTTTGTAGTATGCTGGCTAAGGTTATGGTGTACACCTATAGTGTGGCACTCTATACTGAGTCCAGGCAACCCTTAGTGATAGTTGATAGGTGTCTAGATAGCAAACTCTCTCCAGGGGTAGCTGAGGCAAGCAGTTGAGGCTTACCCAGGGGGAATGTAAAGCACTTGCAATACCACAGTAGTCAAACAGTAACTGTAAAAGTGATGCTAAAAAAAAAAACTTTATTACAGCACTAACTACTAGACTAGCATTGCTATATCTCTCTTTGGAGATATCAACACACAATGTATTCACAAAATAACTAGTGGAAATTGCATAAACAATACAGGGCCCAAGACGGGCCAGGTGCAGAGGAGTTACCTACCCAGTTCCCCAATAGACTAACATATGGAAGTAGTGGTTGGAGTTTGTGTGTTTCAGCACCTTTCCAAGCAGACCCCGAGGAAACCAGCAGACAAGTGGAAGGTTAGAGACTACCCCCACCCCAGGATACCCAGAAGACAGGAGTACCTACACTAGGGACCCAAGAGGAGAAAGGACTCTCACAGAAGTCAATGGAATCCCCGAGGGGACAGAATCCAGCACCTTTGAAGGTACCCATGCAGAGCAGGTGACAATGCTCATCTTCCTAGAGGTGAAGTTCCTGCAAGTCGGTGGAGGAAGAAGTCCAGCTGCGGGGACCAGGATCTACAGAAGTCCAATACCTTTCTTGTATACGAAACGCACTCCAGGGCGGTAGGCCATGTTTTTCCACTATGACTCAGTCTTGTGTGACTAGATGTCTGTGGTTAGTGCTTTAATCTTTTAGGCACTAGTTTTTCCTAAATACTTAAAAAATATCATAACTCTAGATCTATTCATTGGATTTTGTCATTTCGGTGGCAAGCAATTTTTTCAAATGTACTATATTGTTCTAAATTGCTGTGGTTTAAGATTCTGTACAATATATGCTCCCCCTTCACGTGAGTCCTTCTGTATGTGTTCAGCACTTTATGGTAAGTAAAAAAAGCCACATTGATTGTGAGTACCAGACTCTTTCTAAGGGACATCATAGTATTGGAAAGCGCTTTCCTAAATACTTTCTCTCTGTTATGTTGTTGTAATGTTATGTTGATTTTTATGTTTGTTTATCATTAGTCATGTCTTATTATCATGTTTCTCTCTGTCGATCACTGATAGTGGCAGCAATTTCATCTGATCTAGCTGATCTAGGGGTGTGCAAAGTGCATTGAATTTGCTTCCATGTAATTACATGGAATTTTGGCAAAATTATGTGAAAGCATGCATAATAAGGTGAAATGCAAATCTATCATTTTGCGCTATACTTCAGTGCAGAATGCGTTCGTGAATCAATTTTCAGTGTTACGATACATTTGAACAAAGCACTGAGATTAACAACCCTTGTGTTCTGCTCTTGGTGGACATTTGCGGTAAATTTTTACTGGGAATGCCATGCATTGAGAATGGTGGGTAATTTCACTTAACAAGCATTATGTGAAATTTCAAAAATTGCACAAATTATGCCTGCCTCTTTTGACTACAACAGTACTTCCATCATTTGTCAGCTAAAAAAGTGTGATGGAACATATAAAGTTGTGCCAGGAGTTCATACTTCCCAATCGACCTACCTGTATTTAATCCTCATAAAGTTCCCAGTATTTCCTTTTTCTCAAATTTTATTCTATTGTTTGCCTCTGTTCGTTAGAAATTCTCGCAATCACAATATTGTCTAAATGAATTGCCCATCTAATTCAGACAGGTGTACACATATCACGTTGAGATAATCTAGAAAACCTACATTTTTGTCGTACTGAGGACACATTACGTTCCATTGCGTGTCTCATGTGGAGGTGATATGAGAGGCTGAAATTTCACATTTAAACACCGCTGCTACAAATGTCTATTTGGCAGCTTCCCTATGCAAAAGATGACTAAGACCCTCATTACAACCCTGGCGGTCGGTGATAAAGTGGCAGTAATTTTTTTAAAATTTTGACCACGGCGGAAACCGCCAACTCAGACAGCCACTTTAACACACCGACCGCCATGGCGGTAGCAACAAGCACAGCAGCAGTAACCGCCAACAGCCAGGCGAAAGACAATGTACCGCCCACTGTATTATGAGAGGCCAATCCGCCACTTTTTCCCGGGCAGTACCAATGCCATCAAAAGCACAGCGGAAACAGTACACAGAAGGGAAACGACTCACCTGTCGACACTCAAGGAAGAACCACAACACCATCGAGCCCGAGTTGCAAATATTTCCCATGCTGGTCTACCTCCTCCTACACCAGGAACATGAACAACAGCGAAGATGACCGAAGTGAGTACTCCACCTAGCACACAAGGGGGGAGGAAAAAAAGAGGGACACGCACACGCAAAACGCAACACCCCCACCCCCACCCCCAACACCATACACACAAACAGATGGAACAACATTACATATCCACCCTGTAACCCTCAGGGGTAATGCAAGGACACAAGGATGTGAGTGAAGCCAGTGTAATAATAAAAATTTAGATAAATACGTCCTTAAAGCACAAAACTGTATCTACAATATATACAAATGGAGGGACAATGCCCAGTCCAAAATGTCCGTGGCCCACAGGGCCATAACACATAGGCAAACGCCACACTTGACTCCTGCCTCAATACGGAGAGAACACTACTGGGTCATCAGGTCGAAGATACACAGGCACCTCAGGGGGAAGGGGAATGGGAGGCACCTCAGCCAGAATATGGTGCAACACCACTGCTTCTGGAGGGGGCTACATGCCCTCTGTGATGTCCTGGGGAGTGCAAAGCCATAGTCTCGCAAGTGGGTGGTTAGCCCACTGCTTGGTCCTGGGGAGTGCAAAGCCACAGTCTCTCTAGTGGGTGGTTTGCCCACTGCTTGGTCCTGGGGAGTGCAAAGCTACAGTCTCTCAAGTGGGTGGTTTGCCCACTGCTTGGTCCTTGGGAGTGCAAAGCCCCAGTCTCTCATGTGGGTGGGTTGCCCACTGCTTGGTCCTGGGGAGTGCAAAGCCACAGTCTCTCAAGTGGATGCCTTCATCCACTGGTTCTGGAGGGGGCCTTGTGCCCATTGTGCTTCATCCTGGCAAGGAGGGGGTGAGTGGATGCCTTCTTCCTCTGGTTCTGGAGGGGGCCTTGTGCCCAGTGTGCTTCATCTTGGCACGGGGGTGTGAGTGGATGCCTTCTTCCACTGGTTCTGGATGTGGCCTTATGCCCAGTGTGCTTCACCCTAGCAAGGAGGGGGTGAGTGGATGCCTTCTTCCACTAGAGCTGGATGGGGCTTTGTGCCCTGTGATGCAGATCCTGGATGGTGCAAGGTCATAGTCTCTCACCTGGGTGTCATACCTATAGTTGTTGCAGGGGCCAGGACGCACTACAGCCCATGTAGTCACGACTACACATTGCTTGCCGGTGGTGATGGCTGCTCAGTGGTGGCAGTTGCGGGGCTGGCGGCGGTGCTGTTTGTGGGGGGGGAGGCTACAGCCCTTTCCCTGCAGCCTCAGATGGCTGCCCACTGGGGCTGCTGCTGCTGGCAGTGGTGCTGCTGGCAGTGGTGCCCGGGTGGTGCAGGTGGTGGTGCTGGCGACGGTGCATGTGGCGGTGCTGCCAGTGGTGGGGGAGGCTCCAGCCCTTCCCCTGCGTCCTAGGATGGCTGAAGTGCCATGGCTGGTGTTGTTTACGCAGATGCTGCTCCAGCCCCAGGGACCAGATCCATCCTGCCTGCGGTGTCTGTGCCTTTTACATTGTCCTTGGCAGCTGTTGTTCCCTTCCTGCCTTTGCCGCTGGTGGTGCCTCCTTGCTTCTGCCAGCTGGTGTTCCCTTCCTGCCCTTGCAATCTGTGGTGCCTCCTTGCTTCTACCAGCTGGTGGTGCTTCCTTGCTAGCTGGTGGTGTCTCCTTGCTCTTGCTAGCTGGTGGTGCCTCCTTGCCCTTGATAGCTGGTGGTGTCTCCTTGCCCTTGCTAATTGGTGGTGCCTCCTTGCCCTTGCTAGCTGGTGGTGCCTCCTTGGCCTTTCTGGCTGGTTTACCCTTTCTGCCCTTGCTAGCTGGTGGCCCCTTCTTGCCCTTGGCAGGTGGTGCAGGCACACTGGCAGTGCTGACGGGTGCCTCCTTGGAGCCTCTCACACACGCAGTAGCTGCAGAAACTACAGTGGCCGTGGACTGGGTGGCTGGAGTGCTGGCTTGGGTTCTGCCCACCCTGGCCCGAAGTGAAGGACGGGGGGAGGGGCAGGGAATAGGTCAAGGGTGGAGAGGAAAAGCCTTCTAGGGACACTGGGGCTGGAAGAGGTTGAAGGTTTGGGAGTGGAGGAAGAGGGAGTGGTTGTAGGAGATGTCTGCTGTGTTTGGGTGCAGGTGCATGGGCTGGATGCTGTTGTGAATTGGATGGCTGCTGAGTTTCTGAGTGCTTGTGTTTTTTTGTCCTTTGGGAGGAGGGGCACAGACACAGTGAGAGAGGACACAGGGGATGTGTGCATGGATGTGGGAGTGGTGACTGCCAGTGGGGGGCTTGTAGGGATAGGCGTGCTGGTGATGGAGGTAGTGGTTGAGGATGTAGTGCATGCAGGTGTGAGTGGAGACTCTACTGGGAGGGAGGTGGACGACAGGGAGGAGGGGGACACAGTGGAGGCAGTGGATGTTGGTGGGTCTGCATCTGGATGGTGCTTGTGTGAGTGTCTGTGGGATGAAGTGTGGTGCTTGTGTTTGCCTGGGCTACTTTTGTGTGTTGATTTGGGTACATGCTGGTCTGAAGGTGTGCTTGGGATAGGCTGGGGGTGAGGGGAATGGGACTGGGTAGAGGAGGTGGGAGGTTAGAGACAGGGACAATGGCTGCCATCAGTGAGTTGGCCAGAGCCTGGAATGATCTCTGTTGGGCCACCACGCCAGAGTGAATGCCCTCCAGGAATGCATTTGTTTGTTTCAAATGCCCTGTAGTCCATGGATGGCATTCAGTATGGTTGACTGCCCAACAGAAAGGGAATTCAGGAGGTCAATAGCCTCCTCACTGAGGGCAGCAGGGCTGACTAGGCCAGGGCCTGAGGTGCCTGGGGCGAAGGAGATGCCCACCCTCCTGGTGAGTGGGCACGGGCAACTTGCTGAGGGGCTGCCTGGGAGAGTGGTGCTGGTCCGGGGGGTGGTGGCTGTACCTGTAGTTCGGGTGGCCACAGAGGTGTCCGCCACCCCCCAGTGAGCTTCCATCGGAAGAGGTGTCACCGTCAGAACTGTCCTCTCCAGTCTCTGCCATGGTGCTCCCCTCACCCTCCGTCCCACTGGTGCCCTCACCGTTGGTGGATTCGGCGTCCAGGCCCATGTGGGAGGCAGCTCACTCCGCCGCCAGTGCCTCTGCTCCTCCGCCAGATGATTCTAATGCACACTAGTACAGGGTGACAAAACAAACAAGCATTTAAAATGCACTAGGGTCTCGCATTTGTCTGAGTTACAGCTGTTCGCAGTTGTAAACTGTCAACCCTATTTTTCTTCCATTAAAAGAAAAAAACAGCGTGATCGCGCTGCTTCAGTTCACTCACATAATAATACCTATCAACAGAGAAAAAGTAGTCCACAAACCCAGCGAGCCTCGCATGTTTTCTGTACTTGGTCGCTGCGCTCGAGGAGGGCTAACCACTGGAAAAGGCATGACATATGTGTGCCTTTCGCAAATCAAAAGAAGCGGATTCTAACAGGCAAGCCAACTTGCCAATGAAAGACACTGACATGACGTGGACGGGGCTACGAGCCCCTTTCTGATACCTAAAGCGTCTCGCTAGCGATACGCATGCGTGGGCGCATGCGACGCAGGCTCGACCCTAAAAAGGGGGGAAGAGACAGAGGATACACTTGGTCAATGCCAACAACAACACCACCATTGGTGTACACAACTCACAGGGAATAGCCCTATGCGCTAGGCATACACTACCAGTTACAATGCTAGTCACCAGGCCATGGGGTACAATGCCTAACACCATTAGCAGCACACCTGAAACCCACAGGACCCTGCTCAGTAGTAGATGCCCACTAGCTTTATTGGGGTTGGAGTGCATCTGAGCCTGCCCATCATGGAACCTACCCTGCCATGTTCGTCCTGGCCTAGGGGCACCCACAGACCCACATCTCCCACCCAGGTAACACCTCAACGTGCGCACCTTCATGATTCTGAAACTGTACTCACCCCCTTGTGGCTGCTGTTATGTCTTCAAGCGCCCATCCAACTCCGGATAGGCCACTGCCAGGATGCGGAACATCAGGAGTCAGGGTACGACGGGCACCCCTTCTTTGTTGGGACGCCATTCCCAGCTGGGCCTACACCGTCTCCCATGCCCTCTCATGGCTACTGACCCCAGTGAGGAATGCCAGGACAAGGGCAGAGAAACGTTACAATGAGGCACATGGGCGAGCAAGGAGGATCATTGAGCGCACCTTTGGCCTCCTGAAGGCCGGATTCCGGTGCCTCCATCTGACAGGTGGACCCCTGTGCTACTCACCCAAGAAGGTCTGCCAGATCATCGTTGCATGTTGCAGAACCTGGCCTTGAGATGCCAGGTGCCTTTTCTGCAGGAGGATGAGGCTGGAGATGGTTGTGTGGCAGCAGTGGACAGTGACGAAGAGGAGGCAGATGAAGAGGATGTGGACAACAGAACAACTATAATTCAACAGTACTTCCAGTGACACACAGGTAACTTCACCTTCCATTGCAGTTTGGTGTTGGACATTGTACATGGCAGCCTGACTTTCCAAATTCTATGGCCACTTACTGTACCCTTTGGCATCTCTATTTTCAGATATTTGTGCCCCACTCTGGCTCCTGGTATGTTTACTGCTGCCCACTACAGGTCATACCTATGTATATATAACTGTACATTTGAATTGCAATGTTTACAGCTTGTTAAACTAATACATATTTCAATCAATTGACTGACTCCTTACTTGTATTAGTTTCAATGGTGTTCATTTATGTGATAATAAGTGCAGGGGGTATTGCAATGGGCTGGGTTGATGATGGAGGAAATTCCAGGATAGAGTCCAGTCTATTGGTATCACAGGTGCATTGTCCAAGGGGGCATAGGGAGTGGGGAAATGGCAGTTAAAGGTGGACAGGGTGACAGAGTGCGACACAAGGGTGGCAATCAGGGTTGTCTTATTTCCTGGCAGGGGTCTTGACAATGTTCTCTGGCTTCTGCCTGGATTGCAGGGACCTTTTGCATGGTGGTTCTCCTTCTGCAGGGAGAGGGGTGCTGGTGGCCTGTTGTTCCTGTGGCGGGGCCTCCTGTCCACTAGCGTCAGCAGAGATGGAAGGCTGTTCATCGGTGTGGCTAGTGTCAGGGGCCCATTGGTGTGCCACTGCCTCTCTCATGGTGTTGGCCATGTCTGCCAGCATCCCTTCAATGGTGACCAGGGTGGTGTGGATGTCCCTCAGGTCCTCCCTGAACCCCAGGTACTGTCCCTTCTGCAGCCGCTGGGTCTCCTTCAACTTGGCCAGTATCTGGCCAACCGTCTCTTGGCAATGGTGGTATGCTCCCAGGATGTTGGTGAGTGCCTTGTGGAAAGTCAATTCCCTGGGCCTGTCCTCCCCCTGTCGCACAGTAGTCCTCCTATCTTCCCTGTTGTCCTGTGCTTGTGTCCCCTTAACTGTGTGCCTACTGCCACTGACCCCAGGTCGCTGATCGTCCCGTGTTTGTGGGGTTGCCTGGGGTCCCTGTAGTGATGGGAACACTGCTGATTGATGTGTCCTGGGGACAGAGGGATGGGCCCGCTGGGTGGGTGCAGTGCTGGTGTTTCCTGAGGGGGAAGGCTCTGTGGTGGTATGGGACAGTGCCTGGGTCACCGACTGTCCAGAGGTCCCTGATGGGCCAGGTTGGTGATCTTGATCCAGGTGTGCAAAGCTGCTTTCATCACTGTGGGCCTCCCCGGGTGGGTGGACTGGATGTTGCTGGCACCTCCTCTCCGGTGACATTGTGTGGGTGTCCTGTGGGGATGTAAATGCAGTGTTATTGTTACTGCGTGTGACATCTTGTGCATGGGTATGTTTCCCCTATGGCTGTTATTACCAAGGCAGCTTTGGCTTGTGTGAGTTGTGATTTGGTTGGCTAATTGATTGTCACTAGTGTGCATGCTGTGGTGATGGGTGTCCATACAGAGCTATGAGTGGTATCCATGCATTGGTGGTGCATGCAGTGCTGATTACTGGTATGTGTGGGTTATGATGGTGGGGTGTATGTGAGGTGGTGGGGTGATGGGGTGAGGGTAGGGGTAGGGGTATGTGTTGGCATGCAGGTAGGGGGTGATAACAGTATAGAGTTTACTTACCAGAGTCCAGTCCTCCTGCTACTCCTGCCAGGCCCTCAGGAAGCATGATCACCAAGACTTGCTCCTACCATGTTGTTAGTTGTGGAGGAGGAGGTGGGGGTCCACCGCCAGTCCTCTGTACAGCTATCTGGTGTCTTTCAATCACGGATCGCACATTCACCCGTAGGTCGTTCCACCTCTTCCTGATGTCATCCCTTGTTCTGGGGTGCTGTCCCATGGCGTTGTCCCTGTCCACGACTCTTTGCCATAGCTCCATCTTCCTAGCAATGGACGTCTGCTGAACCTGTGATCCAAATTGCTGTGGCTCTACCCGGATGATTTCCTCCACCATGACCCTTAGCTCCTCCTCTGAGAACCTGGGGTGTCTTTGTGGTGCCATGGGTGTAGTGTGAGTGGTGTGTGTGAGTGTGTGTGGGGTGATGTGTTGGGGTGTGTGCTGTGAGGTGCGTGGATGGTGTATGGGTGATGGTGTTCTGTGGCTCTGGTTCTGTGGGTGATCCTGGCGTGTCTCTCTCTCAGTTGTAAATTGTTTGTAGTGGTAAAGGGTCGTGGGTAATGTGTTTGTGCGTTTTATAGTGGTGTGGGTGTGGTATGTGAATGTGTGTCAGGTGTGTGTAGTTTGAATTGTCCAATATGGTGTAGTTTTGTACGTGTGTGTGTATTATGAGCGCGGAGGTATGTACCACCAATGGATTACCGCAGTTGAATGTCTGCTGCAGTGATTTGTGGGTCATAATGCTGTGGGCGTATTTCTGTTGGCGTAACGGTGTGAGTTTTGGTACTGACCTTTGGTGTGGCGGACTTGTGTGTGTGTGTGTCTGTACAGTGGCGGATTTCTATGTGGGGGTCATAATAAGCATAGCGGTATACCATCATGGTCACGGTATGTTGTCGGCAGTCAGTATGGCGGTAAGCGGCACTTGCCACCAATGTCTTAATGAGGGCCTAAATGTGTTATATTGATTTTTCTCCAACCTTCCAATCAGCTCATTTGGGTCTTTTCCTGATAGCTGTGATCTTGAATTTTCTCCACCAACACTACTGACATTTCCATGGTAGCCCCCCTTTCCTACCTTCCTGGTTCTTACTTTTCCACTAGGCCACAGACATCCACTATTTTCCAAATGCATATCCACAAAAAAGCACCTTTATAGGTAGCCACTCTGTTGCTACCTGTGCCCACATTATTAATAAAGTGACATCTCAGCTCCTCTCCCAACGCTTCAGTAAATATTCTGTCCATCACAGGTCAGCCTTCAAATGGATATTCTTTGCCAGGGCCACCATGCTTACATATCAATTGTGGGTGCAAGTGGTGTGATAGCATTCTAAATTAATAGTGGACTTCCCGAGACATATCGTGCCCATGAATGTCAATTTGCCAAAATGCCAGGGGTAGCGGAGATAACATCATCATTTAACCTTTACTTTCACTCACACATGCGTGCTTACACATACACACACATTTACACATTAACACCACAGGTAAGTGGTTACTAAAAAAATTATATTTTAATTTAATTTCTCCCACCCCCTCCCCCGCACGATGCCCCGTCCCTTCTTTTTGCTGTGAGCCGCAGCTGTAATTGTGCGTAATAAAATATTACTCACTCTTGTTGTAATAAAGAATTGAGAAAAAACAAGGCAGGTGGGGCTGCCCTTGTGTGCCTGGCACTGATTTTGGCACTTCTGACGCCATGGGTCACAAAGGAAATGCCAGGGATCGCAGGGGGCAAGCTGAGGGTCGCAACCCCTAAATGATGTCCATGATTGTGCCTGTAAACCTTGAATAAGGAAAAAGTAGTTTAGTATTCTTTAGGTACCATGAGCCAAGGACTAATAATATTTTAATATTTCCATCAATGTTAATACCCATCATCCCTTAATCATGGACTTCACTGGTCAGAGTTTTCCTTTCTGTAACTCGATTAGTCACTAGAAGTTCTCAGTGTGACAATATCATAATTTTTTCGTCGCTAACACGTTGTTCATACATTGCCATGTTCTGTATATCAAGTTCCAAACAGCAAAAGCACACTGCAATTATAGGACCATCTCCATGCCTTCCCCTTCAGCCTCCCACTAGCCGGATTGCACTTCTTTCCCCCACTTTGGTGATCTTCTCTGTTCAAAGGCCTTGTCTATTCCTCTATGTACTTTTGGTGATTTTTTTATCTGTCCATGTGTTTGCTTGCTTGGGTTCCAGAAAGAGGTGAAAACCTTCTCCTTGTATAATCTTTGGCATTGTATGTAAGAGCATGATGTATGTCAAGACCATCGCGATACCATGTTTCTAGATATATTTTTATTGAATATATCTTTGCCTCTCTCTTTGAAGTTCAGTGGCCTCGTAAGGATTTTCATTATTGCAAGCATATTCGGAAAAACTAAAGATACAAATAAACTGTCACCGCCTAAACACATCTGAGAAGCCTGCCTCATGCTTGCAATAAAATGTAAAAAATGAAAATAGTAATACCCACCACATATGTTGTTACTAGGACACCACACAGGCTCGTGGCAGTCATACGCACTTAGAAGAAGCATAGAAACCCTTTTATTTTTCATGCAAATGACGGAAAAGTATTATTCATATGCGGGCAAAGAAAAGGAACTGTTGGCTTTGAATTACTGCAACCTTAAATCAGTGTACGCACACGAGAAAAAAATGACAATGAAGAGAAATAAAAAATAATTGGAAAATTATTGGCCCTTACGCCTGGCATTGAAATGCACTTCTTTTGATCCAGATGTGCAGGTGATCAGGCCTCATAGTGCAAGAGAGCCAATGGCTAACGTCGTCTTATTTATTGTCCAAAACTATAAACTCGGGTGGATGGAGCAAAATACGAACAGAGAAGGCGATGCTGTGCTTCTCAATGCTTGAATATATGTATGTTTTATAAATATATAGATTTCTTTTTTATTTCATTAGGCTGGCAAAACCGATAAAGCTGTCTTTAGGCCAAAGCAAAAATATGGTGGGGCCAGAAGAAACGCTGTTACTTTTTTCCTTTATCAAAGTGGTAATATATCTTCTTAGTCATTATTCAGTTTCATTATAAGAAAAAAAGATGATTATGGGACATCAAACAGTATAATTAGAACAACACACACTGAAGTACTGTTCTACTTATAGTGTTAAGTGCCCGGGTCCGCAAAAAAGAAGCAACCCTAGAGAAAAGCTTTCCAAAAAGTGGCATCGTCTGAAATCCAGAAATTAGGAGCTGAGGAGCCGTTTGAGAGCTAATATCACAGAGTGGCCGAGCAGCGTATTATCTTGATATTTTCTGCCTCAAACTGAGTCCAATGTCTATAGGGGCAAGCACTCGAAAATCAACATAACGTACATGATACATATGGTAACCTCCCAAACACACGCACTCGTGCAAACACGTGCTCATGCGTACTGATATACACGCAGTGCAGGATTAAACCCTGTGGAAGCTCCTAGGCAGTCGAAATTTGTGTGGTAGGGGCCCTCGTAAATTATCTCTTAATACGTTTTTAATTTTTACCAACCAACAATTGTAATAAACCAATTGTATCACACAAAACTAAACATTGCACATACCTAGTTCACACCGTATTTTTTGCAAACTGACAGCTGACAGAAGAACTTTAAACAGACAAACTGTTATGTGAATCTGATGTCTATGTTTATGTGCTTTGAGTTGTTAATGGGCACATTACAACAATGTAGTATTTTCTCTACAGAGACTTTCATGTAAAATGTTGGTTTCTTTGAGTTGATTCATTTTTTTTCCAAAATTTAAGAAAGCTTATTTGTATTTTTCTTTCAAGATCAAATCAATATTATTTTGATCCCTTGTCACTGAGCCCCTAAAAGGAGTAGGGCCCAAAGGCTGGTGCCTACTTTGCCTATTTGGTAATCCAGCACTGCGCACAGACACATGCAAGCACACGCTCACAAGATACACGTATGCAATGCCTCATCCACCACCATTGTTCATCCAAGCATGCTTGCGTTCCATCTCATAATTGTGAGCTCTTTGATGTGATTTTGATCTAGACAGTAGCTTGAGTAGTCTGAGTAGAACATGCCTAGCCACATGTGATAATCTGCTGGACTTTAGGCTCAGAAAACAGTAGGACACATCGATCTGCATCCTGCCTCCTGAGCCCAGGGTCAATCTCAGTAGCCAGGCAGGCAGGCGAGGTAGAGCTCTGTAGGCCACTCCGCGGAATGTGGTGGCTGGGCTCCGCTGTTACCAGCGCTTAAAGCAAGACACTCCATTGTCTTGAGCTGTAGTGTACACTCTTTGCAGTCTGCCTTCTCGCATGCCTGCCTATGTCCAGTGTAGAGCCACAGTTTTTGTTTTCACTTCTAATTTTATATTTCTTTGACTTTCAGAAGTAAGAGAGCAGCAATGTAACCCCCTGCAGCCTTTCCTCCTCCACTGGGGCCTTATCCCAAATGGGCTGATATGTACTGTTACTTCAGAAGCTACTTTGTGGTAAACACTAATGATTGTGCTTTCTCCAAGAGAAATTCAAACTAACATTATTTTTCAATGAGGTTGAGTTTTTTTTTTTGCCTCAAGCATATGATCATTTAAGAGTGGTTATCAGAGAGCGTTTAAATGTTATCGAATGGCCATTATTAGATATTCCTCCGTTTTCCCATTATATGCTGTGCTTCGCTATTCTTTAAAAGATACAGTGAAATGTTCGTCTTTGAAACGAGCACTGCCAGCTCTACAGCTGCATGCACCGGCAAGGGCTCCAATCCCTCTATGAAACCTGCAGAAAATTAGAGAGCCACCGCTTGGGTTGAGATACAGCGTTCATCAAGAGAAGCAGAGAGACAATTCTTCAAATGCTAAGGAATAGATCACAAGAGACACTGACTAAATTGCTTGACGTGCTACTGATTGCGAACAGTTATTATCGGAGAAAGAGATTGCCTTGGCACACGCCATCCATTTCCAGAAATTGCAAAGGTTTGTTTGGAGCCTTCATACACAGACATTGGCACAAATCATTCACAAAAGCTGAGCGTTTAACAATTTCTGTCTGTAGTTCATTCTGCTGTAGGGTTGAGGCTTGTTAATGACCTGTAGCCTATCCTATTGAATTAAAATGCAGATACTTAATATGTTTGTCAAGCATAATCACTACTCAGCATCATGTGTCTTGTCCATTGAGTGTGTATTTGTGTGCGTAGCCGAACATCGACTTCACAGTCTCTTTGGACCAAAATATAATGGTCAAAATATTGAACCTGCTAAATACCATAAACACCAATACCCAAAATAGTTTTTGCGTTTTTTATGTTTTACAATGTTATTTATGTAAAAAATTAAGTATTTTCGAATCTCGTGTACAATATGCAATTTTCGGAGTAGATCTGTCTTATACATTTACTTGTAGATATTTATTAAGCTGCAGTTTATAAATATTTTATTTTTTGTTTGTGTATGTTGGGTAAACTTCGTTTTATTCTGGGATAGGTTGGATAGTGGTTGAATATAACTATTTATTATTGCTTTATGTTAACCCCTTAGCTGCTACCCACAGTGCTGAGCCCTTTTTGGGCTATTCGGGGTAGTTCGTGCTTAGGCCCCCATAACGTTTTGTCCACATAAGCTATTCACACCAAATGTGTGTCCTTTTTTCCAACATTCTGGGAATTCTAAGGGTACCCAGAGTTTGTGGGTTCCCCTGGAGGAGACCAAGAAATTTGCCAAAATAAGACAAAAATTTGGGGGTTTTGGGAAAAATGAGAAAAAAGTGCTGCAGAAGAAAGCATCTGTTTTTTTCCCTGCAAACGGCATCAATGAAGGGCTTATGGTGATAAAATCACCGTCTTCCTAGCTTTCAAGGAACCGACAGACTTGAAACAGAAAATCAAATTTTTCAACACAGTTTTGGCATTTTACTGGGACATACCTCATTTTTATTATTTTCTGTGCTTTCCGCCTCCTTCCAGTTAGTGACAGAAATGGGTATGAAGCCAATGGTGGATCTTGGACAGCTAAACATGTCTGAATAGTTGACAAAATTCTGAATTCAGCAAGAGGTCATTTGTGTAGATCCTTCAAGGTTTTCATATAGAAAACAAGTTCAAATTAAAAAATATTGAAATTGAGTTGAAAAAAACAGCCATTTCTTTCTACTCTTTCTTCTGTAACCTTTTGCTACCCTGGCACATTTTTTAAAGCAATATACTGTTATATCTGCTGAACCCTGCTGAACCCTTCTGGTTGCGGGGATATATAGGTTTGATAGGTTCATCAAAAACCCAAGGCACCCAGACCCAATAAATATACTGCATCTTGAAAAGGGTTTTCATTGTATACTGGGTATACAGCAATTCATTTGGTAAAAGATAAAGAATGAAAAATAGGTATCAAGGAAACCTATGTATTTCTGGAATAGGCATAAAATATGAAGTATAGAAGCAGTGGTTATTTTCACATCACATTCCCCATACTAGCATGTGAATAACAGGGCATTTCACAAAATGACTTCTTTCTTACACTGTGTTACATTTGGAAGGCAAAAAGGTAGAAAAAGACAATTGGCAATAACACTTGTTCTTCTATTCTGTGTTCCCCCAAATCTCCCTATAAAAATGGTACCTCACTTGCATGAGTAGGCCTAGTTCCTGCGACAGGAAATGCGCCAGAACACAATGTGGGCACATCACATTTTCCCCCAAAAAACAAATGTGTTTTCTGCAAAGTGCCTAGCTGTGGATTTTGGCCTCTAGCTCAGCCGGAACATAGGGAAACCTACCAAACCTATATATTTCTGGAAAGTACACACCTAGGGGAATCAAGGATGAGGTGACATGCAGGGCTCTCACCTAGTTCTGTCACTCAAAACCTCAAAATTGGGCTAAAAAACAAATTTTCCTCACATTTCCGTGCTGCAAAGTTCTGGAATCTGAGGGGAGCCAAAAACTTCCTTCCACTCAACATTCCCACAAGTTTATGTAAGTAAAAATGGTACCTCATCTTGCACTGAGAAGCATCTTGATTTGTGCAAAACAAAAGAGTAGATTCCTTTGCTTTTATGATTTTGTTATATTATTAAGTGTTATTGAAGTTATTGTTAATGGAAGGGTGGGGGTGGTGAATGGAACCCGAATGTTTAAAAATTATGTGGGTAGTGGGCTACCTCTCTGAAATTCAATTATATTGAAACCTCTCCACTCATATGATTAAAACAAAAGATAAGTCAACCAAGCTTTGAAGTTATGCTTACCTGAGGGTTCAACATGTTTGAATGTATAATCCTACTGGGAACTATTATCAGGATGCGTGGCTCCTGAGTACCTCCAAACAATGGGGAGGCAAAAAATTGCCTGTTCAAGACCCCAGAGAAGGCAGAAGAAAACAAACATATGGAAGCAATTCGTTCTTGGTTTAGGTGAATAGATCCAGCTAACTGTTTTTAAGGTGATGAACTTTACTCTAAAAGTGGAGAAGAAAAGGACTCGGGACACTATAGGGTGGAAAATGTTATTCTCAAATTATGTGCATGCCCATTCTACTTCCCTGGAAGATAGACTGCTGCCAGAGACAGAAGACTGGCTTTTTTTTAAACTCTAATGTAGTCTAGTGCTGCTAATATTGAGGGTTTTTTTGGGCCCCCAACCAAAGACAATAAATGGATGACAAAAGGGCTCAATGCATATGAGAGAGTTCATTCAAGTTGGAAAAGGAGTTCACGTCTTTGATCAATTACCTTAAAATGATTGATTCTTTAGTTTCCCCCCCAACACATGTTGCTGCCATGTTTTGTGAAAATCAAAGAAGAAGAGGGAGCTAAGAAGACCCTTCTGGACAGGTGGACAGGCAATAGCTCTTGACAAATCTAGAAAGTCACTGTGAAATTTACTGGTATCACTGTCTCATAAGCCTCTGAAAGAGGCTCTATTGTGTTAAAAGGTAGTGAACCAAGCATTGAAAAATGGACTACGGATTCCCCAGAAAATAGGCTGCCAATTTGCTTCATTCTCTCAACTTTTGCCAACTTGAATCTGTCCTGGCACATGGCACGGAACACTTTCAGAACCTGCGGAAGAACAAGAATAGGACCGTACCTCCTTGTGATCTACAAAGAGGCCCGAAGGAATGGACCTGCTGCACCTTGTACCAAAGTCAAAGAAGTGGACAGTAAAGGTCAGTCCAGTGGCCTCATGTATGGCTAGAAGGCCACAGCAAGCTTCAAGAAACCTTTTCCATAAGGCTCCCAGCTGACCAGTGGCAACTGGCCTTGGACTGGACACTGACAGTCTCAAAGGTCCATATTTATAGGTCCCTAGCACCACAGGAGTATCACTCCTCCTGTGGTGCTAAGCACAGTGCCGTATTTACAAGGTGGCGTTAAGCACCCTTCCCACACAGCACTGTGTGTGGAAGGGGCGTACAATGGGTGTTGCTGTAGGTGTGCCTCAGCAACACCCATTGCATTTTGATGCTGCCTCATCACCAAATCTTGTAAACCTGAGGCAGCGCCAAAATCGAACGCCACCCTCAGGGATGGCGTTAGCAGGGCACAACGAGGAGGAATATTTTGATTTCTCCTCGTTTTTTGCTTTTTCTATGCATGCTGCATTCTGCCTCACGTATAGAAAAAGCTAAATGCAAGAAACGATTGTTTATGTGTGGGAAGGGACACCTTCCCACGCATAAACAATCACACCCCTCAACACATACATCCTTGCACGATGGTGCAAGGATGCCTGCATTGGCGCTAGAAGCTAAATTTAGCACCAGCGCAGGGGAAACACAGGGGTGCACCATATTCCCTTAAATACAGTGCATCCCTGCATTTCTAAAGTGACGCAGAACCACGCTGTGCCACTGTTCTTTAAATCTGGCCATGTTTAACCCTGAGCTCCTGGGAGACATATAATTATAACCCTGTATTTGTTTGGGCACCAGATGGAAACATTGAAAAATCCTTTAAATTTCAGCTTTGTCCTGCATGGAGATCTCCATATAAAATGATGAAATCTCTTTCTGCATTGGAACTTAGTAAATTTTTGGATGAAAAATTCAAACACTCCATAGCTTTAGCAAAACCAACCTGCTTCCAGTATCTGACCTGTGGTTCCACCTAAGTGGAGAGGGTTTTCACCTAAAAAAAAGTGACAAAATCCCTTTTAGATTGAGTACTTATATTTTTTTAACTTAAACTTTCATACTTTTCAGTGTGAACAACCCACTTGTAACCAATCAGCACTCCATCCCAGTCGGCCTCAAAATGTTCCAATATCCTGGTCTACTATGACCATAGTTTTTTTGTGCTTTCTTTGGCCCTATATTACTTTTTGTGCTGCTAACCCTGAAAATAACTAAATGAATTCACAGTCAGGAGGATAATTTAAATTCCTTTGTTTACTGCTTGCACTATCATAAATTTAACCCAAATATTTTGACCACGTCTAAATACTCTACAGCTTGTCTAGTGACGTTATTATTTCAACCTTGATTCACCAGTTTCCAAAACCCTCCTACCTTGTTCGAGGCAGTATCCTATATCATGGACACCCAGCTGCAGCAGAAATCCTTCAGTCCCTCCTAGTCTATTCTATTGCCGGTGTCTGAAAGTCCTTCAACATCGACTAAATGATATACGTTTCATATATCTTTGATCTGATAAAAGTATAGGCAGAACAGGCACATATGGCAGCTTCGTCCACCTTCTTTTAACAGCATCAGAGGATGAAGCACCTTCCGAAATGGTAGTGCACTTAGATGTAAGACCTTGATTTGTTGAGATCACCTAGACAACCAATGCAAATTCAACCTGAAACTAAACCAATAGATGTCAGCTGAAAGGAAACTTCAAAATACAGACTTCTCTGCTTCCTTGCAATCCCTGCCCAGTACCTTTTGAAGTATGCTATGCCGAAGGTGGTTCTCAGGTCCCTTGAACTTGTATTCAAGGAAGAAATGCCCTTTTTCATCAGAATTAGAAGAGCATGATTTACAAATCGAATATGCGGAACCACTATTGTCATTTCAGCACACTGCGTATAATTTCCTCTGTGTTTGGGTTCCACTTCAGAGTTTTCTCCACTCCCTGTCTCTCATTTGCATTTTAAGTGAGAGGAGGACTTCTCAGGCTGTTAGGACTACCTATCCAGCCTCATTTATGAAGAATTGACCAAGAATCAAGAATTGCATTGAAGAATATTGGCCAATGGCAATACTCAAACATCAGGAGCAATCTGTAAAGCCTCTATTTCAGAAGACTCAGGGAAGCATACACTAGTGATGCCTCTTTTGTGGAAAACTTCTGCCATGCATTATGCACAGCAAGGATGTCTGTTGTGTTTACAGCTACTGTGTGCAACCTAGGAAACCTCCTCACTTGACTGGTTACCAAAGCAGTCTCTGTTGTGTGTACAGCTGCTGCCTGCAACCTAGGAAACGACCCTACTTGACTGGTTACCAAAGCAGCAAGGTTATGTAGCCTGCCAATCTCTGGTGAGACAACTGCCAAGATAGAATCAGGCAATGACAGCGGCACTGAGACACTCCAAAAATGACCTCTTCACCCTGCTTTTCATGAAATAGATGCAGCAGTTCTGGGAGAGAGAAGACGCAGCAGTTCTAGTTCTGGTTCCGGTTCCGGTTCTAGGGGTAGTGGTCCAGACAATGATAGGGAGAGAGGGGCGTTGGTCTCTTGAGACCCATCTTACAATGGCCCGGCCCATCTACAGTCTGATACAGTCTGTAGACCACAGTCCACAGTCTGCGATAATCATGCCTCAGGCTTTTGGGCTGGGGCCGCACACTGGCAGACATTGGCAGACTAACAGATGGGCACTGTTTGATCTGCGGCACTGATACTACTGGTGTATCGCAGCAGTTGCCGTAATAGCCCAGTGTAGCATGCAAAGTCCGGACTCTCTCTACCACGCAAGTCTGCAAAGCCACGCTGCACTGCAGAGAGCAGGGAGCATCTGAAAGTCTGAACGGCCTGCTGTGCCTATATTTGCAGCTTCTGCTGCTGCTATTGGAGATCACTGGGACCATTGCCACTACCATTTGAACAGATACAGTTGCTGGAGATAAACAAAGCTACCGGAGCTACTGGGGTTATCTATGACCGTATGGCCACATCAGATTGAGTGTGGGTGGCTTTTTCTCTCTGTCCCCCTGGCCGTTTTGGTCTCCCTTTTCTGCATCACCTTGTATTTTTCTGCTTGGCACAGCTTCGCTCATAGCAGCTTCCCAATGTATGACAGTACAGTAACTCGGCAGTTTGACACCTGAAGTTCTGTCCCTTATTTGAAATGTCATTTGGCTTTCTGGACCTTCCTCTCTTAATGCAAGTGAGCAAGCAGCAAACTAGTGTACATCCTGCCTCCCAGAGCTTCCACCAGCAGGTCCTGACCCTCCAGTCAATTACATTTGGCCCAGTCCTCTTCCCCTGCCTAGGAGTACAACTTATCTCTAGACAATCCTGCAAATCATGCAAAACAATCAACTTTAACAGAGCAAATAAGCAGTCTTCAATTCACTACAGTGAGCTTACGCCATATTAGAGACTTTAGTCAAGCCAGTGTGTGCTTTACATATTGAGCGACTAAAGGTAAGCATGTTTGTGGTGTTAGAACCACAACCCCAGGGTAGAGCCGGGGTGGTGAGAAGCTGGCCAGGCTAGGTTCCTTTGCAACTTGCTTCACTCAGTGAGTTCCCCCGCCCTCATCTGCCACATCTTTGTTGTGTGCTGTTTGTACGTGGATCCTGGAGAATGCATATCACGTACTGCAGCCAATTAGAAGGTGGACTGAGGCTGTGATTGTGATGTGTGATCGTGAGTGCAACTGCAACTGACAGTGAAGCTAGTGATACCGCTGTATTGTGCTCATGCTGATTCCCCCTCCTGCAGCTGCAAGTGTTCTGTTTAACAGTGCTAGCCCACAAGAGGTACTTGCACAATTGATCAGTTGCGTAACAACAGGGGCTTTGTGCTTTGTGCTGCAACATCATGACCCTGATGAGTAGGTACAATAACAATGGGAAGCAGGTGGTTCAGAGGCGCTCATTGAGAGTATTCAACAAACTGCTTGTGACTTATCACAAGGGAAGGAGGCCTGGGTATTTCTTGGAACTCTAGAGGCTCTCAAGAATAGAAATTAAGTATTTAATCAGGAATACTCCAATCAATGATAGCAGTAAGATTTTAGTTGCATATGATGGAATGGTGAGCGAGTTGAAGGGCCTGTGGTCTAGGCCTGTTTTGTCTAAGCAGCTGGCACAAATGGTAGGAGGCGAATAACAGGAAATGGTTAGTATGAAGAGGACTGTGGTAGAATGAAGAGTATTGTCTTGTATGCCCTGGTGCGGCGTCACTGCAGCTGCTAAAATGAAATGGAGTTCAGAGAATGCAGGAGTGAGACTAAGGGACTGCTAAACACTAAGAAATTGTTGTTTCAGAAGGCATGGTTGCTACTGAGGGAGGCATCAACTGAGAGCAATTCTAAAAGCTTTTGGAAACTTGTAGCACAGGTGAGGAAGGGGTGGGGAATATGGTTGAGACCTATGTAGGACCACCCGCATTGGTCCACCACTTTAATACCATATACAGTGTTAACCATACATGTTCATTGGACACCCCGTTGGTGCAAGAAACTCCACCTCTGGGCTTTGGTGCTATTGATATTCAGACTCCTGAAATGGTTAAAATATTGAGCGCCATAAAGAGGCATAAGGCGCCAGGCCCTAATCTTGTGCCTGTTTATGTTCATTGTGAGGGGTCTCACTTCTGGGCCAGCATCCTTATGAAAGTCTTTAATTCAGCCTTTGCCTGTAATGATGTAACACACCCTTGGCGTTCTGCCATTATTGTTTAATATCTACAAGAAGGGCGATCGTGGCAGCCATTTATTAGAAGGAGAGCTAACTGAGATGGAACTAATTGAAGTTTTTAAGGGATTGAAGAAAGGGAAGGCATCTGGTCCAGATAACCTCCCGAATGAGCTGTACTTGTTACTAAGGGAAGAATGAATCCCGGTTTTATTGAAATTGTTTAACCATATGCTGCTGAAAGGGGCGCATGCACCGAGATCTTGTGCTGAAGCTGTAATTTGTTTGATCTTGAAACCCCGTAAGAATCCAACACAATGTTCTTCTTACCGGCCTATTTCGCTACTTAATTCAGATTATAAGATTTACACAAGCTTGTTATCTAAAAGGTTTGGGGAAAGTCATTTCTGGTCTGGTACATCCAGATCAGAAGGGATTTATTAAAGGTAGGCAGCAACAGGAATTAGTGCATGATTTGTTGGCTGCAACGGATCTGGCGTTAGAGGAGAAGCTCCCTCTGGCAATAATAACTTTTGACGCGGCTAAGGCATTTGATCAGGTGAATTGGTTATTTCTGCAGGTTGCAATGGAGTTATTTGGATTAGGGAGCATATTTATTAGAGCAGTTAAAGAGCTATATAGGTCACCAACAGTGAGAATTTTGATTAATGATGTGCTGTGACAGGAAATAGGCATTGGTAGAGGAACACGTCAGGGATGCCCTTTATCCCCTTTACTATTTGATTTATATATTGAGCCTCTTGCGATATTGCTTAGAAATAACGGGGAAATTCTCTCCTTCCAGAGTAAGGGATGGGAAAAGAAAGTTGCATTGTATGCAGATGACTTGATGATTTATACTAGAGAGCTTTCTTTTTCACTTCCCTTTATAAACTTGGTGATAGAAGGTTTTGGCGGAATGTCGGGGTATAATGTTAATGCTGAAAAGACAGAGATTATGTGTTGGAACATGTTGTATGAATTCCCGTTAGTTAAACAGGAGATCAGATACTTAGAAGTTCAGATTACGAAAGATCTGGGTGAGGTAGCAAGGGTAAATTTTTAGAAAGTGCATTTGGAGACTAAGAAACCTCTTAGAGCATGGGCAGCTCTCCCTCTCTCCCTAATGGGCAGATCTAATATTTTGAAGATGTCAATTTTGCCAAAATGTATGTTTTTATTTAATACTATCCCTTTGGAATTCAAGGCTAAGTTGTTTACAAAACTGCAGGGAGATTTATCTACGTTTGTTTGGGCACATAAGGGAATAAGGATATCTTGGAAGAAGCTGTGTAAGAAGAAAGAGTGGGGGGGATAGCAGCACCAGATTTTTATAAGTATTATCTGGGTTTTCAATTTAAGAATAGTAGAATTATTTTAAGTAAAAAGTCTGAGTATACTCCACTGTGGAAAGCTTTGACAGCACACGCGGAGGAAGGGGTGTGAGAAAGTAGCCTCTTTCTAAGCCTTGTTACCCCCACTTTTGGCCTGTTTGTGAGTATATGTCAGGGTGTTTTCACTGTATCACTGGAATCCTGCTAGCCAGGGCTCAGTGCTCATAGTGAGGACCCTATGTTGTCAGTATGTTTGTTATGTGTCACTGGGACCCTGCTAGCCAGGACCCCAGTGCTCATAAGTTTGTGGCCTATGTGTGTTCCCTGTGTGATGCCTAACTGTCTCACTGAGGCTCTGCTAACCAGAACCTCAGTGGTTATGCTCTCTCTTTACTTTAAAATTTGTCACCAACAGGCTAGTGACTAAATTTACCAATTCACATTGGCATACTGGTACACCCATATAATTCCCTAGTATATGGTACTGAGGTACCCAGGGTATTGGGTTTCCAGGAGATCCCTATGGGCTGCAGCATTTATTTTGCCACCCATAGGGAGCTCTGACAATTCTTACCCAGGCCTGCCAGTGCAGCCTAAGTGAAATACCGTCCACGTTATTTCACAGCCATTTACCACTGCACGTAAGTAACTTATAAGTCACCTATATGTCTAACCTTCACCTGGTGAAGGCTGGGTGCAAAGTTACTTAGTGTGTGGGCACCCTGGCACTAGCCAAGGTGCCCCCACATCGTTCAGGGCAAATTCCCCGTACTTTGTGAGTGCGGGAACACCATTACACGCATGAACCATACATAGGTCACTACCTATGTATAGCGTCACAATGGTAACTCCGAACATGGCCATGTAACATGTTTAAGATCATGGAATTGTCACCCCAATACCATTCTGGTATTGGGGGGACAGTTCGATGATCCCCCGGGTCTCTAGCACAGTACCCGGGTACTGCCAAACTGCCTTTCTGGGCGTTCTCCACTGCAGCTGCTGCTGTCGCCAACCCCTCAGACAGGTTTCTGCCCTCCTGGGGTCCAGGCAGCCCTGGCCCAGGAAGGAAGAACAAAGGATTTCCTCTGAGAGAGGGTGTAACACCCTCTCCCTTTGGAAATAGGTGTGAAGGCTGGGGAGGAGTAGCCTTCCCCAGCCTCTGGAAATGCTTTGATGGGCACAGATGGTGCCCATCTTTGCATAAGCCAGTCTACACTGGTTCAGGGATCCCCCAGCCCTGCTCTGGCACGAAACTGGACTAAGAAAAGGGGAGTGACCACTCCCCTGGCCTGCACCTCCCAGGGGAGGTGCCCAGAGCTCCTCCAGTGTGTCCCAGACCTCTGCCATCTTGGAAACAGAGGTGTTGGGGGCACACTGGACTGCTCTGAGTGGCCAGTGCCAGCAGGTGATGTCAGAGGCATCTTCTGATAGGCTCTTACCTCTCTTGTTAGCCAATCCTCCTTCCTAGGTAGCCAAACCTCCTTGTCTAGCTATTTAGGGTCTCTGCTTTGGGGAATTCCGCAGATAACGAATGCAAGAGCTCATCAGAGTTCCTCTGCATCTCCCTCTTCACCGTCTACCAAAGGATCGACCGCTGACTACTCAGGAAGCCTGCAAAACCGCAACAAAGTAGCAAGACGACTACTAGCAACCTTGTATCGCCTCATCCTGGTGGCTTTCTCGACTGTTTCCAGGTGGTGCATGCTCTGGTGGTAGCCTGGCTTCACCCAGCACCAGGAGCTCTGAAGAAATCTCCTGTGGGTCGACGGAATCTTCCCCCTGCTAATGCAGGCACCAAACGACTGCAACACTGGTCCTCTGGGTCCCCTCTCATCCTGACGAGTGTGGTCCCTGGAACTCAGCAACTCTGTCCAAGTGACTCCCACAGTCCAGTGACTCTTCAGTCCAAGTTTGGTGGAGGTAAGTCCTTGCCTCCCCACGCTAGACTGCATTGCTGGGTACCGCGTGATTTGCAGCTGCTCTGGCTCCTGTGCACTCTATCAGGATTTCCTTCATGCATAGCCAAGCCTGGGTCCCCGACACTCTATCCTGCACTGCACAACCTTCTGAGTTGTCCTCTGGTGTCGTGGGACTCCCTTTTGTGACTTCATGTGGACTCCGGTTCACTTTCCTTCCAAGTGCCTGTTCAGGTACTTTTGCGGGTGCTGCCTGCTTCTGTGAGGGCTCCCTGAGTTGCTGGGCGCCCCCTCTGTCTCCTCCTTCAAGTGGCGACATCCTGGTCCCTCCTGGGCCACAGCAGCACCCAAAAACCTCTATCGCAAACCTTGCAGATAGCAAGACTTGTTTGCAGTCTTTCTGCGTGGGAACACCTCTGCAAGCTTCATCGCGACGTGCAACATCCGTCTTCCAAAGGAGAAGTCCCTAGCTCTCTTCTCTCTTGCAGAACTCCAAGCTTCTTCCATCCAGTGGCAGCTTCCTTGCACCCTCAGCTGGCATTTCCTGGGCTCCTGCCCACTCTCGACACTGTCGCGACTATTGGACTTGGTCTCCTTGTCTTACAGGTACTCAGGTCCGGAAATCCACTGTTGTTGCATTGCTGGTGTTTGTTCTTCCTGCAGAATCCCCCTATCACAACTTCTGTGCTCTCTGGGGGTAGTAGGTGCACTTTACACCTACCTTTCAGGGTCTTGGGGTGGGCTATTTTTCTAACCCTCACTGTTTCCTTACAGTCCCAGCGACCCTCTACAAGCTCACATAGGTTTGGGGTCCATTCGTGGTTCGCGTTCCAATTTTGGAGTATATGGTTTGTGTTGCCCCTATACCTATGTGCTCCTATTGCAATCTATTGTAATTTCACACTGTTTGCATTACTTTTCTTGCTATTACTTACCTAATTTTGGTTTGTGTACATATATCTTGTGTATATAACTTATCCTCATACTGAGGGTACTCGCTGATATACTTTTGGCATATTGTCATAAAAATAAAGTACCTTTATATTTATTAGTAATTCTAATATTGTGTATTGTGTTTTCTTATGATATTGTGCATATGATACAAGTTAGGAGCTTTACATGTCTCCTAGTTCAGCCTAAGCTGCTTTGCCATAGCTACCTTCTATCAGTCTAAGCAGCTAGAAACACCTCTTCTACACTAATAAGGGATAACTGGACCTGGCACAAGGTGTAAGTACCTCTGGTACCCACTACAAGCAAGGCCAGTCTCCTACAAGGGGCGAGTTTTTTCTGTATAAATTTGGTCATCCAAGGTTTTTTTTAAAAGTTAGACTTAAGATTCCACGGCAGGCCTGCAAGGTTTGGGTACAGATCCGTAACATACTAGGGATAGCCTATTATTCCGGATTAGCCCCAATTTGGGATTCACCAGGTACTCCGGTATGCCTTCTTGATAAGTTATCTATCCCGCTGAAAGTGAGTTGGGTACTATTGTAGGGACAGATTATAGAGGATGTGGAGTTGATTCCTTGGACCACATTTTTGGAACGAGCGGGGGGGGTCCATTTCTAAATTTAAATATTATCAGTTGGTTAGCTGGATTAAATCGTTACAAGCAGGGGAAATTGGTAGATCCAGATGGGAGGAGAAATTAACTTAGAGACCTTTACTTAAGGAAATCGCGTTTTGGTACCAAGCCTTGTTGGTGGCAGCTGAGGAGGATCCCCCCCCCCCGCTCCAGAAGTGGGGGGAGCTGTTTCCAACCATTGACATAATATTGTTGTGGCAAAAGTCATGTTTAAATCTTTGGTTTACTGTCAAATCAGCGGGGATGAGGAGGGACCATCTGTTTACTTTGCATAGAGTATATTGGACTCCAGCTAGGTTGTCCCGCATCGGGAAAACTCAGAAAAACTGTCCACGATGTGATGACCCAATTGCGGATGATATCCATATGTTTTGGAACTGCTCCAGGTTGGGAAATTTCTGGGAAGCCATTTAGAAAGTTTTAAACAAGATATTTGGTGAAGGAATAACATTGAATCCTCTTTTGGTCCTATTTGGGCTTTGTGATTTGAAAACCCAAACACAGCAATGTCTTCTGTTTGTATTGATGCCTATTGCCCTGCGGCAAATCTGCTATAAATGGGTATGCTCATCACCTCCCATAGCGTAGGAGTGGCAAAGATCGGTAGATCGATTGTATAATTTGGACAGAGCTGGGTCTATTAGTAAAAGGGACATTTTCTTGGTGGGATAGGAACATTTTTGTCAAATTTTCACTTGATTGGTGGTGTTTAGTATCAGTTATGAAGTCCGATGATTATACCTGTTCCCTCTTTCCGTGTATTTCCGTGTATTGCCGTGCTTTGGCACCAGACGGATAGTTGGTATAGGGCTTGGCAAGGATGCGGGGGGGTCCACGGAAGAGAGTGGCAGGTGGAGTGGCCCGTTGATATTGTGGGGTTATACACCTGGGGGTTAACGAGTAGTGGATCCTTCCTTTATTGGCACGGATTAGCGAGATGAGGAAAAAAAAAAAAAGAAGGGTGATCGTGGCAGCCCTTCCAAATAATGCCCAACTTCCCTTCTTGATGGGGCAGGGAAGGTTCTCCAGAAAGTCCTGCTCCATCACCTGCAGGGATAGGTGGATGCCCATAACATCATGACAGAAGAGCAAGATGGCTTTTGATCTCATATAGGTACCATTGACCAGGCCCTTCACCTATATATGATCTCATACAAATTCACAATAGTAAGACATTGTACTTTATGTTGGTAGCTCTGAAAGCAACCTTTGATTTAGCTGATAAAAGTAAACTTTGGAGATGACTGATAGATATAGGGGTCGATATTACCCTGGTAAAGGCCATAGTGGCACTTCACTCTGGTAACATGGCCAGAGTCAGATATGGGCCAGGCGGGGAGTGTACAGAACCCTTCTCGTTGGAAAAGGGCATTAGACAAGGATGTGTGCTGGTGCATCTTCTTTTTAGCCTCTTCTTGAATGATGTAGCAGACTATCTGCTAGAAGAACCCCTCGCCGTACACAACATAGCTGGCAGGAGGGTTCCAATATTATATTTGCAGATGATGCCGTATTGATGGCGTGTACATAAAATGTAACCCACAAGCTGCTTAACCGCTTTTTGGATTACTGTGGAAAAAAATTAATTGACAATCAATAGTAATAAGATGAAGAGTATGGTTTTGTGGCCATCCTTTGGCATCAAACGCAAGCCTCTGATTGATGGTGTGTCCATAGAAACTGTTAAGCACTTAGATTATTTGGGTGGTTGGTTTGCAGGGAACTTGCACTGGGGTAGCCATGTACTAAGGCAACTATAGTCCTGAAACAAATGGCCGTGGCAGTCTTGAAGTTGAGGCATAAGACGGGCGCTTGAAGTGTAAGTATCATCTTCTGAATCTATACCAAGAAGGCAGTGAGCCGAAGAACTCTATGGGGCAGAGCTTTGAGAGGTATGCGAATACTAGCCCACTACAATTGGCTGAAAACACCTTTCTGAGAGCACTACAGAGGCTGGGACCGGGAACCCCCTCTATCACACTCTATATGGAGCTTGACCTCACACCAATATTGGAAATAGTAGTCCTAATGTGAGTGTTCAATTGGGTAAGGTTGGTTCGTAATTCTAAGACGTTAGTATATTTGAGAACCCTGGAAGAATCCACCTTGAGTGGTGGCTATGGGGAGTTTTCATGGGTTTTGCTTTTGTAGAATGTCTTAGGCAAACTGCAGTTGGAGGCCCTGTGGGTAGAACCTTTTAGAGTGAAGCAGGATACTGCAGACTAGATCAAAGATTGATACTGTGAATATAAGCTGACAAGGACACACCTTGCACTTAGGACAGGATAAATTCTATGTAACTACTTCAGCAATGCCTATGATTCCCCCTGCACTGGTTAGCTGGATCTGATACACCCTGAGTATAAGCAAATAATGCATGTAAAGTATAGGCTGGGTGTTCTACTGACAAGGGACTATTTAATCTGCACTTGCAGGCTGGTGGGTGGGCTTGAGCAATGTGATTGCAGTTTTGGAGAAATAGACAACTCAGCCCATTTCCTTCTGTTCTGCAAAACTATGACTCAGCTAGGCAGCAGTGGCTGCTACCCATCTTTAAGTTCTATGGGGTAAAATGTGTCAAAGCAGCACTGGCGCTTTGTGCTATGCTTCGCAATATGAATGCGCACAACTCTATAGCAGGACACATGGCCCTGTTTGAGGCAGCTTCCAGCTAAGCTTGATCTGATCTATCCATAAGAACTCCTGGAGTCTGCAGCACTGTAGTTATCGGCTAGGTGATTATGCTAGATAAACCTGTGGCTTCTCTCTCCCTAGTTGAGCAGTTCCATGTATATTTCCCTATGTGCAGTGCCAGGGATCAATGACTAAATTGTCATTTTTGTTTGTTTTTTAAAGTTACTTATGCATATGCACTTTTGTACAATATGGGCCTGTACTGATAAATTGGCTGGCTGCCTATTGTGAATTAATTGAATAAGGTATTTAATGCATTGTGCTGTCACAGCGTTCAGTTGATCGCGTTGTACATGTATTTTAACGAGTTCTGTTTGTACTAACGAACCAGTTGATTGTTTTATTGAGATTAAATGTAGTTGTAATGCTACCAGTTGGCTACATTGCACATTTTTATACTGTTCTTTGTAAATCTTATTCTTTCATTTTGTTCAATTTCTCTCATTACTGTTTTTTAATTATTGTAAGGCTGACAGCTGAAACAAAAATAAATATTTTACACGCCTTTAATGAAACAAGAGATCTACCTCAGTGTGGACATCCTGGCTCCAACCCTAAAAACCTTTTTGTGATCACTCATTCAAACTCAAAATAAGAGCCTACTCTACAGGTATTGCATCTTGTTATGAGATTCCGAAACCATTAAGAAAACATAGGGAAACTGCTAAATTCCCCATACATGCAACATTGCCTAAAACAATATATATACTTTTTTAGCGCCACATTTGCGTAGTTTTTTGGTGCAAAATAGGCGCAAATTTACAAAATACAATTGGGGCATATTTATACTCTGTTTGTGCTGAATATGTGGACGCACATTCAGCGCAAACCTTGACCCATATTTAAACTATGACGCCCGACCCCGCGGACATCAAAAAACTTCTGTGTGCATCATTTTTTTGATGCAGGAAACGGCCTTGCGTTAATGACATGCAAGGTAGGCGTTCCCATCCCAAAAATGACTTTAAGGCCTGTTCGCCTTATTTATACTCCTGCGTCATTTTGATGCACAGGAGGGGGCGGGCCTTAAAACACAGCGCACAGCGTGATGTGTGCAGTTTTTTAACGCCTGGGTGAGGGCAGACATTAAGGGATCTGTGGGCTCACTCCCATGGTCTCAGACCATGGAAGCAGTCCAGGGGTGCACTTCCCTGCCCCCAGAGACACCCCCGCCACCCTTGCCCACCCCAGGAGGACACCAATGGATGGAGGGGAAGCATCCCAGGTAAGTACAGGTAAGTTGAGGTAAGTATTTTATTTTTTAAAGTTGCATAGGGGGGCCTAATTTGGGGCCCCTGCATGCCACTGTGCCCACTGGCCACGCCCAGGGGACAGAAATCCCCTGGGCATGGCCATTGAGCAATGGGGCATGACTCCTGTCTTTGCTAAGACAGGACTCATTTCAATGGTGGTTGTGCATCACAAAATGGCGCAAGTCCGGTTTGAGACAAGATTTTTTACTCAAACCTGACTTGCACCATTTTTTGACACACAACCCCCATTTTCCTCTACGCCAGCTAATGTCAAACTTTAAATAAGACGCTTGCATGGCGTGTAGGAATGGCGTTGGCCAGCTGTACATTTTTGGACACAAACCAGAACCAGTGCGTGACGTGTCTACCACCACATTTTCGAGGGAAACCCCATGCAATGGCTTGATGGTCCACACCCTCTTTTGCTGCTGCCACTGGACCATGGACCCTTGGTCGCTGGATACAAGTGGGTTAGGCATGGACGGGGACACACTGTTTCACAACACATATCACACACACACCTCTCTCATTTTGAGGTCAGTATTCATTGGCAAATGAATGCTCGCACCACAACAATGGTACACTCACACCTGTCAGCTGTGTTCATGGGTGCACATTGCAAGGGGACATGTATCTGTCATGTTGTGTTTTAAATTGTGTGAGTCAGTACATGTATGTGTGTGTGCGTTGTGATTGGCTGGATGAGGTGGAGGGAACTGGAGTGGGTGCTATTGTTGTGTCAGTATGTGTGCCACTTGCATATGCCATGTTGTGTTGTGAGTTGTCTTGCTGTGTGCACCATTCAGGTGAATGTTGAGGGTGGCAGTCATTGTCATGATGTGTGTAGTTGTGATGTGTGAGTGTGTTTGTGTAGATGAGTATGTAGTTGTGCTGGTTGCTGTGGTTGTGTTGTGTGTGGGTGCAGCATCAATAATCTGTGTATGTTGTGTCATGGAAATATGGCAATGTGTGTTTGCAACATGTACATGTTGTGCTGTGGTGGGATGGCAATGGATAATAGTGCATATGTGGGGTGTTATGTTGTGTGTGATGCAGGTGACACATGTGGCAAAGGTACAGTGTGTTTTGTGTGGCCTACCTGTATTCCACAGCCACTGCCATTGTCCAATGTCCAAACCGCCATAGTACACCGCCTGCAGGACTGTAACATTCGTATATAGTGGGCAGAACACCATCAACTTGACGATCTTCTCGGGTCAGCTGCATGGCAGCTTGGCATTAACATCACCAAGATCTAAATCAGGCCTTAAGATTGCTAAGAATAATATTATTCACAGTACTATAAACAAAGCATTGGGAGCAGGAATTATATAACAAACATGCTATTATTATTTATGGTTAATTAATTTTTTTTTAAAGTAGGACACAGTATGACCAGACTGATAAAGCTATGGTAGAACTGTGACACTATCAAAACACCTTGGGCCAGATATCCTGGGCTGGGCAAACTCATATATATTGACTGAAATTTTCTAAATCTTTCAAGGGGATTTATTTTCCAGACCAATAAAAAGGTATTTTATATTGGAAAGGTGTCCTTTTCTCAGTTTCATTTGTGTCAAGCGTGTGTTTCTTGAATGTTAATTGGGTGGATCAGTGCAGGCATTTAGACTTTTTACATAGAATTCAATCTACTAAGATAGCTAGAACAGGATTTGCATTATAACGCCACCACTTTGAAGCAGTACTAACACGGATAATTTGTTTAATTTCTTCAAACATTTATACATTATATGTGTGCTGAACTGTAGTACAATGCATGAAAAGTTTAAGAATGTGCCTAAGCATATGATTTTCTACTGGAAGAGTATGCTTCCAGTACAAATCCCATGCTATGGAGCAGGCCACACCTCTGCACCATGGTGCAAAGGATGGTGTATAGCACTAGCAACCAGTTGGTGCACCAGAGAGCCAGGCAGGCCATTTTCGATAAAGATGGCTCTACACTGCTTTCTCCCCTTTGTGCAACTTTGTGAACATTGTGCACTGAGTTGCACTGAAAATAATAAATCTATCCCTTAGTAACTTATGAAGCATGTAATGTCACATGCACCACTTGGGCTAATATAGAACAATCCATTTTAAATTAATATTTTATAGTATTTCAAAAGCATTTATCATAATAACGCCAGTAAAGCTAAACTTTTGTTATATGAGACATAACAGTAATTATGATTCACTAACCACTCTTAAACGTGTAGCTCATTATCAGGATTGTTGTGCAGTTCTTTAGTAATTTGTTCATGAAATATATATTTCCATTGCAGTTAAATAATGCATTTTCAGGGAAACAGTAGTTTGGGACCTGTTAGAGTATATGGTTCAGAAAACTGATAATGAGGTTCAGTGATCTGGCTGTGTGCTGTATTTAGAGTTGGTGGTCAAATGGCCAGTTTTTTCTCTCCCTAGCTTCCATGAAAATCCTTGTGGTAAGGGGGCAGTGTAAACATTTATATGACCCTCACACCATGAGAGAGGGGTCTCATGGTGTAGTGGTCACTAGTTTTTGATTTCCCAAACTGAAAATCCTGCTTTTTGATTTTACTTTTGAACAATCAAAGACAATTTAAGCATTTGATTTACAGCTGTCATGTTTGACACTGCCATGCATCAAACATTTGAATCATTGACAGGAACCTGCCAATAGCAAGGAATGTCTGCAATACCAGCAGATACTGATCAATGTGGAGGACAGGTACTCCATCAGGCTGGTGGAGTATTTTACTTCAGCACCCTGATGAAGTAAGGCATGTCTGCTGTCCTTTAAATCAGGCCCCATGTCTTGTGATTAACATTAGAATGGCTTGCAAGGGGATGGAAGCAGAGAGACTGTGAGCAGCTCCAAGATGACCAGGATACAGTTCAGGAACCGAATATAAAGGTCTGCCTTCAACAAGGTTCTGAATGTTGATTTAAGCCTTTTTGTCTTCTGGTAGGGTCCCGTTGTTAGTAAGACCTGCTCTATTTCAGAATGACATACATAAGCAGCTGGGCTCAGCGCTTATGGTAACCAAAGACAAAATCTAAGGTATGTGTTTCTGGGCTCAATTAAGTTAAATACATCAGCTAGATATCCCAGATATAATTTAAATAAAGTATATCTGGGTAAATAAATTAGTCCATTCTATAAGGAGTGAAGTAGTTACCCACAGCCAGTTACAAATTTGGTTTATGCTGATTTACATAGACTCTTATATTAAAAAATTTAGTGCATAAAGGTTTTATATTCATTTAAAGCTTTTTGCAATTATATATTTTAGAGGCATGTATGACACACCGTGAAATTGATGAACTTATCATATAAACGAATGTATATTTGTAAGTTTTTTTATGTTGTCTTTTTTGTTTCTTTTAGAGCTATGATTGCCCTTATTTAGTCCTGATGAGGCCTTAAATCAGCAGGCCGAAACGCGTCAACCTTTTTGTTTTGCAAGTTTATTGGGGAGTTAAATTACGACTATTTTGAAAAATCTAAGACACATTGTATCATGTTTGTTGGAAAGAAATATACAACACAATGATGATGTTAAAATAACCCAATACCTTAGCATATAAAAGTGGATCACATGTGGAGTGTTAACAAGTGACCACATTCAAATATATAGGGCATCATTTTAAGATGGTTTTAGAGTGACAATTTTTTGATGTTAGTTATTTTGTCCGTTTTGTCAATTGTTATTTGGTGTATTGTCATTGTGGAATTAGACATAAGGGTTATATCACCATAAGTCCATTTTGGTTAGTTATAAAATTTAGTTGAAATAAATATATGAAAGAAATAAACTCAGAAGTAACAGAATATAGGACTGTTCTTGTAATTCAAAACGCAATTCGTCTCTACTTGCCACCTTTTTTTTTTATATTATTGGTATATTCACCCTAGGCAAAGTAGAGTTATAGGGTGCCCCCTGTTTTTTGCAGCTTTTTCGTACACCTTGTTAGGTGTGAGGGAAGTGATATCTTGAGAATAATGGATAAGAGATAATTCACCTCCATCATTGGTAGGGAAAAATGAGATATAATATATAACTAAAAAGGAGTTAAGTGGTCTGGCACTTAGCCTCAGTTAATTAATCAAAATTTTAAATAGTAGGTGTGAAACTAAAACAAATACTATGTCAGATCAGCAAACAGTTTGCTACACAGAGGAACAAATAGCAAAGCTTTTGGAACTACCCTCACTCTTAAGTGGACAGTCTCCATTAAGTGAGACTCCGAAACTAGATAAAATAGAGAGACTAAAACAGCTGAAAAAGAAAAATATAAGAACCCAATTGCACGCACAGGTATTACTTGAACATCTAAAAAATAATACAATCCTGCAGGGTTTACAAGTTAAAAATATCCCTGTAATTTTTACTAACGATCCAAAATATCTAACACAATTTAGCGGAGTAGGCACTAAGTGCTCCCGTGATTGGCTTTCACTATCGGTTGAAACAGCTTTAAGGATTAGTGAATGTGAACTAAAAGAAATAGCCACCTTAGAACAAGAGATAACGGCAGATAATTCTATACAAAATGTTCAGCAATTGTTGGATTCAGTCAATAAGATTATAGCGGATTTTAAAATCAATACGATTAGTCAAAAAACAACTAAATTGACTTGAGACATAAAGAATTTTGATATTCTACAGACTTACCCTTACTTAAAAGAAGATTTTTACAAAAACAATAATCCCAATAACCTTAATTTGCAATTCCAAACAAGATCACGGAAGAAATTCATCACTTTCTCAGATACTTTGTCAGAATCAGAGTCAGAAATACAAGGTACATACTCTGGAACTCAACCTTTTTTAGGCAGAGGCAGTCACAGAGTTGCAAGAGGGGGGTCCAACCCCAGAGGGCAATTCCAAGATCACAATTTCTTTCGAACCAGAAGGAGAGCCTACAGACGACAATAATGCAATCAGAAAATGTAATTCCGATTTATAATTTGTCGTCTCATCCCTTAACAGAGATAGAAAAACATGTGTTAAGCAAAGGTCTATCATTTGTTCCAATTAGGAATATTGATCCGGTTGAAAGTAAAACAGAAATATTGAAATTCCTCCGCAAAGTAAGATTAAGAGCTTTCTTTAATATATTTCCAACACAAGATGATGATGAGGACAGTGGCCTTAGACCTAAGTCGACTTTTTTACCAGATAGAAATGTCTTACCAGAAGAAGTCAAAATATTTGAAGACCTAGTGTTGAAGGAATTAGACATACTTAATTCTAAAAGGATTTATTTCAATGAAAATTGCTCCAAAAGAGAGAAAGAAGCGATCGACCTTCTGGCTAAAAATCAAGAAATTATCATAAAACCGGCAGACAAAGGAGGTGGGATCGTGTTATGGGACAAAGAACAGTATAATTTGGAAGTAATGAGGCAGTTGAGTAATCCACTCCACTACCGAGAAATAAACAGAGATGTACCGAAACAGGTTAAGCATAAAATTGAAACACTTACAGCAAGAGCAAAAGAACAAAGGTGGATAAGTAAAAACGAATATAATTTCTTGAATCAGTCCGATGAAAGAATCCCTTGTTTTTACATTCTACCTAAGATTCATAAAAACCTAGAATGCCCACCAGGTAGACCAATAGTATCAGCGTGTGGGTCTATCCTAGAACCTCTAGCACAATTGGTTGATATATTCATCAAACCAGTTGTAGCCAAAACATCAGCTTATGTCAGAGATTCAATGGATATTATTAACAAGGTGGAAAATCTAATATATGAAGAAAATAATCAAATGTTGGTTACCTTTGATGTTGAGTCACTTTATACCAATATTCCACAAGACGAAGCAATTGAAATCATTAGACAAACTCTGAATAATGACACTCAACCTCATATCCCACCTACAGAATTTCTAGTGGAATTAGCTACAATGTGTTTGAAAAACAATTTTTTCAAATATAATGACCAACTTTATTGCCAAGTGAAAGGCGTGGCAATGGGTTGCAGTTTTGCCTCAGAAATTGCCAACTTGGTAATGGATTATTTTGAGCAGAAATGGGTCTACTCTCAAACAAATCCATTCAGGCAACATATTGATCACTGGTTTCGGTACATTGATGATATTTTGATGATTTGGCAAGGAACAGAGGAAACATTAGAGGCATTTCATCAGTGGCTTAATAATCGCACAATAGACTTTACATTTACTATGAGTAAAGATAAAACCAAAATAAATTTTCTTGATTTATGGATACTAAACAAAGATGGCCATTTAGCGGTTAGTCTTTATAAAAAACCCACAGATCGTAACACCTTGCTACATTTCTCAAGTGGCCATCCACGCACACTTAAACAAAATCTACCATATGGCCAATTCTTAAGAATCAGGAGGAATTGTTCTGAAAAAACTGACTATTTTGATAATGCAGAAGAATTGACTAAGAAACTTATCGAGAGAGGATATCCTAGAAAATTGGTAAAAAATGCAGCTAAAAGAGCATGGTTCACTCCTAGAGAAACACTGTTGGTTCCAAAAGAAAAGACAAAAAAGGTTCCGTTAACATGCATCATTACATTCAGCCCTAAGGCGAATAAAATAGGATCTATCATCGAACGGAATTGGAAAATCATTAGTGAGCTTAATATTGATAAACCATTGTTCTCATTTAGAAAGGCACGTAGCCTAAAAGATCAATGGGTTAAGGCAGCTCAGATACAGACCAAAAAAAAGAAAGATTTAAGTACTCTATTGCAACTGCCAGTAATTCAAGGCCACTATGGATGTGGAAAGTGTGTAGCGTGTCAATATTCACAAGATACCAAAGAGGTCAAAATAAATGGTAAAACACATATACAAAGGGATTTTACTAATTGCAACACAAAAAATGTGATTTACTGCATTAAATGTCCGTGTGGCAAAGCATATATTGGACAGACTGCTCAACCAATTAAGACCAGGATCCTGCAACATCGGTCAAGAATCAAATGTGGAGTCAAAGGAGCACCATTAGTCGAGCATTATCAGGAATATATGCATACAACAGAAGACATCTGGTGGACAGTTCTACTAGCAATACAGCCTAAAGTGGATGGATTACCAATGACAAAAAAACTACTGAAAATGGAAGCTAGATTCATTGAGAGTTTTCAAACAGCAAGAACTGGTTTAAATGACATTGACGAAATGTGGACATTAATTAAGTGACTCGTACTTTGTTTCACAAGTCACTATATATAAAAAAAGATAATGCATCTTGCAGAATGTGATATAATGCTTGAGTTATAATAGGGCTTCAGAAATAGATGCATGTCTGCAATACGTTGATGCATAGAAAAAACTTGTTCACTGATCTCTGTTCTTAATCTTTGGTTAATGCCTTACAGTTGACTTTGGAGGATTAAGCAATGAGTCTTAAAATCTTGTTTAGGAAGAGATGAATTCGTAAAAGGTTTCTAAAATTGGTAACAATTTAAGAAATGTTGCCCAAAATATTGAACATTTTTTTTAGATATATTGAGATGATGTAAATTATTCTATGCTGTTGTTCATTAATTGGATGTATTTTCTCCTTTTTTGAAGTGAAGGCATAGAATACCAAAATAAGCGTAAAGAATTTCAGAAAGATTGGTGGGATTAACAGGAAAAAGAATTTTGGTTGCCTCAGTTTCAAGATGGCCACCGTCTTAACGTACGCGAGCCACCTTGTTTTATAAATACCCATGATGCTATGACCGGCAAGTGTTACAAGATATGCTGCAACGCCGCTTGCACGTTGAGTTGCATAGCAACAATAAGAATATATAAGACCAGTGAGAAAAAAAAAACTTGATAGTTATATCGAGTAGATAAAAATTATCGGGTGAAATTTTGGATGTTATGCGGTAAAGGTATCCTTATTTCTGAACAATTATTCATCGCTATACCAGAACCACTTTAAAGAACTTTGAAAAAACTGGCATTGGATAAGGTAAAGATTAACAACGATATTCAAGTTATTTAAAGCAGTCTGGTTTAAACAAGGTTCTGAATCTTGATTTAAGCCTTTTTGTCTTCTGGTAGGGTCCCGTTGTTAGTAAGACCTGCTCTATTTTAGAATGACATACATGAGCAGCTGGGCTCAGCGCTTATGGTAACCAAAGACAAAATCTAAGGTATGTGTTTCTGGGCTCAATTAAGTTAAATACATCAGCTAGATATCCCAGATATAATTTAAATAAAGTATATCTGGGTAAATAAATTAGTCCATTCTATAATGAGTGAAGTAGTTACCCACAGCCAGTTACAAATTTGGTTTATGCTGATTTACATAGACTCTTATATTAAAAAATTTAGTGCATAAAGGTTTTATATTCATTTAAAGCTTTTTGCAATTATATATTTTAGAGGCATGTATGACACACCGTGAAATTGATGAACTTATCATATAAACGAATGTATATTTGTAAGTTTTTTTATGTTGTCTTTTTTGTTTCTTTTAGAGCTATGATTGCCCTTATTTAGTCCTGATGAGGCCTTAAATCAGCAGGCCGAAACGCGTCAACCTTTTTGTTTTGCAAGTGTATTGGGGAGTTAAATTACGGACTATTTTGAAAAATCTAAGACACATTGTATCATGTTTGTTGGAAAGAAATATACAACACAATGATGATGTTAAAATAACCCAATACCTTAGCATATAAAAGTGGATCACATGTGGAGTGTTAACAAGTGACCACATTCAAATATATAGGGCATCATTTTAAGATGGTTTTATAGTGACAATTTTTTGATGTTAGTTATTTTGTCCGTTTTGTCAATTGTTATTTGGTGTATTGTCATTGTGGAATTAGACATAAGTGTTATATCACCATAAGTCCTTTTTGGTTAGTTATAAAATTTAGTTGAAATAAATATATGAAAGAAATAAACTCAGAAGTAACAGAATATAGGACTGTTCTTGTAATTCAAAACGCAATTTGTCTCTACTTGCCACCTTTTTTTTTATATTATTGGTATGTTCACCCTAGGCAAAGTAGAGTTATAGGGTGCCCCCTGTTTTTTGCAGCTTCAATAGGAGAGACGTCAGGAGCAAGGGTAAAGTTGTGTTATAGAAGTTGGAGCAAGAATGTAAAAAATGTAGCAAGCAATGTCAGTATCTGCAGAGGAATGGCTTCACCTGAGATGTTCTAACAACACAAGTGAATGTATGGGAGCAAAATAAAAAAAAGGTATAGGGTGTGCAAATGGTGCATGCTTTGTGCCCGAATCAGGGACAGTATCAACCACTATTGCCAGACAAGTTATAACACTATGACTTGTGCTTAAATGTGTTTAGCTGTTATAGAGCTGGGCATGGCCAGAACCCTCCAGCTCCTTCCAGAATGTTCTGGTTTTTCTGGCATGTTCCTACTCTTCAGGAATGTTCTGTCTCTTTCCAGTTTTCACTGGAAGTGCTGTGTTACCCTGTGTCTCCACTCTCCTTCATTCCCCAGTGCCAGGAGGCCATCTGCTAAAGTCTTCAAGGCCAGCCTGTTGCAAGCTTTTATCAATGGAATCTGAGAAAGCTGTCCGTGTCCCTGCAACACTGGATATGATCCCCAAAAAAAATACAACCTGCAGGATTCCTCTCCTGACAGGTGGGTTGCAGTGTGTATTTACTCACTAACATAAGTGAAAAAAAATATATGGCTGTCAGTAGCAAATGGTGTTCTGCCTAGGCTGCACTTTAAATGGTATTGTATGATAAGGAGAAGTGCCTTTGCCAAGTAGGAAAAACTATTTTTGTATAGGAAACCTAACATATGAAAATGTGACACACTCCATATATAAAAATTATGACTTACAGCGATTAAAGGTGCAAATAATATTTCAATGTGTAGGTTCAGCTACATTTCCACAAGGCAGAACAAGGTGTATATTTAATTAATTGTCCACTTTAGAAAATTATAGAAAAGCAATTCAAAGTTATCTTCCACTTATGTTTCGAATTTTTATTTTATGGTTAAATCATTTTTTTGATAACTTGAGTGGAGAAGTGACTTTATGAAAAATTCCTTTTTAGCTTACTGAGCTAAAACCAGTTCTGGCACTCAACACATCTCGCAAGTTGGAGTATACATCTTGGGCTAAGAGGTGTTATTATCCTGAATGAGAATGAGAAGACAATGATCTGTCTCTCAGTCCAGTAAGTACAGAGTTGTGGTACCTATTGCAACTTAGCAAAGATTAGTTATCTGAGTGTGGACAGGAATAGACTGCAGAAATAATTACTTTTTCTTATTCATTCCTAGAAATCCCTAGGCACCCAGCTTCCATTAAAAGTGAGGGAGAGAATCAGTTGAAGCCCATTTAGGTGGGTAGAGATGTCATCAGGGTGCTGTCTAAGGAGCTGAAGACAGGTTCCACACCAACATTCCACTCTACCAGAAGGTGAATTCTGACTCCGGAAGTCTGCTGGAAGAAGATAACTTACTCAGCGACTCTTGACTGCTGTTGTCATCCACGTATGTGAACTGCTATTCATGGATCAAGTAATTGGCATCCTATGTACCTGCTTCAAGGATACAAAAAGCTGAGTGACCCCTAACTCAATGATGGCCCAGCTGACCAGTGAGAGAACTTCAATAAGGACAGTGTGCCTAGAAGCCTGTCTTGTCCTGAGAAGCCATTAGACCCTAGACTGACCAAAAGAACATTTGGCTCCAAACCAACCTTTAGGAGCCCTTGAAAGTTGCAGCCTTGGACCCAATCCCACTGGAAGATTTTTACTTCCATTTTCAAAGGTATAATCTTTAACTGGGACGACCCACATTTACTCCATCATGGTTGGAATAAAATTGCACTTAAGCCCAGTCAACCACAACCTATTGTTCTTCAATGGTGCTTTTCTTTTTCAAGCTGTTTTTTTTTTTTTTGCTGAAAGTTTTAGTTTTTGAAAAAAGTTTTTTGCCTTCAAATTTAGAAAGTTTCATATCTCACTATCCCCTTATCCAGCATTTTTTTAATTACAACTTTTAAATTGTATATCTCCTGATCTTGCTATCCAAGAAAACCATAATTCACAAACCAAATGCAGTAACATCCCAATATTTTTAGCAATAAGTAGAAACATCTAAAGCAACATCTAAAATCAAAATGTAAATGAGTTCTTAATAAAACCAATAAATAAATGCTACATTCATAGTTGTCTCTTCCAAAGTTGGAAGTGTAATATCAAAGGCTAAAGTGATGTTATATTTAGGTGAATATTTTAGTAATATTGAAGTTATGAACTCAAACAAAACAGAGAAATTCATCAGTTATAGTTAGCAGAGCTAACTATAACTTGCATCCCTGCCACACACTGCTTATGATTTCACATAATATATCACTCATGACATGTTCTATGACATCATTTATGACATTGCTAATGACATCTTAAATGACATCACTGAAGACATCATTCAAGCTTCTTTTGCACACATTGCTCTATAAACTAAGGCACTAGAGGTCTAAAATAAGTTCAAAATAGATCATGAGAATATGAAATGTCATTAATCCCATCATTTATACAACTCCCTTAGGTGAACCAAGCTTGTGTTATTTGAAACATTCACCCTAAACCACACCCTTCATGGGTGACCAAGATGAGATGATGACCAAACACACATAGCAGCAAATTCTTTAAGCATTGGAGTATTCATTCTAGATCAGCTCCAGTGGTATATTACCCATCCAATGATGTAATATTGTGCCTGGATTGGTAAAGGGCTTTTGTAATTTTACAATTCAGCATGGATGGCAATCCTATGCTTAAAGACTTTGCTGTATAAATGGCAAATCACTTTGGGCCAGATGTAAGTAGATTCTGAATTGCGGCCCGCAAATTGCGAGTCAGGGTGACTCGCAATTTGCGAGTCGCAATTCAGAATGTAGGATGGTATCCCTGACACCATCTGCGACTCGCAAGGGGGTCACAAAGGCCCACCTCATTAATATTAATGAGGTGGGTCGCAATTTGCGACCCCCTTGAGGCTCTCGGCACTCACAGGTATGGTGGCCTGCTGGAGACAGCAGACCACCATGTCTGTGGCTGCTTTTAAATAAAGCAGTTTTTTTCTTTTTGTAATGCAGCCCGTTTTCCTTAAAGGAAAACGAGATGCATTACAAAACTAAAAAATTTAACATTTTCGTTTCATTTTTTCAGAGCAGGCAGTGGTCCATAGGACCACTGCCTGCTCTGGAAAAATGTTTTTAATGCCATTCACAAAGGGGAAGGGGTCCCATGGGGACCCCTTCCTTTTTGCGAATGGGTTAGCACCCATTTGACATGGGTGCCAACTGCGATTGCTTTGCGACCGCGTTCGTGGTCACAAAGCAATCTGGCATTGCACTGCGACTCGCAATTAGGAAGGGGACTCCCCTTCCTCATTGCGACTCGCAAACCCGTTTTGCGATTCGGTTGCCAGGTTAACGAATCGCAAAAGGGGTTCTGTGCATTGCCAAGTGCAGTTTGCATGTCGCAAACAGCGAAATTCGCTGTTTGTGACATGCAAACTGTGTGCTACGTCTGGCCCTTTGTCTCTTTGTAGTTCAGCATGGATGGCACTGCGCTAATCCTATGGGTAAAATCTTTGCTAGAAAACAGAAATTTGAGGTGAGCAGATTTAGATTGTCCCTGATGTTGTATGGTACCTTTGGGAACTACTCAGAGTTCTCTACAACTTTACAGTTAAATAAAAATGTCAGTTAAACCATGCCATGTTAACAAAGAGAACCACTAAAATTTACCAACAATAGTTACATCAAATAACAACTTATGCCCTAAAGTTCCTATAACTCACGTCTCCGCCATGCACAGTATTATCATCCGTATTGTTAAATAATTTCAGATGTTATAGTGACGTTATCAATGATGTCATAGAAAATGTCATAAATTACGCAATATTTAAGGCAATTGAGGAATGCCTAACCACCTAACTATAACAACATTTTAAACTTTGGCTTTTTCAGTGAATTTCATTTTTTTAAATGTAAAGTGAAATTTCCATTGTAATGTGCAAAGTGGAGTTGGCCAGGCACTGAGCACAACTCCCACCCCAAACAATAGCCCAATCCTCACTGGTGCTCACAGCTGACTATGTAATATAACAGTATAAAGGGTATCATTTTAAGTAGAGCAGAACTACTGACTTTTTCAAAGGGTCGGAACATCAACACCTATTTGCTTTATCAGGAGGTCAGCACTATATATATATATATATATATTATGCAAAAAGAACAAGTGACAGATGGAATGCTGAACAATGTCAAACATTCACCCCCAGTACAGAAATCTGGGTATAAATCCATTGTTTTTTTGCCACTCATGCCGTTCCAGTTTGGACCCAGCTGTATGCAAATCAGTCTTGACCCTGTTCTCCATGGAAACCGTCCAGCCCAAACTGCCAAGCCAGGTCCTCCCTGGACTGGAAACAAGCATCCTAGGACCGATTTCAATGTATAACCCTTCATCAGCCAGGCTAGCTTGATTCCAGTGGCATGGGTGGAAACACAGGACCCACGTCTGGGCATACCCTTCCCACTTGGGGCAACAAATGCAAAAAGAACAAGTGATGGATGGAATGCTGTACAATGTCAAACATTCACCCCCAGGACAGAGATCTGGGCCTAAATACATAATGTTTTTTGCCACCCATGCCGTTCCAGTTAGGACCCAGCTATATGCAAATCAGTCTAGACCCTGTTCCCCATGGGGAAAGTCCAGCCAGAACTGCCAAGCCAGGTCCTCCCTGGACTGGAAACAAGCATCCTTGGACTGGTTTCATGATATCACCCTTCACCAGCCAGGCTAGCTTGATTCCAGTGGCATGGGGAGCACGGGACCCACGTCTGGACATACCCTTCCCACTTGGGGCAACAAATTCAAAAAGAACAAGTGAGGGATGGAATACTGAACAATGTCAAACATTCACCCCCAATATAGAGATTTGGGCCTAAACCCATCATATTTTTGCCACCCATGCCGTTCGAGTTTGGACCCAGCTATATGAAAATCAGTCTCAACCCTTTTACCCATGGGAACAGTCAAGCCTGAACTGCCAAGCCAGGTCCTCCCTGGACTGGAAACATGACCCGCTGGCCTCCGCATGAACATGGACATTTATTCTGAAATATTTACAAGCGGAGGTGAAAAAGGGATGAAAGAGAGGGATCGGACCTCTCTTTTAGCAGCTTTGGACTTCCTTGTGTTTTGTGTAATAATGATGGCAGCAGCTCCTGTAAAGTGAGTTTTCAGAAGAGTACACAGACTGTATTAAAATACATGACTAACAGATGATGACATTTGATGCACTGTGACTATTGAAGTTGATTAGAACTATGGAATTTGCAAAACGCTATTCAGCAAGATGGCATGTGACAATTTGGAAGACTGATGACATAAGCTATTTCAATTAACATTGTTCATGGAGAGATTGAATACATACGGAATTTGAATGACCTCAGTCGGGCCATACATATCAAATAATACTTTATCCCAAACTATCCCATTGGGAATTGGCATAGAGGAAATGTTCACAGGGAGAAGTCTCTGTGGACTTTATGTGGTTTTAGGACTTCATCCACCAGTTCAACTGTAGTGTGTTCAGGAAGGTAATGTCCTTGTATCTGTAAAAAGAAAACAATGACAAACCCAATCCAAAGGATGGAGGTAAGTACAGTTAATAAGAGCCATAGATAGTTTGATGGAAGAATACAGTAGTTGATTTTGAGCCAAATTATCAGCTTACGTGCTCTTGACAGTTCTTTTGCAGTCGAGGCAGATGAGTTGGTAAAAGTGTCATTGAGGTCGGCAAAAACCCCAGAAGCAGTTTCTGCGAAGACCTTGGCTATGTTTGGAAGAGGTAGCAGACGTCTCCCTGAGTGGTTCATAGTAGAATATATCATTCATTTGTGTAGAATTTGAGTGGAATCGCTCAATGTTGGTGGCATAACTTGCCACAGATGAAGTTAGTGCAACAAATGAAAGATCGTTTTCCACTCTTCCCAAGCTCAGTGAGGTCACAACGTTGCTGCTTAAAACCTGTAGAGGGGAATATCCTGGTCTGCAGTGAGAGGGATTTGGGTACTAGCCAGGAGTCCCCTAGGTCTGCTGTGCAGGATCGGGAATATGGTGTAGCTTGACATTGTCAATGGAGACAAAGTGATTCTCTTTAGAACCAGCCAGCGAAGGTAGAAATACAGTTCTGGTACTGGTTATTCCCAGGACTGGAACCGGTGCATGAAAGTAAGGACCGAACTCTTTCTTCACAGAAATCTTTTCACACTCTAGATCCCCAGTTTTCAGAATCCAGCTGGTAGATGTTATTGGTTCATCCCTAATTCCCAAGGAGGTGGCATTAGCATATGCGTTGTCATCACGGAACTGTTTTAGGTCCTGCAAGACAGTGACATGTTCATTTATGTCAAAAGGTGTCTCTGCCGCCTCCTCGCCAGGACAATCAAGATCTGGAACATACATTTGTGTTCTAAAGAGGCATTCGTACGAGGTATGCCCCCCAGGGACCTTCTGGACAGATTATTAAGTGCTCTCTAGACTTCATAAGCCGACTACGACCCATACCTAATATTCTGGCTGCTAAGGATTGGACCACAGCGGTTCAAGTACACACACTGTAATAGTTTGTTTGAAATCAAAAGGGGTGTCTGCGGTGGGCATTTGACAGTGGACCCTTTTATTTGTTGGCAGATGTCACAACAAAGGACATATTGCTTCATCTGTTTGTAGAGACCTGGCCAACAGTAACAAGTTTGTAACAATGATACTGTAGCTGCCACACCAGCAAGGGCAGAAGCCACTCCCTCACTCACTGCTTTGATCAATTCTGGCCTTTGATCTTTACTGGGGATCACACAATTACCCACCCCTGGTATTCTGACTAGGGCTGTATTGAGGCATGATATGAAGTAAGAATATTTTGCAAGATGTGCCTTTGGCAAGGATGTGCCATCAACCGAAGCTTTCACAGCAGCCAGTGTTTCATCATCCAATTTCGTTCTAGAATGAGTTACTGCAGCAGCAGAAGATACTGCTGATTTGGCTTCTGCGTCAGTCAAGGTATGCCAGCAACATTTATTCCAACACGCTGGTACCTAGCGTATGTACAACAGGTAGCGTTTCCTCTACAGAAGTCTGTGTTTGAAGGTGCTTCCTTTTGAAACTTTGAAACCATTCTGGCACCAGTAATGCAGATATTAATTGAAGGACCGGACACAATAGTACGAATCACATGCAATCAGCATCAACTGCTCAGGATATGTGTGTTGCAGAGTCATTACCAGAGCCTTGAGCTCTGCTAATTGTACAGTGCAGTCAGCTAAGGTCCACTTGTAAATGTGTTATAGACAGCATTCACCATCATTCATGTAGCCACTCACGACTGCACAAGCAGCAAAGTATTGATGTTTTGTCCCTACAGCTGGTTGGGCTGAACTATCAGTGTACATAATTCTTTGATATTGTTCAACAGGCAATTTGTTTGCTGGAACTGGGAATTTAAGTTTGTAGTGCAAAAATTCTTGAGTTTGTAATTTGGTTAAAAAATATAGTTAACATCAATGGCAGTCAGGGACGTTGCCCATTGAATCCAACGTAGATCTAGTGATTTAGCATTGCGAATGCTAGCTTTAGTGAAAGCCTCAAAGGGGCGGGAAGGGGGATACGACAAGGATACGTTTCCACTGGGCCAGAGGTCTCTCTTTAATGACAGCCATCTGAACAGCAGTGAGAATTATTTTCAGTGGGAGCAAAGCATTGTTCTGCTGTAGAGTACAAATGTGATTTATATGCTATCATGACGGTCTAACCTTCATTGAACATCACATAGGTGAAACCAATGCCACAAGCAATTACTGTGATGATCAGGTGTTTTTTGTTGTCCCTTGTGTGTAGGTGTTTATCTGCAAGCATGTCCTGTTGCAGTGCTCTGAGAAGGTGTGTATGTTCAACTGTCCAGTATTTACTGGAGAAGTCAGGACAGATCAAGTCATATAAGGGTTTGATGCATTGAGCATAACCTGGAATGTACGTTCTGCCAAAATGTAAAAAGCCCAACAAAGACTGGAGCTTTTTGACGTTGTTTGGAGGTTGTAATTGTGTGCATTTTCCTAAAAATTGGGGTGCAAGCCTCGTCTGATCATTTGTAGCCCAAAAAGAGAACACTGAGGAAAGCTACTTTTTTTTTTTTTAATTGAATTTGTAGCCGAATTCGCCAACTCCCATCAACAATGTGGGCTACCTGTCTTATATGTTGCCTGAGGTCGTCATCCATAAGGTAGATATCATCCACATAGGAAAACGCCTCAGGGTCAATGTAATGTAAAATAGATATGACACAAGCTGAGAACATTCCTGGACTGTACTTGTACCTTTTTGGGAGTCTACAGAATGTAACCTGAGAGCCTAAAGCACTGAAACATGTTAAGTCCCTACTTTCAGGTGCTATATTTTGGCAGAAAAGCCAGTTGGATATATCCAGGGTTGTTTTGTATTTTTTTTGTGCACTATGTTGTTCATAAGTGCTGTACTGTGCGCAAATTTGCATGTATGACTGTTTAAATGTCTGTAGTCTAAGACTATTCTGCATGAATGGTCTGGTTTAGCTATGGGGAACAATGGATTGTTCATTGGTGAGACACAGGGGGTCAGTTACTCCCTGGTACTCTAACTGTGTGAGGATTTCTTTTACGGGTGTTTTAGCTTCATGCTTTATCGGATTTTGGGGTTGTGGTTGGAATTTAATTGGAATTTATTTGGTATTACATGATTGAGGGAATCTTTATTCCTCCCTAGGTAATTGTGATATAACGAAGGTGCCTGCGCCACTGCCCAATCAATGGCGTGAATTTCTATAAGCTTTCTGGGAACAAGGGGCGAGAAAGTATTTTCAATTATTTCTTTCCCATAAGGGAGATTACGGACAAACTCTGATGGCCAATCCTTCTCAGTCAGCAAAATATCATAAATGGTACAAACGTGATCCCAAAAGATAGTGTTGATTGTGTGTTCAATGTCTTCTAACTGTATAGTTACTTTATACACCCTGTAGGTCTTGGAGACATGAATGTCCGCAGTCTCAACTTGTAAGAAGTTGCTTTCACTTCCAGATGCTCTTGAAGATTCCAGTGAACTATTGTGACCTCTGCTGCATGTCTGGCAGTGCTAGCGCCCACTTCCTGTTCTTCAGTAAAGCCCTCTTCCTGAGTGGCATGTCGTATTTCAAATGCTGACACTTTTTCTGTTTGAATTGGGGTTTTTGTTGGGGAAGTTTTTCTTCGTTCTTAACTGAAACTTCATACCAGTGTTGTGAGTCCTTTCTCGGTTTCACGTACACAGTTCACTGCTGTGACTGCGTTTTTCTGGTGAGTCCTGAAAGGAACGAGATTGGCGTGTATCAGTATATTGATGTCTGTCAGGCGTTTTTATATTATGTCAATTTCTAAGGTTACAGCAGTTTTGAGGGGTCTCCAAATGCAGAGATTCTCCCCTTTCTTGTTTAGGTGTTTGTTGTTTTTTTATCACAGTGTTTTTTAGAACCTTCAGGTGCTTACTTAGTAGAATCTTTATTAGAGCTACCTTTTAATTGTGGTTTAATGGGTCTGTCCCCCAGATTATTTTGACCAATACTAGAATAGGTTTCAGCTATAAACTTTGGCAGCTCACATTCTTGATCCTGTACAGGAATGTCCCAGAGCCACATACGCACTACTAGTGCAACTGCCTTCCATTTGAGACTACTCAATATTATTGGGGATACTGTGGCAAAATTGCCCATTAATTGCATCCCTAAATCCAGGGCCGGGACAGTCCCATATTAGTCTTCAATTTGTTTTAACACCTTCAGAAGATTGGCAAGTGTTGGTGTACCGTGTTCGGTAGTATAGAGTGTGGCAAATACGTGCCCGAAGTATTGCTTTATCTACTGTGGGAACCATCCCAAATGGCAAACACATAGTGAGTATTATATGTTTATCCTGAGGTCCCTTATGGGGAAAAATTGTTTCCAGCGGATTCATTTTTTGAGCTAACCAAACGGAATTTGCCTCCCGCTTGGCGGGTACTTTACCCACGATCGAATGTACAGTCACAGGATTAATGCCTGTGGTTGCACTGGGGCAGCAAGTGCTGGGTTTGTGTTTAATGTTTGCATTACAAACTGTACTAAAAGTCTGTATATTAACATGAGTTTTGTATATAGGCGGCGCACCTCAGCTACCGCCAAGGTTTAAGGGTGCGCTGTATATGTGGCCAATAAAGGCCAGGTCAGGCCATCATTGCTCAGATTACCTAACCTAACGTGCAGTACTGTATGTGGTTGGGCGCAATCAAAGCAATTATTATGGTCTTGATAAGATAAAGTATTTCTAAATTTGCATGTGCTCTGTATTGTGCAGGTATGTTAGCAGGTGTGCAGGGATGAAATGTATTTGTGTTCCCTTCAACTGCTGGAAAAGTGACCCAAGAATAAAAGGTTTCTGTTCTGTAGGCTGGATGAGCCTCAATAGCAAATGTAACTTGACCCCCCAGGCCTCTTAGGCCATTTGCCAATAAGTGTGAAGTATGGGGTGGGAGCATATTTGCTGCAATTGCTACCCGTTGTGGGTTCGCCATGGTAATGGTAAAGGTAGTTGTTCAGAGATAAGGACACCAAATGGGGATTAATCCTTTTATTGTTCAAGATTGAACAACCTACAATGTTAGTTAGATACTACCTAGCTGAGGAGGAAATCCTCAATATCACGGACATCTCCGTATATAGTATTGAGGTGTCGTTAGCACATAGTGAGACATAGATACTAAGGAGGATCTGAAAATTAGTGCCTGATCAAACATTGGTGGTGCCATGTCGCATAGGTTTATCATAGTTTGACTCTTGCTCTAGGCAAGACTGCTGATTTAGGGATGACGTCACTTTTGTTTGTAAATGTCTAAGCCAATCCGACAACACGTTGCAACTGTCGGCCCAACCCTCCCAGCTCACAAGCACTACGTCACCAAAAACCCAAATAGTAAAAGGTGATTTGTGGCAGCCTTTACACATGGACTCAGGAGCGCAACGTCTCAAGGGAGGAATGGTTAAACGGAGATTTTCCTTTTCTCACATGAGAAACATGTCTCAGTCATACACAGGCAATGAAGGAGATGCAGTGACGTTTTTAATAGGTTTTATTAACAAGATTGCAATCTACTATAAATTGCATGAGCTGCAGACAAAATGAACAAGACCCCCACCATCTTGCAATAACATGAGATGTGAAAGAAATGTGAAATAGGCCCTAATACCCTTACATGATGAACCTAATCTCTAACCTAAACAGAGCTAGGTGTGTTAAAGCTAATCTGCCAATACCATGTCCATGAGAAGAACCCACCAACCCTTGTTACCTTAGAATGAGGTCTCTAGATCAGACTCTGTGGTGACATGAAGGCTGGGTTTGCATCAAGGGAACGTGTAGCATAGATAGGGTCAATGGAATCTGGTAGGAATCTCTCTGACAATCATGTCTGTGTAAGTTGTATTTATACAGATCTTGTAGGACCCCTGACACAGGTATTTTTTAGATAAGAAGGCATGCTTGGAGCAGCAATTATATAAACAATTCCCTGAAAAGGTACATTATGTTACTGTCACACAAAAGTGTGAAAGTACATGATGTGAATACCTACGTATCTCATTTATCTTTGATGCAGATAGTGATGCCTTTACAGAGTGGCACTAATAACGTGAAACTAAAACATCTTCCTAACTATCAACATGGCAGACATTTTGGAAGAAATATTCAATAATTGTGCTAAAACAGAGCAACCTAAGTAGGTTAAAAGTCACTAGGCCTGCAAGCCAGAAGGCTAAGCTAAACTCCTGATTCCCATTCAAACTAAATAGGATCCACTACAGGTTCTCATTATCCTAATGAGACCACTGGATTTGGGTGGCAGAATCACCTGGATTGTAGGGTACTGAATACAAAACCACACCATGTGTAGCCTGTCGGCCCAATCCGTTTTTTTCCGTCCAACTAGCAGTGCCTCATCATCACCCAAGAGCAGGGATGATTGTGGTGACTGGGTACATGATAGAGAGGACTCCTCTGGGGAATCGTGGTCGATCAGATCTCATTCCTTTCTCTCAGTTACATTAGTCACACACAGGCAAAAACAAACAGCAGGGTATAGTTCAATAAGGTTTATTTAAGTAACTGCATCTTAGATGTAATGACATGTATTGCAATAACTAGGATGATAAAGCATACTAGAAGCAAAATTGGGACAAGGAGAGTGAAACACAAAATCAGTCCCACCCTACTGTCACTAGGAATTATATAGTTGTTTCCTACCTAAGCTATGGTAGAGCAAAGAGTGATAAGCCCTAATCCACCCTTCAGGTTTCTCCCATGGGAAGACACTATTCTCCGTACCTGAGCAAGGAAGCCTGTTTTCTGGAAAGACATTGCTAACGCACCTGGTCCTTAATAAGTAAACTTACAAGAGGACGCGTAAAGGCCAATGAACCTTTTGGATCGCATGGAGTATCCTAATCACGTAGTAACCAGTGGCATCAATGTAATCAATCAGTAATCACTAAGAGAATTATTAATCAACATTGTTATAGCTACTTATCCACGGATAGGATCAGCAACAAAGTCAGTCTTCGTCTTCAGGTCATCAATAGATCAGCAACACATTAGGCTCTCAAGAGTATGAACCCAATGATAAAATCTCGAACCGCGTATCCTGACGTCATCAAATCTCCCCTCACATCTCAAATTTCCCCTTGCATCTCAAATTTTAGCACCTTGCCATAACTTTTTATTAGAGTTTTTCAGTCCAACCCCCTAATTCCTAATTGGTCAGTCAATCAGCAGACTCTAACCTATAATATTAATTTTACTAATCTATGAGCTCTAATATTTCTTCTTTCGCAGTTCATGGATTGGTCCACTGTACGATGTCTTCACCATCCGGCTCTTCAGGTATCGAAAATGTTGCATGTTCCTCTTCAGTCAGTGCTCTCATTGTTCAAGTCCTGGAAATGAAAATTTAGCCTACTCTACACATAATTGTATCAAATTGACCTCATCATCTCCTGTCTGTCGGTACATTGCAGAAAATTCTAGCTAAGCAACTTTAACATGGGGTGTTTCAGGGTGAGGTCAGCATTTTCGCTTTCCTCCAGCATGTTCTACTAAATCAGTTTCTGTATGAGGCCTAGCAAATAGGCCACGACGTCAGCTAAATTAATTCTACAAATTAATGCAAAACATAGGTTATACATTTCAATATGACATAATACTACTTTATTCTTATATATTTCCATTATTTCACACATTTTTTGTTATTTTAGTACAACTTTTGTATAAGGGGCTGCCATTGTCCGTGGACACTTTTTCAATTGTACACATTATTTTCTCCACAATTAATTTTTCTACGAACTTTTCGTTAATCAAAACACATAAACATTCATTAATAATTTTTAATTAGCATATCTGCGTTAACAACATCATTCCCATGTAGGCCAGGGATTCAGCAGTATAATCAAGCATCTGTAGCAAAGACGTTCAGCAATCAGCATGCGGTCGTGGTCATCTGGCTGGAATCTCCTTCTAACATGTAAGGGGCAGAGAAATGTTTTATAATAAAACAATGGACATTTTAGGAAAAATGTTCCCATACAAGGATGTGTATGTTTCTTTGAATGTTTGAAACACAGCGTACCACTTTTGCCAGCCACCCTATCTGACTGCAGCCTTGAGGAAAGTACAAAGTGAAATGAATGCAGTGCTAAGAACGCGATGCTTTCCTAGGCAAAAGAACAAACAGATAGAGAAAATAAAACAACACTGCAGTTGTGGCTAATGCTAAAAAAATAAAGCAATGGTTAATAAAATGTAACTGGGCTAAAGTGCATAACGGCAGGCCTAGTTTGCTAAAATAACGTGTCTAAAACATGGCTAAAGTAGCTATACAACACCATTTTGTGACCCCTTGTGTCACATTATGCTTGTGTCAGGCATAATGTATGCAAGTGGGGGGCGATCTGGTGCTAGGAGGCCTGCAAAAATAGCACAGTGATATCTGCACCATTTGTGGTGTTATTTATAATGGCTACTCAAAGAAGGCGTTAAAGTGATGCTCCCATTTTAATCAATGGGCCTCCATGCTTTTTGCTGCTTTAGCGTTAAATTTCTTGATGCTAGTGCAGCAACGCACCACAATAGCATCAAAAATGTTGACGATGTGGACCTAACGTGTGTCATGGTGTGCCGTTGTGTAAATATGGCGCACCCATGGTGTTGTTAGGTGGAGCAAGGGCAACGCAAGAAAACTGGTGCATCAGCATGGATGTGCCAGTTTCTTGTAAATATGCCCCTCAGTGCTTTATCAGGGCAGCACAGAAATGCTAGGATGGTGAAGTTGATTTCAAAACAGATCTCAAATCACATGAAACCCATCTGAACTGCATGTTCACAGAAGTAAGGATAATGATGGTGCCAAGAACTGTTGAATCTAAATCAGAAGGCCATGTTGGACATAAAAAGCATGTTGGAAAATAAGCTTGATGTGGTTGTTGTTGACGTTCAACTACTTAGTGCTGAACATATGACATTGACAGAAATGGTCACAGAAAATACTTCTTAATTAGCACTAATAAAACCAACATTGCAGGACTTACAAATACAGGTTAAAGACACAAAGGAAGTGGTGGAATACCTGCTTCAGACCCAAAGATGCTGGGAGTCTCTCTTGGCACAGAAATATTGGCCTAATGAACAATGCAAAAAAGACTGGCTGGCAGGAGGTCGATACATTTCTTGAAGACTGGTTGCTGACCACCATTTATGTCAGCACATCATCCAAGTTCTTTGCCATAGAAAGGGCAAATAGGTTGCTGGAGCAGCTGACACCCATGGGGTCACCCAAACTGATGGCCTGGCTTCTGAACATTCAAGATAGGAACCATATTGTACAGATTGCCTGTGAGCATGGCACGTGGATTGCTGTTAATTGTAAGGTGTCTATTTTTCTGTATCGTACTTTTACAATGCAGAAACTAATCTGACCCTTTTTCTAAATGAAATAAATTATGCACCCACAAATGATTAAATATGCTCTATTACCCACAGCAAAATTGAAGGGTTATCAAAGAGAGAACACCCACTCCTCCCCAACAGATAAGCACCATGCACGGATAGAAATGGTAGGGAGTATGAATTATGATTTGGATTGGAACCCCACACCCTGAAGCAAGCCCAGACACAGAGAGAAGATGAGGAAAGGCAAAACCCCAAGCAGTCAAACGGAGAAACACATGTCACAGGGAAGAGCAAATTTTACACATTATAGAGCTACACAAGAGTCAGGGACCAATACATAATCATGGTATACCCCAAAAGGTAGAATAGTGTTCAGATGGCGCAGCTGTCAGCGACATATTGGGCAAGCCAATGATTGCAGAAAATGGATGAACACACAAGAGTGGCCAGTTGTGTCTATTTTGCTCTTTGGTGGGGGCAACCGCTAGGCTCAAACAACTACGTGCTGGGGTGAGAGATGCAATATTTATGACACTTTCACCTGTGGTGCACTCACTTTTCTAATTTCCACTTGCATTGGGGAGGCAGTTACACAGACCTCAGCCAGATTTTGAACGGAGGAAAATTAACTAGGAAGTCTTCAGAAATGACAAATGAGGCAATTAGACTGTGGACGCTCCATACACATGGTGGGTCCAAGGGTGTATCCACGCTTTACAATATTAATCCAGGCAAATATTAGGGCATATCAGTGGTAGAACAGATGGACGTATGGTAGAGTGATGGAAGGGGTGCTATCCATGCAATGAAATACGCTCTTTATAGGTAGCAAAGATAAACTACTTATGCTAGAAGGTAAAAGTGGCTATCAACTTGGCTACATTAAAGAACACTTTAATATCTATTTATCACTGCAAATTAAAATGAAAACAGAATTATATTTTACAAATAGTAAAAAATGAAGAAGCACAATGAAAACATAAAGGAGGTATAACTGCAGAAGATTTTCGTTAAAGTTGGTTGGCATAGGAAATTGCCTCGAGTGGCCAGTTTAATGCAATATATTTGTTTTCCTCTGTGGAGGTTGAAAAGCATACCATTTTTTAGAAGAAAGTTCAAAACGTTTACACGTGTAGTGTGTTGCGAGTTTTATGACGGAACACTGGTGGCCCCAAACGGACTCCTAGAATGTGTGACGTCGTTGTTGCAGAATGCAATGAAAGCTTGGTTAAGAATGTGGAGTTTGCAGTATACGCAGAAGAATAAAGACGTGTAAAATTCTGCTCTGTGTTTCGTATAGGCATTGACTAGTACCTGCGCATAGGAGGACACTACAGCAAGGAAAACAAAGCACACGTTTTCACGTCCCTAATGAACATACAGCATGATAGGGTCTACTTAAGTGCACCCAGGCACAGACCTAAACACACGGGCAAACGTACACACATGCTCACACACATACACACATTAACAACATTTGCATCTGCAGAAACTGCCTGGATTCAAATCTTTAAAATACTAACATTAACAAAGGTATTTAGTGGAAAGTGCAAGCCTGCAAAATGTTGGCACTAGTAGACTAAATTAATTTAGAATTTGTCTGTATGTGCAATGGAACACTTATAAGAAGAATGTGTTCTAATATGGGTAAGCAGTGTGCCATACTCAGCAAATGAAATGACAGTTTTAGGTCACAGGAACTATTTTGCTCTGAGAGATGAAAGAAAAATGTGCAGAGGAAGGCATTAAAACACTGATGTTCGTTTGTTTCAAAGAAAAATAAGAATGCCCTTTTTTCTAGTCACTAGCCATTTATTATTCCTGTGGGCAGTATAAATGCTGTTTTTAAAAAAAGTGTTATTTTGAGGATCCACTATGAGTAACTGAGGGGCATATTTATGGAATGCAGAGACACTTTTCCTGTGCCCCATAGCACCCACCTACCGCCACCGTGTGTGCGCTGTATTTGAAATACAGCACACCATGGCGCAGGGTCGGGAGAAATAGAGTCATTTTTAATGACTATTGATGTACTCTGCAGGAGTAGCGCCAAACCGTTGGCGCCACTCCTGGAGAGTACACAGGGACTCATTCTAAAGAATGGAAGCCCCTTTTTAATGCCTAATCTTGAGCAGGCGTTAAATGTGCCGTAATAAATGGCGCAAGGAAATCCCATAGATTTCCTTGCACCATTTTACCGGCTCCCCTAAGGGGGGAATGCTCCCTTTGCACACATTATGCCTGGCGCAGGCATAATGTAGCATAAAGGTTACATGGCGCAATGCATGCATTGGGCCACCCTGTAAATACGGCACAGACATTTTGGCCTCGTTGGGCCACATTAATGTAAAAATAAATGACATTAATGTGGCGCAAGGTGGCCCTAAGTGTCACAACTTGAACGCTTCTTACCGCAGTAAACCACCAGTCTCTGTGCAGCACCTGGTTTCTTGCTTGTTCTAGATTGACCAAGGTAGGGGTGACCCTTTCCAGTAGCCACGGTGCTGCTGATAATAAAACATCAAGCAGGCCGTAACCTCCAGAAGGAGTCCAAGAGGGAAAAAAAAAACAGCAGGGAAAAACCTCTAATCAAGGAACTCCTGAAAAATAAGAAACGAAAAAATAGTGAGGCACAACAAGGACTGGCACAGAAACAGAAGTCAAGAGAAAAGGTAGAATCCAAATCACGGGATACAGGAGCAAGGAGCACAACCGGAACGCACGGAACAGAAGACAAACTGCTTATATACAGACAAGACTGGAAGTGACATGCAGGAAGAAATGAAGACAACATCTTGGATTGGGAAGAGCCACATAAAGGTAAATGGAAAAATAACCATAGTATAAGATAGGAAGCAAAGCATGCAGGGAAAGAATACAGACTTCTGGGAAAGAGAAAATATGGCCAAAGAAGAAACAGAAAGAAAAATGTGAAAAAAGAAAAGAAGAAGAAAAAACAGTAACAAACAGGTAAGAAAAATTAAGGGGGCAAATAGTGGATGCAGCGAGAACCCGAGCCAAAAGAAAAGGTCTCAGGTCACGTTGTAGCCCAAAAAACAGGTTGCGAACTGAAAAGCGGCCCGCGGCAGAAACAGCTGTCTGAGATGCGGACCGCTGATCTGACCACGGCCCGCAAATGGAGTGCCGTCGTTCTGTACAGAGTCACACTAGGGGCCTATAAATATGCCCCTAAGTGTTTTCCCTATAGAATTATTGGCCTTGTGCATCTTGTTTTAAAGAAGTATGTTTGCAAAGCATATTCTCTCTGATATATTCAGGTTCACAGTCACACTTTGATAACTCAGGGTGCCCTTAAAACCATAGGGCATGATGCACTAAAGATCGGGTCACAAAGCACCGCACACCGACTTATTTAATACACAAATGTTAGGTAATTGATAGGTTCACATGTACCTGGGCGGTGGCTAGAACCATGTGTCAGATATTCTTCAAATGTGAGCTTACACCAAATCCATGTTTAGGGCAAACTTGCTACTTTAAGAGTAGTTGCCTTTTCATTGTAGCTCATCTGTGCCCTCACAGTCCTAGATATCTGGAAGTGGCTGCTCTTCAATTAGGCTTCCTCCAGCCAAAGTTCTGCCAGAAGAACGTCTGCTCTCTCGGATCATATATTTTTAGAGCCATGTCATAGCTATTCAGAAAAGCTGATGGATCTATGTACTGCCAGACTAGGAGTGGGAGATGAAAGAAGCTGGCTGTTGGCTGCCGAGCTTGTGGAGAAAACCTTTTTTCTGAAACCATCTTAACCAAAATTCCATGTTCAAAAATTAATTTGATTTATAGACGTCAGCAAGAAAGTCTTTACAACAGTGCTTAATTTGTAAATAAAAACGTGCCGTGCCCAAAGCCCTCCTCTTAAATATGCGGCTGCTGCAATTAAATGTGCGAACACGGAATACAGAGGCAGAATAATCCTGAAACCATCTCGGGCCTATTCAATCCATTTAAAGCCACTCCCAGCCCCTTCATCTCACTCCTGCAGCCTTCTGTTCTCTCCTTTTGTGATGCTTTTTTGTTTTTCTCTTCCTCCATCTTGTCTTCTGCTCACAATAAATGCTTGAGACAGAAAATTAAGAGCCGGGCCACAAAATAGGTGGTAGTGCTCTGCACCGGAAACAACAAGCACAGATTAAGTACTGATTTACAGCAGGGAAAGGCTATTGCAGGGTATGCAGTACGATGACACTATGAATCTTGTCAGTGTAAAGGCGTGATAATCATGGTCAGACGGGGAATGAAAACAGGCCAAAGCATCGAAACAAAAGTGGCACCCATTAGTGATTTAGAAAGCTATAAAATGGTGTCCCAACTTTGCAAGTTATGGCAGGTTTGAGTTTGTAAAGGCATGGGCAGATTTGTCAATCTTTCAAGCAGTTCAGTGCAGCAAACCACCATGCTGCACTGCATCAAAGGGCAGGAATGTGCCATATTGAACACAACATGGAACATTCCTCTCCTTTCCTAGCACTGGTGCACTCTTGGTTGCCTGGCGCCAATGCATGCATATGAAAAACGATGCAACACTAGGCTTGATAACGTCTGTAGTGGAATCCCACATAATATCACTGCTGACAGTTTTTCATTGTATAATGCTAATCTGCAAAGTGTTTATTGGTGATGTTCTAGAAAACGTAAACCATTTGAATACTTAAAAGACTCTTATGGAGTTGTTAAGGAGTCCTTTAATGGGCTTTAAATAAATGGATGATAGAACATTGGAGATAGAATGAAACAATGGTCACTGATGAGCCCCCTTTATTGTTATGTATTTTTTAACATACCCCAGCTCATAACTACATTGTACATTCACTATCTATCCACAGTGCAAGGGTCTGTGTGCCGTGTATGGGATGGCTTTCGGACAGGGATGATACTCTTTCAGTTAAGCAACTTATTACACCATTTCACACACTTAATGCATGTGATAGAGTGCAACACACATCCAATGGGTAAAACGTTTTGTTATATTAAAACAATTCTCCACCTTTGTCCTTCCGTGAAGGGGGAAATTTTGTTTTCACTCTTTGCCGGATCTGATGATCTTTGTGGAATTGGCTTTGGATCAAAAGACATATGTAGCAGGATTGAAACACACAAGTATAGAAAGCCCCCAATGCAAAGTAGAATGTGACCTCTCAAAGTACCATATGTCCTACTTTAATGGCTACTTTCTACCACAAATATGGTTGGGAAAGTAGACACTTTATAAAGAATTTGAACTGCTTTGATTGACTTTGCAATGCTGTAATGTCTTAATAGATCTACCTGCAACATCTTATTTCTTGTGCTGAAATATGATAAGCACTGGTTTGGAATTAATAAATTGCAGACTGTTTCAGATCATCCAGCATTTAACTTCCTCATAGATATTTTGAGCATACTCTGTTCTGTTCTAGCCTAGGGTGGATGTTCATGAGCCAAAAGGAATGTGTGATGTCATTAGTATGAGTGATTTCTCCCTGTCAGTTGTAGTTTCTGTCTATAGCTGGGGGCTGAGATGGTTGCATTCTAGTTCTTGTTGGTGGTTCCCCTGCTTGTTCCTTAATAAAGTACTAGTTCATGTACTACCTATCTGCCATCTGTTTGTTTTTTTACCACCCTGCATCTTTGAAATGCAACACATATGTTGTCTGCATTGGACTGCATGCACATATATTGTTCTTGGAAAATAGCTGAGCAAAATATAGTCAAAAAGAATATGAGAGAGTTAGAAGGCTTGAGAGACACCATAGGCAGGAAATAATGTCTGTGTTGTAAAGGACCTAAGAATTAGCCTTGGCATCCTATTTGTCAAAAAGGATCAGGCATCAGCTTTGTCCTTGTTGTAAGAAATTGGGTTATTGTTTGAGGGGGTGGAAGCCCACTCAACCAAAAACCATAATCCCTGTTAGGATGAACCACCGAAAGTCAGTCACATAACCTGTGCCTAACCCTCTTGCAGCTTAGCACGAAGCAGTCAGACTTAACTTGGAGACAATGTATGTGGAAAGTATTTATAAAGCACACAAACAAAAAACAAAGTGAAAACACAACAAAAGACAAATTCCAAACCAATGTAGCAAAAAGAGTAAATTTTAATAAATAAAATGATACAATCCAGACAAAAAAATCCAATAAGTAGAACTGAAGATATTAAGTTTTATAGTTTTACTGACAATAATGCCTAAAAATAGTGCACAACTTCAGGCCGACCATAATGAAGCAATGGCCAGGTACAGTACCTAGTTCGGCCAAGTGGCAGTTGTACCTTTGTGTCTTAGGGATTGGGATGTGAAGATCTGTGTTGGTCTGTGTCACGGTGCTTCAGTTCAGGTTTTGTGATGCGAGGTACTGCATCGAGATGCATCAAGCTGCATTAGTTCCAATGAAGCTGCTGATCAGGAGCTGCAAGGTGCTGTGATAGGAGGTACTGTGTGAGGTTGCATCGCGCTGCATCAAAATTGATGAAGCCACTGATAAAAAGCTGTGAACAATGCAAGGTCCTGGTGAGACATTCGGTTGCACCAGGATGAGTACACTCTGGCACCAGCCAAGGGTCTAGGACCTGGGGCACTGTTTGTGGATCGAGGCTCACTCCAGCAGTGGCCAGCAGTGGGGCCCAGGTAGGATCTGTCCTTGCTTTTGGAGTTGCTCTGGTGGACCTGGTTTCAAGTGGGAAGGTCCAGTCTTCCTTTCGTAGGCACATGAAAATAGGGCAGTCCTCCTGTGTGTTCCACAGGTCCAGAAGTTATGTGATGAGTGGCTCTGGAGGTCCAATATATCTGCCTGGTGCCAGGCTTTGTGTGTGTGTGTGTTCTACCTGCCATCTGGTTCTAGGAAGTTTTTTCAATTACCCTGTCAAGACTGCCTGGAAACCGTGTTAGGCCACAAGGACTGTGAGCCTGTAAAATTAAGACAATGCAGGCTAACTCTATGAAGCTTGGGCTACCCCAAACGTTAGATATATGGCAGTTAGTAGTATATTTTCCAATCAGCTACAATGTTGCATTGTCTTTAGATGCTTCAGCATGTTCTTCAAGAAGTGCAGGTAATTATTTGAGGTCTCAACCATAGCATTTGCCTTTGACCCAATGGGTAGAGTTTCCCCTTGTATCTTACAATGCCAACTGGCATCAAGTGTTCCAAAATGAAGAGGAATTCAAATGGGAAGAGGGGAGTGGGTCAGTTCAGCAGATTAGCAACAGTTTTATCTTCATTTAAGCCACTTGTATTCAATCCACCAGTTGTCTGGTCCCACAAGATCTCTGTCACAGTATAACATAATTGTCATTTCCTGAATATTACTTACAAAAAATATGATGTAATTGGAGTTCATAATACAAAATATACATCCAAAAGGATTATATTTGTGTAAACAATATTTAAAATGCAATATTTTTGTAGACAGTATTCTGACATAAAACCACCTAGGCGCTGCAAATGGACACTCCAACACCTTAATGCAAATACTAAATCTTTTGGAAGATCATAATGGGTTAGTATGCCATCAACATATAATGGACAGAGGAGACCACAGTTCCAAATCATCTGAGCTATGGAGAGCATATAAAAGTTGAAAAGCAAGACAGGGCTATTGCTTAGGGAATGCAGCATGATAGGTTACTAGCAAAACAAACAGGCAGAGATTTACTATGCTTTTGTTCCCAGCGCTCATCGGACCAGAGGGGACACTACATGATGAAACGCAACACTGGTGACAAAGTATATCAAGTTCTACACACAGAGCTTTTTTCTACACAAAGGAAACTAAAAGTTTAAGAGTAAATTACATGTGTAAATTACTCACAATTATAAGTTTATTTTGTCAGTAGCCCCAAAACTATACAATTCACCCATGGGCAGTTATCTGTGCACGGAACTTTGCACCAGAGAGTGTTGCTCAAGTGCACATCTTCTGAAAGGTTATATGTTGAAACCATGAGTGCTTCAAGCACCCATGGCTCAACAACGAGTTCAGAGTTCAGAACAATGACCTCGTTGGTATCACTAATGCCTTTGCCACAAATGCCTTTACAACAATTTTTTGTTGTAAAGGCATTAGTGATCAGCATGCATGGTTCCAGCATGCGTTCCCCCTAAACCCCCACCCCTAAAAATTACTGTGACCCCCACAAACACCCCAACCCCCAAAATTACCCCAACCCACCCCTAAAACCTAAACCCTGACCCCCCTCCCCGCCCCTAAACCCTAATCACCCCGAGCCCCCAACCCCACCCGAAAAATAAAAAAATACCCTGAGCGCCCCACCCCACCCCTAAAACCTAAAGCACCCCAACCCAACCCTAAAACCTAAACCCTGCCCCCGATCACCCCAAACCCTAATCACCCCAAGCCCCCACCCCACCCCCAAAAACAAAAAATACCCTGAGTCCCCACCCCACCCCTAAAACCAACCCTAAAACCTAAAGCACCCCAACCCCCAACCCACCTCTAAAACCTAAACCCTGCCCCCAAACCCTAATCACCCTGAGCCCCCACCACACCCCCAAAAACTAAAAATACCCAGAGTCCCCACCCTGCCCCTAAAACCTAAAGCACCCCAACCCACCCCTAAAACATAAACCCTGACCCTCCTCCTCCAAACCCTAATCACCCCAAGCCCCCACCCCACCCCCAAAAAACAGACACAGTCCCAGCCCAACTTACCTCCTCCTTCACCGCGTCGACTCCCTTGTTCTGTGCCTTAACCACGCATGTACGTGGTTCACACATGAGTGGTTAAGGCCCTAAAACCAGGAAGTCATGGAAAACCAAATCGCTTTCGTTTTCCACGAGTTTGTGGTTTAGGAGTCATTGTTTTGAGTGTTTCCCCTTCTGAAATCCAGCATTAGGCTGTCTTTGTACTGCAGTACAAGTTTAACCATTACTCGCAAAATATATTTTTTGCAAGTAACACCAATGGCTTCAGCACCAACTCTTTATAAATAGAATGTAGCACCATATTCTACCATTCCATCAATGCAGTACTGCTGATTTTCACACTCTGCTTCCTAATTTTAGAAAATCTGGGTATCCATTGCCTGATGAATTCTGAGAGCGTATCAGTAATAATCTGACCTAGACTAATACCCTCTCCTCAGTCTCTGCCCTATGCCTCACATGATCCTTCAATACCGAATGGTCGACAGTTTCAAAAGTTGTTCAAGTATCTAGCAATAGCAATACGGTAGTCCCGTTTCTGTCCAACTGCTTGTTTTAATATTGTCCTGCAATGAGATGTGATTTATGTCTCTATCGTTTTCCAAAGAAAGGTAGGGTACATATTGTCTAGAAATTACCAGGAATTGAGGGAAAGTGCTGTGACTTTTAATAGCAGAAAAACAATTACTTAATAAGGACCACACGATAATTGCCTTTTTTTTTTAAGATGCGTTAATTAAAATTGCCGGATTTTCTGCAGCATACACAATATTTGGAAAAGATATACTGATGGTAAATATAACCATGGACCAAGGTATCTGCAAGGTACTGTTCCACTCCACATCCATCATGGCTGATAAAGAACTGTGAAGAAAGTATTGGTGAAGATAAATAGCTTATACGTAACTGGCCCCATACTGATGACTATTTAAATATTTACCTTTTTTGGGAAGTTAGAAATGGGCAGCGTGTTCAGGGACACAGGCCCCAGTGATAGACATGGACCAAAACCTGAGAATATAGATGTAATTCCTGGATTTCGTTAGAAAAAATAAACTTGGCTAACACTCTTTGTCAAGAGTATGTAAGCAAGAAAGAAAAAGAAAGGAAACGTATGCCTGCACGTCTGCCAAGCCAAGTGCATTTAGATTAAGTGGTAGGAAAACATAACCAACATGAGCACTGAGTATGTACAAATAGGTTCTGAATAAATTATAGGTATATACATCAGTGAAAATATTCCTAGTGTATCCTCTGTCCGAATTCTAGATTAAAGTGTTAAAATAATTTCAATAATTTCTCAAACAAATTCAATGTTTCTTTATGTTCTTTTTTTGTAACCAGTTTTCGTTTCCAGCTTCATTACTCATGGGAGCACAATCAAACATCAGCCTAAATTAGGATATGTTGCAGATTTCCATTTTCTGGCTAACATGATTTTTCAAACATGGTGGCCAGCATCATTAATTACTGAACAATATTGGGAGCAGCGAAAATCACTTGATTTAGACCAAACATGAAACTTTTTTGTATCTTAATGTAGCCATTGATTCCGTTGCTTCTAGAAAAAGCTTTCTATTTCTGGCCAGGTGCCATCAATAAACAGGTGTACCAAGGATACATTCCAATGATCTGCACCTTCTGAATTATATTCTGAGGAAAAATATGAATGATGGCAAGACATTCTGGATAACTGGACCAAGGTATAACATGTATCAAGTGCAGTAAGGAGAAAGCTGCTGGCGATATTTTGAAGCAGTGTATGTTTCACGATTAAGAGAGTAAATGCAACTGACCACAGAACACTATTTAAGACAGGCTCCTCATGTCCATCTAGAATATTAATTCAGCATTGTAGTCTGTATCTGGTGTGTGCAATTTATTATGCTACTTTGAATGTATTTTGAACTAAAAAAGCCATGATTAAAATACTGCAGGCAATTCCCCCAATCTTACTTTATTTTTAAAGTTTGAAAAATGTATGTAATTTGGATATACAGAAGAAGAGAGAGTTTTACTGTGTTTTCTGTGAATAGTATCATACCCTTTGAGACATCCCTCTGCCACCTGTAATTCCGATGGTGATCCTATAGTACTACAACAATTAATTTGACTGAACTTTAATTAACGAGAAATAAATTTTTTCCAAAATCACAGTTTCTGGGATAATAAAGGTACAGCTGCTCAGCCCACTCGTCCTGAATGATCTGTAAAGATATCAGGGCTGTTCCATTTAGTTAAACAGCATTCTGGTCCACTATGGGAGATCACTACTGTATCACACACAGGTGGGCATTGAGCATCCGTCTGTGGTATGCAACACTTGGATGCAATGTAGCCACTTCTGATGTGGTGCTTGCCATGCAATGATTACCAAGGTAATGACAACTATGTAATAGGGTACATGTCACGTATCAAAAACCAAAAGTAACAAGAAATATTTACCATAATATGTTTCGTAATACGCATTTTCAAATGACCAAGATTTTCTGTTTTAACGTATTTTCAAGTGGATTCTGTGCTGGCAAGCATCGTGTGCTTCTGGCCCAAGCAGCACAGCTTATTGCCTATGCATGAGCTTGACGATTATATCCCAGGTGTGTACACCGCATTTTCTCAATGACAGATTGAGAAATCTATTGCTGTGCAGAGTTTTGGGGCATTGACAGAGTGCCGCACGCATTTAAACCTACCTGATATCACAACAGGAGCTTGGAACCCTTAAGAACATAGCGTGCCGTGAAACCCAATGGACTTGAACGTTTATTTGTGGGGAATCTAAATACACATTCTTATACGGGAGAAATGTAACATTTTGATGAAAACTTTGCAGTCAAACAAAAAAGCAGGGCCTAGCTTGAAACCAAAACACAGTCGCCTCCTTTCAATTACAGTGTAAGGTTATGAACATCGGTAAAATGCTGTTAGTTAGAAAAATACGTCTGTAGAAAATAACCGAAGACAGTATACTCTAGGGCATTTTTACAAGCCCCTCGCACCTCCTTGCACCACACTAGCATCATTTTTTTTACGTTAATGTGGCATTAAGGAGGCCATTCCCCACGCCATATTTACAAAGTGGCGCAATGCATACATGTAACCCCTAGCGCCACATTATGACTGTGTCATGCAGAGAGGCCCTTAAAAATGGCACAGTGATATTTACAAGCTTTCCCTATGCTATTTTTAGCATCATTTTTAACGCCTGCTGAGGCCTCCCTTGGCTTTGCTGGATTAGCGCCATCATTTTTGGCACTAATCCTGCAAGGCACCACACTAGAGTCCAAACTTTTGACACTATTGTCCAAACATGTGCCATGGTGCTCTGTATTGTAAATACAGGGCACACATTGTGTTCTTAGGGGGGCGCATGACACACAAGAAAAGTGGCACATCAGGACTTTCTTGTAAATATGCCCCTCTGTTTCAACAAGAAAAGTGTTGACTCTTACAAGAGCTGCCTTCCTCTTGTTTGTTAGTCATTATTACTTTCGTAGAAAACTACTTTAAGCTGCCTTGTGCGGGTCGTACATGATCTAATTTGATTGTAAATTGCACATGCACATTGGAAGTTGATGTTCTAAGAAATTGGGTTATTAAATGACTGTGCAGTCTGTTTTTTCTTTGAAAAAGGAAAAGTACACTTATTCCAAACACACTACTAAATACTATTCTTTAATTTACAAATATATGCTAAGGCAGATTGAAAACACCCTTGGTGATATTCTGCAACATCACTTGGCACGGGCAGTGCAGGGGTTCTCCTGGCCAGCACCCTTGCAATGTTCACTGTAGCTGGTGCACCCTGCATCCTACAGCATTGCCGCCAGCTCAATTATGAGCCGAAGACAATTCTGTAGGGTGTTTCTCGCTAGGCCAGCAGGAGGAATCTCAGGTTTTTGTCCACCGACCTAGGGGGAACTCTCAATGGGCCCAGTAGAGAGGTAGCCACTATGGCGGCAACCTCCCCGTCGGAAGTTCAGAGAACAGCCCAAACAGTCCACCGAACTCGTAATCAGTCCTTCAAGGTATCACAGGGTTTGTCCTTTCAGTTGTCCATCATGTTGCAGCTTTCACAGTCCACATCCAAAGTCTCACTCTCCTTCATGTTCTTCCCACTTACGGGCCCCCTCCAACCACTGCCCTACCACATCTACCACATCTTCCACAAAGGAATCATCCCCTTCATCAGAACCATAACCATAATACTCAAAACCTCCATTAGCACTGCAACCTCTTAAACAACACGCAAACATGCAGCTGTCAATGCAGTGCTGGACAAACTCAATGTGGACTTCACCAAGCTCAAGAACTACCATCTCATGTCACTTGTGCCATACTCCTTCAAAGGAATGGAAAAGGTCATCAACAGACACCTATCAGCTCACGTCACTGATCAGCAAACCCTAAACAACTTGCAATGAGGATTTCACCAAAATCACAGCAGCAAAATCATTCTCCTGGAATGTATTCAAATTGCCCTGATTGCAGCTACAGATAATCTCAGGCTAATCCTTGGCAGAGGAGGGAGGGCAGCTCTAATTCTCCTGGACCTCTCTGCTGCTTCCAACACTATCTTGCATCCTGTCCTCATCCAAAGACGGTAAGAGTCAGTCATCCAAGGCCACACTCTCAAATGACTTGCCATATTCCTCACCAGAAGGACCTCGTCAGTCAAAATGCCACCCTACACATCAGAGACTTGGGAACCCATCTGTGGTTTTCCCCAAGGGTCTTCTCAGTCCAAAACCCTACAACATATACATGACCCCTATCAACCAACATCAGAGTCCACAACATAGAAGTCCTGTTTTATGCAGATGATACTCAACTCATTGGATCCCTATTGGACAAAACAATAAAAACAAGGGAGAGATTTCAACTTGTATGACTGAGATCACCAGATGGATGAAAGACAGCTGTCTGAAACTCAACTCAGACAAAACAGATGTGATTATCTTCAGAACACACCACAATCTGGGCCGCCAACCCTTAAGGGCACCAAGCATGAAAGCAAGAAACCTGGAGATCACCATGGACGATATACTGGACATGTCTGCTCTGATCAATGCAGTGACCTCATCATATTTCCCCCTGCTGAAAATACTGAAAAGGATTTTCAAGTTACACCTACTTGACACCAAACAGGTGTTAACTCAAACCCTCACCAGCCGCAGACTCATCCACAACAACAGCCCGTAAGCCAGAGTCTCCACATATCCAACCAGCAGACTTTAAACCATCCAGAACAGCACAGCAGTCTGTCTCATTCTAAACGTCCCTCATTGAGAACACCAGGTCTCACCTCAAGACACTACACTGGTTACCGGTCCACAAGAGAATCACATTCAAGCTGCTCACTCTCACTTTCAATGCACTCCACCAGAGTGTACCAGAATACCTCAACAGAAGAATCCATTTCCACCATCTTAACAGACACATCTGGCCACTAGGATTAGCCCTCATGCAGGTTTCTTGTTAGAAATGGGGTTTCTGCTTGTGAATGTGCCCTGAACAAGCAGGAATCACCACTTCTGGTCAGGGTGAGATAGATACACACTTATAAATTACCTGTGCTCACCCTCTGGTAGCTTGGCCAAGAAGAGGCACCTCGGGAACAGGTAGGACTCACAGTTGGCAGAGTCCATCAGCGCCAGGAGAGTGAGTTGTAGGTAGTCGTTGATGCCCCTACAAGTGCAGATAAACAAGAAGCAAGCCAACAAGCCCTCATAATCGTTCTGGGTTCAAATGAGTTGGGTCCAGTCTTTGTCTTCAGCAGGGCAGAGATCAGCAGGCTGCAGGCCAGCTCAACAAAGCAGAGAATCAGTTCTTCAGAACAGTCAGTCTAGGTTGAGTGGCAAACCTTACAGAAGAGCAGCCTTTACTTCAGCAGAGTTCTTCCCAAGTCAAGTAGTGTACTGTCTTGGTAGGGTCAGAGCCATAGTACTTATACCCAAACGTGCCTTTGAAGAGGAGGTGACTTCAAAATAGCTCCTTAAAGTGAACAGTCCCTGTTTCATCCCATCCCTGGCTCCAGACTAACAGTATGGGTAATCAGCTTTTTGTGTGGGGACAGGCACTTCCATATTCATCTGTAAGTGTCAGCTCCACTCCGCCCAGAAAGCCCATCAAGATGCAGATAAATGCAGATGTTTGCACAGACACATTTAACCTTCCTGTGTTTGTGGCAGTCTAGAGGGAATGCACAATGTGTAGCTGTCACCTACCTCAGAATGTATTGGAGACAGGCTACAAGGCACAAAGAGAAAAGCATAGAAATGCCCACTTTCTAAAAGTGGCATTTCTAAAATAGTAATGCTAAATCCAACTTTATTCATAATAAGGATTTAGCATTACTATTCCAAAGATATGAAACATGACAAAGCTACTCCTTTCTGATCAGGAATTACAGCTTCAAAGTATTTGAAGGATTTCCCGATGCTGGCCTATGAGAAGAGTAGGCCTCAGAACAGTGAAAAATGACTGTGGCTGGTAGCGCTTTGTGGAGAAGGAGGAGGGGCCAGCCGCCACACGTCAGGGCAAGGAGCCCTTTAAAAACATTGACGCGCTCCCGCTGCCGCGGGTAGCGCTTTGTGGAGAAGGAGGAGGGGCCAGCCGCCACACGCCAGGGCAAGGAGCCCTTTAAAAACATTGACGCGCTCCCGCTGCCGCGGGTAGCGCTTTGTGGAGAAGGAGGAGGGGCCACATTGACGCGCTCCCGCTGCCGCGGGTAGCGCTTTGTGGAGAAGGAGGAGGGGCCAGCCGCCACACGCCAGGGCAAGGAGCCCTTTAAAAACATTGACGCGCTCCCGCTGCCGCGGGTAGCGCTTTGTGGAGAAGGAGGAGGGGCCAGCCGCCACACGTCAGGGCAAGGAGCCCTTTAAAAACATTGACGCGCTCCCGCTGCCGTGGGTAGCGCTTTGTGGAGAAGGAGGAGGGGCCAGCCGCCACACGCCAGGGCAAGGAGCCCTTTAAAAACATTGACGCGCTCCCGCTGCCGCGGGTAGCGCTTTGTGGAGAAGGAGGAGGGGCCAGCCGCCACACGTCAGGGCAAGGAGCCCTTTAAAAACATTGACGCGCTCCCGCTGCCGCGGGTAGCGCTTTGTGGAGAAGGAGGAGGGGCCAGCCGCCACACGTCAGGGCAAGGAGCCCTTTAAAAACATTGACGCGCTCCCGCTGCCGCGGGTAGCGCTTTGTGGAGAAGGAGGAGGGGCCAGCCGCCACACGCCAGGGCAAGGAGCCCTTTAAAAACATTGACGCGCTCCCGCTGCCGCGGGTAGCGCTTTGTGGAGAAGGAGGAGGGGCCAGCCGCCACACGTCAGGGCAAGGAGCCCTTTAAAAACATTGACGCGCTCCCGCTGCGCGGGCGGCGCCCGGGCGAAGCCCGGGCCAAGGGCGGGCCCGTCCTTGCCCGTCATTGCCAGGAAGAGCCAGGGCAGGGCCACCCCCCTAATGTTTTGAACTAGGTAGGCTCAAATGTGATGCCCCTTAAAAGTAGTGCGCCTGGGTTTATTTAAGTATAAACAACCTTACCTATATCGCGCTACCTTTCAATTAGGGCCTATCGGTTTCTGGAATATATTACTCAAGGTATTCATAACTTCCCCTTCGCGCTTTAGCTATAACGTCCTTGAAGTTAATAGCTTATCAAGATGGGGAAAAGAAAAGCTACCAGCAATCCTACTGAGCAGGGAAGGGCAAAAAGAGCACCCCGACATGCGGCCGAAAATTGTAAGCTCACCCAAATCGATGACCTTATAGAGGAAGTGGAGAGTTTGCTAGCCACCAAACCTTCAAAATCTTGTAGAAAAGATGCTCCCTCCTCCTCCAATGTCATAAAATCTTTCTTCGCCCCTGTGCACAGAGACTCGCAGAGATCTATACTTCAAGGCACCAGCACAGAACTTAGGAAGCTAGAAATTCTAAAGAATCCAACAGAGAGCCCTAAATTAAATCTGTCTAACCAGCAAGATGATGCACCCCCCCTGCCAAACTGCAATAATCGCTTCTTACCCCTTGTTTTACCATCACCAGCTGAATTAGAGAGAACTATCTCAAGGGAAATTGAGGAGCCAGTTCCAGCCATACCCACTCAGGAAGACCATTTAGCTGACTTTCAGTTAGCGCAGCTAAGAGATGAAATTTTACGTCTTAGAGAACATCTTACATCTTTTACCCATATGATATATGAGAAGCTGGATAGCATATCTGCAGTAATTGGGGATATAAGGAAGACACCACAAAAGTCAGATCCTAATATTCTGCCAAAGTTAGTTGAAACATGGGAAACATCTATCCCACAAAGGTGTAGGGGCCAAAGGGTCGAAATGGTAACACAGACTACCCAGGGGGGCAATAACGCACCTCCTGTAGCGCGTGTTCGTAATAACTATAACCCACCCTTGGATACAGGGAACAATTGGAAGATGTACAGAGAAGGACAGCTAGATAAAAGCCCCAAACACCCCTTGGGAAATAACTTCCAAAGTCAGCCTAGACATAATATTTATGATATTTATATAACAAACGTCCCCAAGTTAAGTAAAGATCAAATTGAGTAAGGGGATTCTCTTAAAAACAAAGTTATACATTGGATAAGAAAGACAAAGAAATGTAGATCCATTATAAGGGACGATATAGTCATCGCACAGAGACTCACAAAAATAGGCTCAACATCAGATCTCATAGGGATAAAATTGATGAGTCAGAATCTAGCTAAGGGTCTTTTGGCACTTGAGGAAAGAATGAGACCGGGTACCTTCTCCCAAATGACATTTGTCCACAAACTTCCCCAACTAAACCGGTTCCCACAAGAGAGAAACAACACTATAATGGCCCAGTATCCTTGCCCGCAGAGTAGGGATCGAAAGCAAAGCCATATCTCTGACATAGATTGACGTGAAGCCTTTGCCGCTGAAGCTTCAGCCGCTGAAGTTGGGAGTGATGGCATAACCCAGCCTGACTCCTATAACACAAAAAATGACCTATCTAATATTCTGGGAGCAGAGCCCAAAATATATTCCAGTGGCTCGCCAAAGGAGAAGCCCCAGCAAGAAATAATTTGTATATATGAGAATAGGGAAAATCTATCAGAAAATGGGCAAGACCATGACTTACCGATCAAGATCCTATCCTGGAATGTGGCAGGCCTGACTCAGAAAATAGATAATCCTGACTGGTGCAGATTTATAGATCAACATCACATTATTTTACTGCAGGAGACATGGGCGTCATCTGTAGTAAATAGAGAAGGCTACTGGACCTTTCAGAAGGCGGCATTACCATCGCCATCAGGTAGGGCTTCAGGCGGCCTGATAATTTGGTTAAAACACGACCTGTTCCCAAAAGTCAAAGAGATAGTATCCCCTACGAGGGATCTACTAGCTGTTACGATTGAAATCAGTACCGTTAAAGGTCCAGTTATTATAATAATTGTAAATTTATGTATCAGACCTGGCACTCAAAGGACCCAGACCATTCAGATGAGTTCAATAGTAGATTTCTTTAACTGCCTACCTAATGGGCGGGGTATAATGGCCGCGGGTGACTTCAATATGCAATTGAATTGCAGCGATGGTAATCAGCAAGAGGGAACCCAGCTCACAGATTCATGGGATAGATCAGGGCCGGTGCAAATTACATCTAAGAAAGAAGGAGGAGTATCAGAACTATTGGAAGACCTAATAAAAATAAAGGGATTAAGAATAGTCAATGGGAATACCAGATCAGATAACCCGGCGTCACCTACATATAGGAGAGGCGTATACACTAGTCATCTGGACTATGTTTTAGTAAATGACGCCCTCTGGAAATCCCTAACTGACATGATAGTTCTCCCACGTATGGACAGTGACCATCTAGCCTTAAGCACCTCCTTTTCCACTATTTTATTTAGTTCCAAGACACTGTCAACGTGGACTTCAAATAGTGTCCTCACTAGGACCAACGATCGTAAAAATGTGAAATGGGATCGGGTTGAAAGTGATGCGAATTTTCAGCTAGCGATCTATAGATCGCTCGCAACAACACTCTCTCCCTTGAAACATACAAACATCAAATTGGTAGACTTGGTCTATCTTCATAACACCTTGGTCACCCGACTAAAAACACACTTCCAGACGGTAAGGAGGCGGACAGAGACTGTGATTAAAACCTCTAGGTGGTTCTCCAATCCCTGCCGCCAAGCTAAGACGCAGTTATTGGTAGCACTTAAGGAAGGGAACCCAAGAGAGATAAGGAAGAATAGGTCTGTATACAAAGACACACTTAAAAATGCAAAAAAAGAATGGACGAATAGGAATTGGAATAAGATGGTTGTGGCGCTCCAGGAGAAGGATCTTAACCTATTCTGGAAGCTAGTGTCAGATAAGAGTAGCCCCCAAGAAATGGGAAGCTACCCTGTTATCCAGCCAGAAATTTGGATGACGCACTTTTCAAATATATATAGGAAACCACATATCAACAGTACAATTACACCCCTACTAAAACCTAATGATTCTGTTGGCAATATCTTAACGTGGGGGAGTATAACACCACCCAAATTTGATCTGGACCTATTTTCCTTAAAAGAAACAACAGAGGCTCTCAAATCTACACGCAAGGGAAAGGCCCCTGGTCTTGATGGCATCCCAGGAGATCTATATCTTTCTCGTCTGACAACGTGGTCATTGTATCTAAATGCACTTAGTAATGAGATATTGAGGGGGGGAGGACTCCATATCACATGGCAAGGAGCAGTCATAGTCCCTATCTATAAGAAAGGGCCAAGGGATCAACCTGACAGTTATAGGCCTATCAGCCTTATTGATGTTAGTCAAAAAAATCTTCACTAAGCAAGTGCTTAACAGACTACAGACATGGATAGGGGATTCCCAAATTCTCTCCGAATTCCAGGGAGGCTTCAGAAGAGGAGTGAGTACAATAGACCAGGCATTTAGGTTCAACCTCCTTTGCTGGAAATACCTGTCACTCAATAAAAGCCAATTGTATGTAGCTTTTATCGATTTAAAAGCTGCTTTTGACACGGTCCCTCGGGATACACTATGGGAAGTTATGGAGAGTTATCACCCCAATAGCGAACTACTAAGACTGATTAGATACCTCCATGAAGGGACTTATGCCCATGTTCGTTGGTCAGATAGTGGTGACCTAACGGAAGCCATACCCGTCAATAGAGGGGTTAGGCAGGGTTGCATCTTGGCACCAACACTATTTAATCTTTATATAAAAGGTGCTGTGGACCAATTGCTACACTGTAATCATGATGCCCCTAGACTAGCTGGAACTCCGGTCCCTATTTTAATGTTTGCCGATGACACCTTATTAATTTCAAGAACACCTATGGGTACCTTTTATAATTTTTGCTCCAACAGAGGACTTAAAATTAATCTAACAAAATCTAAGTTTATGGCCTTTAACCCACACAAATTATTTAGGGGAAAAATGACGATAGCAGGCCAATTAGTGGAGAGAGTCAGACAATTTGACTACTTGGGGATCAGGCTAAGCGACGACCAACGTTGGTCGGCACAGATCAAGAAGAGTCTGACAATACTTAGGCAAAGGGCTATAGTGATAGCCAAAAAAATAGCTAATACCTATGAGGGGGAGATAACACCTGCCATCACCGTTTATAAAGCAGTGGCAGTAGCGGCCTCAACTTATGGTGCCGAGCTTTGGGGCCATACTAATTCTAGATGTCTGACCACTGTAGAAAACCGGTTTATTCGAAACTTTCTAAAGTTGCCGATGAGCACCCCTCTCACTCCGCTCAGATTTGATTTAGCCCTAAATGAAATACACAATGAAATTGCACTAAGACCCCTAATGTATTGGATTAATCTTTGGACCTCAGAGGACCGGCATACTCTCCATGCAGCACTAGATGAATTTCTCGCAAATAACAGTGTACTAAAGATCCCTTGGTTTAGATACATCAGAGACACGTGTAAATTTCTCAAAATGGAGGAGGTGTGGAGTGCTCCCCACAAGTTGGTAAAGGAAATAAAGGAACGTGTAAAAAAGTGCTACTGGGAGAACATTTTGACCCAAACTTGGTTAAAAAACCATGGCAGTCTGACTTTGCACTTCTTAGACCACAAATGCAGTCCCAAGTTTGAGGCTTACATGGATAATGTAAATCCTCCATATACCAAAACACTATTTATTAAGTTTAGACTAGGGACTCTTCCGCTTAAGTCATTTACAGCGCAATGGAGATCGGAGGACTGCAATTCAATATACTGCCATCACTGTCAAAAGACAAAAGAGTCACTTGCGCACTTTATGTTTTTCTGCCCTAGATATCTGGTACCCAGGAAAAAGTGGATTGCTCCCATATGTAGGGAAATTGGAATAAGGGAATGGAATACGGCATTACGACTCCTAACAACTGATACAAGTGATAAAATAGTTTTCTCTGTGGTGGGATACCTACGAAGTGCATGGTCAATAAGAACAAAAGAACTATTATAAATGTGTAATCCCAACACATTGGTTTTAGACCATATTCATTTAATATATCAGTTTTCAATTGGATGAAGCTATAGTCTTAATGGTCTGGACTTTTAGTTAAAGAATAATGATGATTTGCATGTTTTATAAATTTGTGACCATAACTTTATTTAGGGGTTTAAAAAAAAAAAAAAAAAAAGAGATAAATGAAAAATTGGTCCTCCAGCGGCGAGGGTTTTTGAACTAAAACTTTGATAATTACGTGCTTTTAATAATTTGGTTTTAGATTATAATTAATTAGTCTGATAAATTTTAATTGATTGAACCCAAATTCTAACGATCTAATATTTTTATATGTCTTGAGATTTTGTAAAAACAAAAATGTTTAAAAACAATATTATCTACACATTTTTAAAAATCTTACAGTAAAGTGCTATGTTTCTTAATCATGTTATGTTTTGTTTTGTCTACTTTTATGGCTTACAGCCGAAATAAAGAAAGATTGTTTGTGACTGTGGCTAACAGGATATGTAAAACTCAAAAGTATATGTCTTCCCGTTTGCTTACATAGCACCCTGCCCTGTAGGGTTCCTATGGCTTACTTTAGGGTAGACATATATGTAACAAAAGGTGAGTTTAAGGCTTGACAAGGGTTTTAAATGGCAAGTCAAAATGGCAGTGAAAGTGCACACACTGGCTTTGCAGGCGTGAGACATGTTTAAGGACTACTGAAATGGGTGGCACAATTAGTTCTGTAGGCCCACTATTCACATTTGATTTACAGTCCCGGGGTATATGGTATACCACTGTACAAGGGATTTATAAATAAATTAAATATGGCAACTGTTTATACACCAGTATTACCATGTTTAGAGAAGAGAGCCCATGCACTTTAGCATTGGTTGGCTGTGGTGAAGTGCTCAAGAGTCCTAAAGCAAACAAAAACAAGATCAGAAAAACAGTAGGAGGTAGCTAAATGTTTGGGGTAACCCTGCCAAAAGGGTAATTTCCAACATTTCTCAAAAAACAAGACCAGAAGCAGAGGACAGGGGTTCTCCTACATTCCTCACAAAACATGAAACAACCTCCCACTCCACATAAGGAACTGTTTCTCCCTCTTGGGTTTCTGGAAAAAATTCCAAATCTGGCACTTCGACTACATTCATGGAGTCCAGCATGATACCTGCTCAGCACAAGGTTACCCTCATAGGTGATGGAACGCTCTACAAATACTCTACAAAAACTATAGTATAGCAAATACTATAATGACAATACTATTAGCTATCAGCAACCATATTTACATTATTTCATTACTAAAAGCATTGCAATGTTTCTTAATAACCATTGTCAATAAGTTATTTTTAATAAAAAACATTGTGAATCAAAATAACATCTATCAGAGACTCTCTTTTACACACTTGTGCCATTTAAAATACAGCCATTGGACCACTAAGGGTCTGTGCATTCAAATGCCTTAGAACAAAAGAGCTCTAGCTCTAAAGTGCTTTGAGTATTGATGAAAACCTGTCCAGGGGTCATGAATTTGATGTCTCAGGAGATTTATGTGTGTGTGTTGCCACCCCACAACACCTTTAAATTATGTTGGTGGTGCCCCTGGCCCTCCTTGGAGCATCACAAGGGATCCAAAAATGCAGGGCATTATGGAGCACTCAGGAGGAAGAAATGAATATGTTAGCAGCAGGCACCCTGGTGCTTTTCTTTTTCCTCTACAACCTCCTCTTTTCTTTGTTTTCCTTTGTTTAGATTGGTGTCCTAGCCCCACCTGCGGCACCATCAGCCACACATATAGTTAGGGCAGTGAGAGGAGCCCATTTCTGTGCTGCCTGGCCAGCTTCCCATCGGGCCCTTATGGTTTCCTGTTGGTGTGGGAACTGGCGTGCTCCTTTTCACGCCCAAATACACAACAGTGGCTTTCACTGGTGCTTGCCTGTCTATTCCCCCCAGTCAGTGAGAGGTAGCAAGCAGCAAGACCTCCTCTTGTTGCTAATCCCTAGGGAGTGGGACCCTATGGGATAATATTGGATGCTGTGGGCCCAGAGGTAGGGGTCTCCACGCGGAGAATGAATCTTGGAGGGGGCCACACCTAAGTCCCCAACCATGACCCCACCCACACCCCATCCTTGGGCAAATTAGATAATGAATGTTGGAAGCATTGCATCATCCACCACGGTTATGACCCCATCTGAGGAAAGGAAGAGAATCTCTGCAGAGTGCCACACTTTCAGTTTTTTTACCATCTGCATGTTTAAATGAGCAACTGCTTCAAAGGTGATGGGCCAGTTTTGAAGTACTTGGGCTCATTTTCACCCTAGTGAATTGCTCTAGCCATCAGGGGCATTTCTAAGGGGCCTCCTAGCCTCAACACACGCTCAGTTTGTAGGGGGGGGTCATTTCTCCGGCTCCCTGCACCTGCTTGCTCCTCTGTTTTGCCCTCCACAGAACCTATGGCCTCCTAGCCATCATGTAGGGTACCCAGAGAAGGCAGCAGGCTCTATCTCTCTCTCCAGATGGTCCTCAGGGGCCATAAGAGGGCCCACACCACTGGCTGTGGAGAGACTTGTCTAATCCAGGGGATCAGCTGCTGGCAAAGCCCTTTATCCATAAGGGGCATTCAATGGCTTGTCCTTCCAACTATCCATGATTCTGTTGTTGAAGCCATCCAGGTCCAGGGTCTTAGCCTTTACATTTTGTTTGTGCAGGGGTTTATAAGTGAGGGTGGAAAGTTCTAGATGTCAGGCACCCATGGCCAATCCTAGGATACCACATCATTCTTCTACCCCTCTCCCAGTCGTCCTGCGCAGCATTCTTGGACAATCCAGAATTGCTGAATGCTTCTTACCTGAGTCTGAGCACCTGTACCCAACCAGAGGTGTGGCCATGGAAATGAGCAGTCCCTCCTCTGTGATCACTTTCAGCCAGTTCTGTGACAGCTCCCCCTAGCGCTGGATATGAAACCAAGCTGAGAGAGGACAGGTTCTGGCATCAGCTACATCTGCTAGTGACAGGGGAGGTCCATTTCAAGTTAATCACAGTCCATAGGTTATCCTGTCAAGAATGGAATTTCCCTCCAAAACACCCAGGCCATGTGTCCACTATCTAGGAGCAATAGGCATCTCACTACAGGGAAGACATCTGCAGTCATGTGATACTGAATACTGGTAGAATAGTTTTTTGTCTTAGGCAGGAAAATTACAATATTCCAAAATAGTAAATTAAAATCTGACTTGACCATTAAGTTGGGATTTAAATTACTATTAAAAAAAGTAATTGAAGTACTTATCTAGCTGCCACCAATCTATGTTTAGCATATAAAAAATGGAACAATGTAGCCCAGTGTTTCCCTTTAAAAGGAGGCAACCTTGTTATAGTGAAAATAGCTTCCAGGGATATTTCACTGCAAGGACAAATTCATCATTAACATTCACATGCTCTACTTTTAAATATCAAGCACCCCGCCTTTATAGGCATTAACTCATACTTATAAATGACTTATTAATGTTTAAAATGAAGGTTTAGCTCTGTCAAAAGGAGGTATTTGACAGGTCAGATTTGCACTTCAAAACTGCCAGAGGCAAGTTACTTGTGCAAAGCCACCTGGCTGTGCACAACAGTAGTCTCTCATGTGCAGCCTGCTCCTGTGAGACTCACCAGTAGTAGAGGTCCAATAACCTGGTGATCAAATGGAAACATCCTGGTGGACTAAATGGGCAGAACCCATTTGCAATACATGACACTTTAATGTACCAGTAATTTAGAATTATTTTGAACATACGAGCAAACAAGTATCCAATGAGCATTTCTAGTTACCTGAAAATCTTGGTTCAAGGTTTCAGGAGATTTGAGCATTTTCTGAGGAAAATTACTCTATATACAAAAACCTTGACAAAATTATGTCCATATTGGACAATGACGTATTCTACTGGAGAGTACATGATAAATACAGACAGTTGGCTACTCTAGGGCAGTGGTTCCGGGGACCACTAGGGGTCCACGAAGCCATCTAAGGGGGTCCGCGAGAGCCTAGAAAATTAAAAAGTATTAACAAATATTGACAAATTAGGTCCCCGGCTTCCAGTAATGACTCAGGCGGGGGTCCCCGGATTCCCATGATGATTCAGTGGGGGTCCCTGGGTTCCATTAATGTTAAATTGGGGGTCCACAGAAATCAAAAGGTTGGGAACCACTGCTCTAGGGGAAATGTGCTTGTTGGCACACCTGCACTGCATTTAGGTATGATGTCATTACGTCTTCATGAGCCTACTCTCCTTGCAGAAAGGGTTGCCTACAAGCATGAAAATACAGGCGTGGTGTGCTTGTGTTTTTATAAGTGGGCTTACTGAGTATTAATACCATTAATAGTACGTTTCCTCATAAGGAAGAAGTGATTTGTGATTGCTCAGTTGCTTGTGAAGCAAATTTAAATTGGGAAATTGCCGTCCCAGCGTGCCAGCAGTGCTGAGTTACTTCCCTTCCACAACTATAGCAAACTTTATTTAAAATGGGCATGATACACATAACCTATTGTTAAAGTCATCCAAAGACCAACCTGTACACCATTTAAATAAGGCATACTACAGCTTGTTTCATCAAAGGGGTCCATATGATGGATAGAGTGGCATCTTAATTCAAAGATGTTGTAAGGCTCAGTCTGTCGGCCGGTACATTCTTTGAAATAAGCTGCATTATATCCAACACAATAAATGAGAATATTGTACAGTACCTTGTAGCTTAGCATAGTCAATATGTCTTGTTATTATTAAGGAAACAATGACATTCACATTTATATGCCATTCAGTAGCCAAAATCAGCATTTTACCAATGAATGCTGAAGCACTTTTGATTGTTTACTAGAAGCTCCTCGGACTAGACACAATTGCTTTCTGTAGCAGGCTGCAGTACTTAAATCCATTACTAGAGGATCCATGCAACAAAAAAAGATGATGGATGGAATGCTTAACATTGTTAAACATTCACCTTCAGTCACAGGTCTGGGTTTAATCCATCGTTATTTTGCTCACTACACCATTTATGTATGGAGCCAGCCATATGCAAATCAGCCTTGGCCCTGCTCCCAATGAGAACAGTCCAGCCCAAACTGCCAGCCCACGTCCTCCCTGGACCAGAAAACAAGCATCATGGGACCATTTTCAGGGTATCACCCGTCATTAGTCAAGTCAGTTTGAATCCAGTGGCATAGCGAGCACGGGACCCACGTCTAGGCATACCCTTCCCATTTAGGGCAAAAATGCAACACACAAAGATGCTGGGCAGAATGCTGACTATAGCCAAACATACAACCCATTTACAGATTTTGGTTTTAATCCATCGTTATCTTGCTTACCACGCCTTTCCAGTTTTTTCCAAACAGGCATAACTTGCTTTTTTGAAAAATCCATACCTCAGAGGAGGTGTAAAATTCACACACTGCAGAGGTGGAGGGAGGTTTTCAAATGCTAGCTAGGTTAGTTATGGTAACTAATTATTGTAGGTATGGCAGATGGTTGTATAACTGAACCACACATGGTAGAAGCACGCGTGTCTCAACAACATGGTCAGAACCACAACTGTGTCTTTACCATGCATGCCTTTACCATGCATGCCTTTACTACAAATTTAGTTGTAAAAGCATGACTAGTAAAGGTATGTGTGTAAAACATACAACCCACTCCCTTAAATTAAAAAGGTACCCTGACCCCCCTACCAGCCTGAGGCCTAAAAATACTCCCATCCCTAAAATCCTCCACCCCCAAACCGAAGCCTAAGCCCCTTCCTGCTCTAAAACACAGACCCTGCAAAAAGAAAGAAAAGTACCCTGACCCTCCCCAAAACCCTGTCCCTTGTTAAAAAAAATACATCTACCCCAAGCCCCCACCATATGGCTTAAAACTTTCCCCCACACTTAAAACAAAATAACCCCACTAACCCCCACCCAACCTAAGACCTAAAACCTAAAACCCACCCCAAAAATCATCACCCCCAAAAATCCTGGCCAAAGACCCTCCCCACCCTGAGACCTAAAACCTTCTCCACCCCTAAAAACTAAAGTAGTCCAAACCCCCACCTACCCTAAGGCCTTAAACTGCCCCCCAAAACTGTACCCTCCCTTCCTTCCCTCAGCCCTCTAACCCCACCCTGCCCTAAAACTACCCTGGCCTCCCCCACCCTGAGCTCTAACACTGATCCCTAAAAAGAAAAAAATAACCCAGACCCCACCCAAAACAGGCCCTTTCCCCAGCCCTCCAACCCCACCCTGTTGTTAAACACCGAGCCCCACTTGCCCAGCTGCAACATTCCTCTCCCCACTGTGGGAAACTTAACCACGCTTCCTTAACAATGCGGACGTTTCCCATGCAAGCGTAACCACAATTGCCCGAACAATAGATGTCTTTTTCTGTGCCTTAAACATGCATGTGCTAAACTACATATATGCGTGGTTAAGGCACAGAAAAAGCCATGTGTTGTTTGGCGGAGGACACAGAGGATGCCGTGAGGTAGGTGAGGCTGGGGCAGGGGTGGGGGTGGTTTAAGGGATTGGAGTGGGTGGGGGATTGGATGGGCTATTTTTTTAAGAGGCAGGGATGGGGGGTTTGAGTATTTTGTTTAAGGGCTTAGGGTGGGGAGTCTGACTATTTTTGGGGGGGGCGGGAGTGGATGGGTTTAGGTATGTTTTTTATTTAGGGCTTAGGGTGGGGGCAAGTTAGTTTATTTTTAAAGGGATGGGGAAGGTTTAAGGAAGGGCAGGAGGAGGAAAGAGAGAAGAGGAGGAAGGATCAGGAGAGGATGCAGTTGGATAAGTGGGGATGGGGTAGTGTTGATGGGTAGTTTTTAGCGGTGGGGGTGGATTTAGGGCTTAGGCTGGGTGGGGTGTTGGGCACTTTAGTTTGTAGGGGCAGGGGTGGGGGTCAGGGTAGTTTTTTAGGGCTCAGGGCGGGTGGGGGTCGGGGTAGTTTCGTTTTTAGTGGTGGGGTTGGGATAGTTTATTTTAGGGCTTAGGGTGGGTGAGGTGGGGTCCAGGTAGTTTAGTTTTTAGGAGCAGGGGTGGGGATCTGGGTAGTTTTTTTTAGGGCTCAGGGTGGGTGGGGGTGTCAGGGTAGTTTAGTTTTATGTGGCAGGGGTGGGGGATCGGGTGTGTTTTTTTTAGGGTTCATGTCAGGTGGGGTGGTCAGATACTTTAGTTTTTAGGGGTGGGTTGGGAGGTTGGTATAGTTTTTTTTCAGGGCTCCTTCTGGTAATTTAGTTGTTAGTGGTGGAGGGTCAGGATATTTGTTTCTGCAGCACACATAGAAAGAGGAAAACCCCTCTTTTGATTGTTTTTGTGCAGGAAGGTGTCCCTTCCTACACAAAACCAAGTATCCCCACAACATAGGCACCCTTGCACCATGGTGCAAGGCTGCCTGCATTGGAGCAAGGCAGCAATTTGTGTGCCAGCACAAGGGAAGAGGACAGTAAGGCACCTTATCTTGTAGATACAGTGCATTTCTACCCTTTCAGGTGGGGCAGGGAGTTGTAGCAAGGCACTTGCTGCGCTGCCCTGTGCCACAGGCCTTATAAATGAGGCTCTGAGTATGGTAGTTAGGTAGATTTCATAAGGACATTTGGTACATGTAACTAAATATCGAAGGTTATTCAGATGTCTCAGCCCTGTGCTTCACTCCAACCCTTTTAGGCCAGTATTCTTTCTGACTTACTTTATAATTTACCAGTCAGTAAGATGGGACCAAATTGTTTTTACAATTTCATAAATTAATACATTCAGATTGTTCTCATGAACAGAAGAATATATATCTGAGTAAAATAAAACACATCTAAATAACTTTTATTTCGTTCGTTCGTTAAACTTTATTTTGGCAAATATTGCCATAAAAGTCAAGACAAGAGATAAATACAACATACATATATACATTTCACAATTTAAATATAAGATACAATACATACAGTTGGCAAGAAATATATGGATGTCTCCATGATTAAGCAGTACCGCATATAAAAATATAAATAACAATTTATAAATTAATTAAAAGCCAGAGCAACTTGGATCGAAGAAACAGTGCATCATATACCTATACAAGGAAGGGAAAGAGCGGGCCACCTAACAAAATATTACAGTTTGTGACCAAGTCGTTTTCTGATAAGGTACACATTAAATAAAAATCTACTCGTGCCAAACACCACTAATTGTGAAGTATTAGACTGAAATATGCGCTCTGCTTCTTTGTAGGATCTAACCCCCACATATTTACAAACGGGTTTGATCCAACAATCCCTTGGTTTCTTGTATACTGGGCAAAAGAAGAGTAGACGAACAACATCTTCTTTAGCCCCTAAAGAACAGAGAGTGCACAATTCACAACCTTTTACCCCTCCCCAATTGCATGTGTATGCATTAGTCTGTAAGACCCCATACCTAAACTGTAGATTTGGGGTTTTGCCAGTGGAGGACCGATCCCATCCAAAAATTGTTCGAAATTAGGTGTATCTTTTATGTTCAAAAAATGTAAAGTCAAAATACCAATCGATGAACTATGCAATAGCTCTCCGTTGACATAAGACCAAAAGGTGTCCTTTACATATTTCCTAGTACATGTTGTCATATTCTGAGGAACTTCCCATAGGTGTGATAAACCTAATCTCTCATACCACTTAGATACATATTTTAACTAAGGGGTATTCATATGACCATCTATCTGAGTTAATTCAGTCAGTCCACTCTTGTAATCACTCAACTCCGGGGTTACCCATAACCTAACCCAATACAGCAGTGGTCTTAATAATGCTTGATAATCTGCTCTTTTAAGGTTAATATCAAGGAAAACAGGGACTAGAGGAGTTCTTGTCGGTATTTTAAGTAGCCTTCGTACAAAGTGGTTTTCCGTTTTTCCAAAATTATTGTTACAATAGTAGCCCCAGAGTTCAGCACCATAAAGGGCGGCCGATTGGGCCTTCGCTTTATATACTTCAAGTGCCGGTGAGATTGCTTTAGAATAACTAGCTCCATGTACTTTTAAAATAGGCATTGAGTTTTGTTTAAGGGATAAGATGCTTTTATCCATCTGTCCTTTCCAGGACAGGTTACTATCCAGCATTAACCCCAAAAAATTAAAGCTCCCTACCTGTTCCAGTTTCTGATTCTCCAAGGACAGATTATTCCTGAGGGATTTCTTGGGGTTTATGGACATATACTTAGTTTTGGTAGGATTTATTTCTAGCCCCTTCCCCACACAATACTTCTGGAAAGAATCCACCAAATTTTGCAAACCTCTCGGAGTTTGAGAAATAAGGATGGTATCATCGGCAAATAATAATGCCGTAACCGGCTCACCACCTAGCTTCGGGGAGTCATGTACACAATTCCTTAAATAGCTCGGAATATCATTAACATATAGTGAGAAGAGTGTAGGTGCTAACACGCAACCTTGGCGCACACCACGATCTACAGGTATGGCCCTTGAGGTTTCACCTTCTTTTCCCCATCTAATTTTTGCATAGTTCCCTGTGTGAAGCTTGATAAGTTCTTTGAGTAGTTCCCCAGGGACCGCTATGTTCCTTAATGTAATCCACAACAAATTGCGCGGAACAAGATCAAAGGCGGTCCTTAGATCCACAAATGCCACATAGAGACTACCCTTCCTTATGTTTATATACTTCCAACAGATGCACATAAACCTAAACACCTGGTCAACCGTACTGATTTTTATTCTAAAACCAGCCTGATATTTGGTTGGTATTTTAGTCTCTTCAATCCAATCTAAAAGCCTATTTAAAATATGTCTGGCATATATCTTTTGTAAAATATCTATTAAACTTATTGGGCGGTAATTACTTGGATCATAGCAATCACCTTTTTTAAAAATTGTTATGATTTCTGCCCCTTTCCATGAATCGGGGATCGGTGTGCCTGCCACAATGGAATTACTCAGGTAATTTATATAAGGCCCCCACACATCCACATCATATTTTAGTAGATCGCCGGGAATTTTATCAGGGCCTGGGGCTTTGCCCATTTTCACAGCTAATAAAACCTTATTAGTTTCTTCTAAACTAAAAGGTAATGGAGCAATACTCATTTCTAAGTTTGTTTCATAGTCCCCGAAGGGCAATCTCTCCTTTTTATTAGCATAGAGCTTAGTGAAGTGATCACACCAAGTATTTTCATCTAGGAAAATATCCTTTGTTGATCTACCCTGCTTGTTTCCCTTGGCGATTAAATTCCAGAACATGCTCTGATCCCGTAACTTAGCTGCGTTCAAGAGATCCTCCCAAAAACTTTCATCCCATACTTTTTTAGCTTGGGCCATAGTGTTTTTGTAGGCTAGTCTACCGCTTTTTATATCCAAACAGTTCCCGGATTTTACTGCCTGGATCAGTCTTGATTTTGCTATTCGACAATCTTTATTATACCATGGGTTCGCTGTCTCAAGGTGGTTCCTTATCCTATTACTATCTTTTTTATAAATTTTACTCAATAGTGGAGTTAGTGCATCCACCAGCTTAAGATGTAAATCAAGAACACCTTGTGTTCCTACTAATGCTGACTGTAAGTCTCCTACCGTCTCAGTAAATACATTGTAAATATTTATCAGCGTCTTTTCTGTTCCTAGGATATATGGCCATCTTAGAGCACGCCTGTTATTGGTTACCTCTAGCTCCGCGACCGTGGTATTTAATAGGGTCTCTTCTTCGGATCTAATAATAAATGATTGAGAGTCCAGCCATAGTTGGAGGGGGAAATGATCACTCTCCGTCCTATGGTCTATCTTAAAATCGGTTATTTGATCCCATATATTCCGGGTAGCCATTACAAAATCTATATGTGACCTGGAATTTCCCTTAAAATAGGTTGGAGCTGCTGGTCTGTCTGATCGAAATCGACCATTACAAGCCCTTAGATCATGTACCACAGTCAACTGTAAAATCTGTAAGGCGGCTTTTGTGCTTTTAGCTGAACTTGCAGATTCTAAGGGCAAGATATCATTAGCAGCATCTTGTTCATCAAGTAATTTTTCCAACCCCAAGACAGGCTCAAATTTACAGTTAAAATCCCCACCAACTAACACCTTTACATTATCTCCTAATGAATCTAAAAAGGAATCCAAGAGTTCTACCACCTCTGATTCCTTGTTAGATGGGGACGGTCTATTATATATATTTATTAAATATATAGTTTCTTTCCCTCTTATATCAATTTTAAGGCCTAGTAGGTCCGGAGAGGGGAAGGATAACTGGGTGACATCTATTTCTAGAGTCACTTTAACCCAGATAACCAGCCCCCCTGAGGCTCTACCTCTAGTTGATGGAATAGCATAAGAACAGTATGTTTTATACCCCAACCTATGGGGGGTTTCTACCATCCAAGTTTCCTGTAGGAATATGATATCGTAATTCTCAATATAGGAACACCATACCACATCCTCAAGGTTCCTGGCTAAGCCAGCTATATTCCAAGATATCAATCTAATATTTGTTTTCCCTTTTACACAGGGTGAATCTAATACTATTGGTAAGTTGTCTTTTTCTGTAACATCCTCTAGTTCAACTAAAGGATTTAACTCTTTGTCTTGATTATAGTCTTTACTATCATCATTAACCTCCATAATCACTGTGAGGCACTTATCAGGTACGCCCAAACTGATTACCTCGCTCAAAATAGAATAAGGGGATTTAACGCTATTTACCAATTTAACTGTCCATGAATTTCTGGGGCTCGAAGGTACTATAAGTTTCGGTTCTAAATATTCTATACTCTGTTTTTGCTCCCACGTCTGGGTATATACTAACATTTCTGTGATAGATTCCCCTGCTCGTGGGAGTCAATCGTTTTCATCCAAAGTACTCAGTACCGAAAATCTATTTTCAATTGGAATATAAAAATTTGTGTTTCTACTATTAGTCAAGAGTCTGTGTTTTTTAGAAAATTCTGAAGTACTGGCTAAATGTCTATAAAAATAACCCAGAGGATGCACACCCATGTCAGACTCCTCTACATCCAAAGAAGCTGCTCTAAGAAGAACAGTCGCAACATGTTGAGGGTGCCTAAAATTAACAATTACACAATCCGCCTAACATTTTTTCCTCGCGTTTCCGATCCATGGTACCCGTCTAGTAGACAGTATATGATCGGATAGATGTGGGGGGAAACCACAATTTTTGTTTAACCAAGCAACTGATTTCCGTTTGAGAGAATCATGTGGTTCCTCACGGAAATTCATTGCTGTTGGGTCTAAGGGAGGAACATTCGAAAGGACTATGACATATGGTTCACAATCAGGTGGGAGATTAGTATGATTTGGTCTGTTCACGGGAGTAGTGTACCTCACGATATTAGATGCAGCTGCTTTCATATGAGGTACTATCCACCATACGTGCTGGCTTCCTAGATTCTGGTAAACATGACCTCTGTGCTACAACCAATTGTGCAGAGTTACCGGATTGAACGGGTAGCTCAGACTGTTTCATAGTCTGTTCCTTACACATCTTATCTAAAAGACCACCCAACCTAGATACCTCCGTAGATAAGAATTCAATTTTTTCCATAAGAGGTTTAGTCATATGGTCTAGTTTTTCCTCAAATAACTTAGCGATGTGACCCAAGAGATCACAATTCACATCGTCCTTATTAATTATAATCTCGTTATTAGCTACATTACTTCTATGACCAAATTCTATCGTTGGTTTAAGATGTACGTTCCCCCGCTTAATTTGCGTTTTTCTGCATTTTCTAACAGCTCTCTTAGGAGGAGAGTGAGACAATGTGGACTCACTCGGGGGCTCCAATGGGTCTTGAATTGATGGTTCTAAAACTAAGGGTAAAATGGCTGAGTTTTCCAAAGGGGAAGCCTCAATATTAAGGGGATCCACCATAATAGAACCGCTACCATCATCTACAGAAGAAAAAGTTTCTGAGGTGGACTCCTTCCCTAAGGATTTCCTTCTATCAATGTTTATCTTGCTCACCATTTTAACCAAGTAATTATCCAGGGTGGAAATATTTTTAGCCATTCTGCACCACCCTCACGTATATAACAACCACTACTAGTATTGATAAAATACTCGATAGACTGTCTAGTATTTATAGCCTTGCCCTACACAGAACTTTTATATCGTAACAAAGTATAGGGCACCTACATATATCAGCAATAACACAGAACAACAAGTGTATATGACCCAGAAGGCACAATAACTCAATTAAATGGAGCCCAAGTATACAGCTTACTAAAGCGTTATCAGATTAGATAGAAGCAATTAACAGCTTAGCGAATTGGCCCAACCCGACCCCTTCCGGCCCCCTAACGGCCACACAACGGCCCGCCCTTTGCCCGGGCTTAGCCCGGCGCGGCCCGCGCGCGGTCCCGCAAAGCGAGGGGCAGGATCAGTTTAATAGCGCCTTCGGGCGTGCAAAATGCGTTGGTTCCGCTTCCGGGGTGCAAGGGGACCTGGATAATGTAGTCCCGTCCTGTCCCGTCAAACGCTCCCCCCACACAGCGGTCGCGATGTCAGGCGACGGCGGGGGGGAGACGTGGAGGCCAGCAGAAGGAACAGCAGCCCCGAAGACCACAGGGGCACACAGGTATGCAGCACGATGCGGACGTAGGTAAATTCTGCAAACAGCCCCCAACTTTTATTTCTGTTATCACATAAAAATACACTCATAGGCACATTACAACAAGTCCTCTTCATTGCACATTCAATAATATTATTGTATTTCATATCCAGCAACATTGAAACATCCCTATCACGTCACAAGCCCTATCACTCAATAGAGCCTCATATTAATTACTATTTCTGTTGTTTATGCTTAATCCTGTTTCTTATTAGTATGGTCATCAATAATTCACAATTATCAAATGGTCCGGTCAAAACGATGAACAACCCTGATTTAATTTATAGCTAAATCATACACACTTGAGCCACAGCTAGATTTTATTAACTTCAGCCAACAGGTATTTTGCGGTGTCCTGACACTTATTCAAGACTCTTCCATATAAAACATATATTCAGTATGCTACAAATATCTTTGAGAACAGTTGACAGATCATACAAAATATATCATTATATTAGGTGTAATCTGCTTGAGTACTTTATCAAGTACACTCGCAATGAGATCAGGGCATTCTAATCTTGACAATAAGTGATGGTATATTATTTATGATACAACGGCAAGCAGCAAGTTGGATCCAAAGCTTGGCTCCCCATTAGATGAAACCCTTTTTGCTGGGACTTAGTGCCCTCCCTTTCACACTTGTCAAAATTAGCATACACCTCGCTGGCACCTTTATTTTACCTATATGCACCTAATATGATGTACTACATGTACAAGGGTAGGTAAATTAAATGCTGCTAGGAGACTGTAACATGTATTGTGGCACCCACTAACATAGCACTGTAAAACAGGTATTCAGGCTGGCCATTGCAGCTTGGTTGTGCAGTTTTAGAACTGATAGTTTGACCTGGCAACACAAACCTTTTGCCAGCCCTACACTTTCCATTTTTATACTTATAAGTCATTTGTGAGCCTGGTGCTCAAAGCCAACAGGGCAGGGTGCATGGTATTTAAGTAATAGTACATGTATAATTCACTTTTGAAATTTTATGGCAGTAACCCACCTACAACATTTTTGTTCACTTTTATGGAAGTCAGATCTCCTTCAACAGGGTAAACCACCAAGTTGAGGCCGATCAATAATTTGAAGCTGATGGCTGGGGTTTTGACATCAAGCTCAGTCTACATCAGTTCTCCAGATAGAAAGTTGGTGAATCATTTTTAAGTTCCTCTTCCTGCAGGTTGAGAAAAGAAGTACATTTTTATGCCAGCCAAGTGTCCAGAACCTGGGGGATCCACATGGGGGTTATGAATAAACCCAGCAGCAGTTGAAACTGGTTGTCTGGACAGTTGCAGAAAGAGAAGCCTCTAGAAGCTTGTTGTTTCCCTGTAGCTCAAACACGAGGTCAGCCAAGTGACCCTTGTGGTCAGTTTTGGGGTCCTAGGTTCAAGACACACTGTCTAGTCTCCAATCAGTTCTTTAGACAGTGGAGTAGTCCTTCTGATTCTTTGCACACCCAGTAGTGTTTGTCTCAAAAGGCATTGTCTGTGGGTTCCACTATTATACCCAAAGCCAACAAGTGGTTGTATTGCAAGCCTTTATCTACCTCCTAAACCAGTTTCAATCAGTTCCATCCCACCTTCTGGGTTTAGAGACTGCCTGACTGTTAGACCTGACAGCCTTAGGGTGGTCACCCCTAACTTTTTGCCTGCCTCCCTCCACTTTTTGGATACTGTTTTTGCTGGCTTTTAGACTCTGCGCACTTTACCACTGCTAACCAGTGCTAAAGTGCATATGCTCTCTCCCTTAAAACATGGTAACCTTGAATCATACCTGATTGGACTATTTAATTTACTTATAAGTCCCTAGTAATGTGCACTCTATGTGCCTAGGGCCTGTAGATTAAATGCTACTAGTGGGCCTGCATCACTGGTTGTGCCAACCACTTAAGTAGCCCCTTTTCTTTGTCTCAGGCCTGCCACTGCAAGGCCTGTGTGTGCAGTTTCACTGTCACCTCGATTTGGCATTTAAAAGTACTTGCCAAGCCTAAACCTCCCCTTTCTCCACATATAGGTCACCTCTAATGTGTGCCCTAGGTAACCCCTAGAACAGGGTGCTGTGTGGATGAAAGGCAGGACATGTACCTGTGTAGTTTACATGTCCTGGTAATGTAAAACTCCTAAATTCGTTTTTGCACTACTGTGAGGCCTGCTCCCTTCATAGGCTAACATTGGGACTGCGCTCATACAGTATTGAAGTGGTAGCTGCTGATCTGAAAGGAGTAAGAAGGTCATATTTATTATGGCCAGAATGGTAATATAAAATCCTGCTGACTGGTGAAGTTGGATTTAATATTACTATTCTAGAAATGCCACTTTTAGAAAGTGAGCATTTCTTTGCACTTAAATCTTTCTGTGCCTTACAATCCACGTCTGGCTAGGCTTAGTTGACAGCTCTTTGTGCATTCACTCAGACACACCCCAAACACTGGGTACTCAGCCTCACTTGCATACATCTGCATTTTGAATGGGTCTTCCTGGGCTGGGAGGGTGGAGGTCCTGCTCTCACACAAAGGACTGCCACACCCCCTACTGGGACCCTGGCAGACAGGATTGAACTGAAAGGGGACCTGGTGCACTTCTTAGCCACTGTTTGAAGTCTCCACTACTTCAAAGGCACTTTTGGGTATAAAACAGGGCCTCTGCCCTACCTCATCAGACACTTGCTGGAGAAGAAACCTGAACTAGAACCTGCATCCTGCCAAGAAGAACTGCCTGGCTGCCTAAAGGACTCACCTGACTGCTTTCTACAAAGGACTGCTGCCTTGCTGTTGCCCTGCTGCCTTGCTGAACTCTTGTCTGGCTGTAAAAGTGCTCTCCAAGGGCTTGGATAGAGCTTGCCTCCTGTTCCCTGAAGTCTCAGGACCAAAAAGACTTATCTTTTTCACTTGGACGCTTCGTGCACTGAAATGTAGACGCACAGCTTGTTCTGCAGCGAGAAAAACGCCGCACACCGACGCTGATGAACGCAACGCCTTTGGGACGACCGGAACTTCGACGCACAGCCTCGCAAGGACAGCGCCGCCCGACCTCCAGAAGAGAAATCGACACAACGCCTGCCGTGAGAGCGAAACTTCGACGCACAGCCCCGCAGAACAACGCGCAGCCGGTAAACAAGCAGGAGAATCCACGCACAGAACCAGGACATCTGGTAATCCCTGCGATCCACAGAAAGAGACTGTCCGCACGGCAGAAAACGACACACGACTTCCCCGCGTGAAAAATAACGACGCAAGTCCGTGTGTGCTGGGGAGAAATCGACGCACACACCCTTTTTCCACATATCTCTTCTCCACTCCAAACCAGGTACTTTGTGCTTGAAAGAGACTTTGTTTGCTTTTTAAAGACTAAAGACACTTTCTATCACTTTTCAGTGATATCTCTACAAAGTCACATTGCAACTTTATTCGTTTTGACCTACAATTATCCTGATAAATATTATATATTTTTCTAAACGCTGTGTGGTGTATTTTTGTGGTGCTATATGGTGGTATTGTATGATTTATTGCACAAATACTTTACACATTGCCTTCTAAGTTAAGCCTGACTGCTCGTGCCAAGCTACCAGAGGGTGAGCACAGGATAATCTTGGATTGTGTGTGACTTACCCTGACTAGAGTGAGGGCTTTTGCTTGGACAGGGGGTAACCTGACTGCCAACCAAAAACCCAATTTCTAACACTGACTATAGAGACAAAAGGGAGCCAGGGCTAGGCATGCATTTCATCTACCAGTGACAATGTAGGCATCCTTTGAAGCACAGTAAGGGCTGGGCATAGGCTACTGCCCATCCTGCCAAGGGACGAGTCTCCCTTCCCACACCCAGAGCCATTGTCTACTGTCATAGAGCAATAAACATCTCACCACAGTCAAGTCATCAAAGGTCAGGTAGCTGGACACAAAAAGAAAAACGTTTTAGCCAGTAAAATGACAATTTTCTAAAGTGTTCTTTCCGAAATAGTAAGTAGTTTTGACAATTAAGTTAGATTTTAAATTACTTTTCAAATGAATCCTTGACTATTTTTCTAGCTACCCTCAAATTGGATTTGTAATAGTGTAAACGAGTGCTAACCTACGGGACAGGCAGTCTTACCATGGATAAAAAATCAACTTTAGAGGGTTTTCTCTGCCACAGCATGTAAAACATGAAATATACATGTCTAACTATTAAAATCCCACTCACCGTACCCTATAACATTCAGGCCCTACCTCAGAGGTGATTTATACATATAAAAAGGAAGGCTTATGCTGGGCAAAAGATGTATTTTGCAACATCGAAATGGCAGTTTAAAACTTTGCAGGGCTACTACAGTGGGTGGGATATTGAATGCTGCATTGCTGCAGCCCTCTAGTAGAATGTTGCCCCAGGTACAGGAAGTACCAAATACTTGGGTCTAATAAGCAAATTAAATGTACCAATGATGTGTATGCCATGTTTCACCATATTTATAAGGAGGAGCTAAAGTACGTTACTGCTGGTTAGTAGGGGTAAAGTGCACAGAAATTTAAAGCCAACAAAAATAGTGTTCAGTAAAAAGGCATAAAATCCTGAGTGGTCCTGCAGGAAGGACACATTTCAAACAACCCTGAAAACCTGGACTTAGATAAGTAGAACTCTGCCTACACATGCCTCTACATGCATTATAGACCCAAAAGTTGGATGTGTCCCATCCTCCTGGTATCTTCCGCTGATTATTCATGGGGTCTTCCAACATGCCAAAGCCACCACATCGATTGGGTCATGTGTACTCCCACGTTTTACTGTGCTCTGCTTCTTGGTTGCTGGCACCCTGCTACTTAAACCTACATGGATGGGGGATTCTTCTGTGATTTAAGGATCTCTACAATCTGACCACGTCGTTGCAGCACATTTTGAGCTGTTGAGATTTGATCCAGCCATTAGCAAATCTGTTCTCTTTACATGCACAGTTTTTATAACTTTGAGCACAATTCTTACAACCCAACACAGATCTGAGTCACAATACGAAGATCCTAGATTTGCTTTTATGGTGAACCAGGCATGGTATATAGTTTTCCAAAGGCGCATATCTAAATGCTCTTTTTTGAATGTGGTACATTCAGGTTTTTCTTTTTGTGCATGTTAATGTTCATTGAATCTGTACGCTGTATACCTAAAGTCAACTCAATCAGAAAAATGTTAATTTTTATTGCTATTTTAACTTTGGAAAATGAACATTTTCAGAGCCAATTCGAATGTATGATATATAGAGCTATCTTGACCGTCTTGGTTTTTCTAATCAGGATACGTTCAATTCACCTCATTTCACAGCACTTGAAAAGACTGTAGCATATATCATGCCACTATGAATAAATATTTGAATACAAAATCCACTGCATATTGGCATTTTAGGGAAGAAAGATGACACCATTTTATTTCAACCTTCATTTGATGTTTATTGGAGCTCTAGCGAATGTCTTGAGGAACTCATCTATGTTTAAAAGGAAAAGCTAATGCACTAAATTATTTACGGAACGCCTTAATATTTTACTACTGTACAGTAATAAAACCGTGTTCTCTTCTTAGAATAAAAGCCTGAAAAACAAACTCCTGTCAGGAAACAAGCTTTGCGGTATTCACGCAGAAGAGGTGAGTAGAGCACATGTTTTATTTCCAAAGGTTTGAGAGCTAGCTAGATGCATGCTGAATGCTTGCACTGCACTGAGATGAAATCAGACATACATACACATAATTTCGAATCTAAACTATTTGTTATTATACATAGATGAGCAAATTCCCAGAAGCTGACATGAATGAACCAGATATGCAGCAAATGTTATGATGCTAAGGATCAGCGCATTTACTAGTAACTTAGGTATTCTCATTACTGAACAGCAATTTAGCTTTTTTGTCAGCTGAAATTAGAATTGACTCCGACATGTAAAAGAGGACACTGTGGGTATATCTTTGAAACCATCCTTTGCCTTAACACAAGAAACAATAGGTATTAATTACATTTGTTATTAGTGGTTTTTGCGTTTCGTTGTGATGATTGCATTTGTCAGAATGTACCAGGGGAAATGGATATAGCATCGCCCTTCACTCTCTGGCACATTCAGGAGAAACGTAAGGTCTGCACTTTGAGGACTCCAATCTTTTCTTGAGGACTTTAAACAATTCAATTTACTCAAGCGAAACAAATAATGTATATGTTCGTAAGAGAAACGTTATCTTTTTTCCAACCTGAGTTAAACATTTTTCCCATAGAGAAACACTTTTCCTTTTAACGCTCACATTATTGGGTCGGGCTCTTTTCCCCTTCCCACCTTAACAAGCATTGGCTATGCCAAACGGTCTGGTTTAAGAATGAAAGTCTCTTTTGTATCTTTGATGGGTGCAGACATTGATAAACTATCCAATACACACTAGGACACTCATCTTTGCATTCGTGCATCCAATCATCAATCCACAGACTCATCCTTCCATACATCCTCTGACAGAACCCAAATAAAACACACACAAACTCAACAAAATATGCTAAATTATTTAAAAGAATACAAGTAAAGCCATGCTGCTTTGTAAACACCATGAGAATATTTCTGCATTAGCAGAACTAAACAAAGTAGCAGGTGCCAATCTTGTAAAGGTATGGTAAACAGCCTAAACGTGTTCTAAAGATTAAAGAAGGCCACCTGGTTTAGAACCAAAATGTTGGCCGTCTTGGAATGGTAAAACAATTTTAAGCCCTTTTTGGTAGTATAGTCAGATTTTTAGTCACAGTTTTGAAAATTCCACTTTTAGAGATTTACAACATGTGAAACAGGGGACATCCCTAAACCTAAAATGACAAGGGTATAATTATTATCTGCAACAGTGTACTAAAGGTATAATTCACAAACAGATCTCATCAATCATACAATACTTAAACATGTATTTTTATGTGCAATGACAAAGATATGGCCAAATATTAACAGAAATTAATCTATATGTTTAATCAAGTTTATCAGTCATGTTAGAAAAGGAGTCTCTAGTTAGCTACCTAGGGCCTACCTTAGGTTTGACTTATATGTAAAAGGAGGGGAGTTTAAGGCTTGGCAAGGGGTTTTGAATGTGACAGGCCTGAGACACGTTTAAAGGGCTACTTCAGTGGGTGGCACAATCAGTGCTGCAGGTCCATTAGTAGCATTTAAATTACAGGTCCTGGGTATAAACTATACTATTTACAAATAAATTAGATATGGCAATTGTGTATAGACCAATCTTACCAGATTTAGAGGAGAAGAGCTTGCACTTTAGTACTGGTCAGCAGAGGTAAAGGGATCAGCGTCGTAAGGCCAACAAAAAGAATCTGCATAAATATGAGGCAATCTCGCAAAACGTTTGGGGAAAGACCACCCTAAGGCTGACAGGTCTAACACAATCGAAAAATCTAATTAGATTAAAATAGGTGCTGATTCATATTATTTTTTAGTAGCATTTGTTACTGCCTGTAGAAGTTGTACGATTGAGGAGATTCTGTTGCATTTTCTTTTCCTAACCATTTGGTGTCTGCAGCCTGTATCCTGGGTCACATGAATAAAACATAAATCAATTTGTCAAACACGGTTTCTAGAGTGTCAGTCACAATATCCAAAAAACAATCGGCACTGTCTACATTCTCTGAATACATCCAATTGGAACATTGTGATTGTATGTATCACCATTGTGTAGAACAGCAATTTCTTCTTGCCTTAAGCACGTGTTTCCCTAAGTTGTTTAAGAGCACCACTGGGGTGTTAATTTGTTTGGCGGATCCAGACAGCTCCCAGTCTTTTCACTGCACAATTTAGGAGCATGTCAGATGCCTGATTCTATTGAGGTTGGTCATCCTAATTGGTGGTGATTGCTTGTCTTTACGGATGCCTTTTTCACTGTTAGCCATGTCTATGTGCCCTACTTCTGTCAACTGGTTGCTAGCGTCTCAATGTGTTGAATTTAAAACATTGTTCCTGGTGTACAATTCTCAGTAGATATTGTCTTCGGCATATGTGTACACAATTCCAACAGAATATGCCTTTGCAGATGCTCCAGTCAGCCTTTAAGCACCTGGTCTCCGTGTGACAGTTTCACAAATTCTGCACAAGATGATAAAAGGGATGGGAGGCAAGGCTCGGGTCCTTTCTGAAGGTCAGCCATGTGGGAAGATGTTTCTCATAAACCTCTTTAGCAGTCCTCATATTAAAGGGTAACAAGTGGATGATATTACAACAGATCACAAATCCCTCGCTGACATTATCAAACAAAGCAACATTCTAGGATGTGAATTGGTGGTGATTGGGGGTCACAGGACTGGATAAAGAGTCCTGCTATTTTCCCTACCCTCAGTAGCCCCTGTTATGGCATGAATAAAAAGTCACGTTGCTCCTTCTCTTCTAAATAGATATTTCCTCTTACATCAGATTTATAATGTGTGTGTGTCCCCAAAGCAAATTTGTTTTTTCAAACAGATTAAATTACAAAAAGGATGCATCCATTGCTTCATATTCCAAGGGTAATTTTACTTAAAGATAGAAAAGAATAAATTAATTGGACTTTAATGTTTTTCTAGCTCACTAAGGGCCAGATGTAGGTATATTCCATTTTGCAACTTGCAAATTGCGAGTCAGAGCAACTCGCAATTTGCAAGTCGCAAATTGGAATGTAGGATGGTGTCCCTGACACCATCTGTGACTCGCAAGGGGGTCGCAAAGGCCCACCTCATTAATATTAATGAGACATCTGGAGACAGCAGACCACCATGTCTGTGCCTGCTTTTAAATTAAGCAGGTTTTTTTTGTAATGCAGCCCGTTTTCCATAAAAGAAAACGAGATGCATTACAAAATTAAAAAATGAAACGTTTTTGTTTCATTTTTCCAGAGCAGGCAGTGGTCCATAGGACCACTGCCTGCTCTGGAAAAATGTTTTTGATGCCATTCACAAAGGGGAAGGGGTCCCATAGGGACCCCTTCCCTTTTGCGAATGGGCTAGCACTCATTTCAAATGGGTGCTAACCGCGATTGCTTTGCGACCGCGTTCACGGTCACAAATCAATCTGGCATTGCACTGCGAATCGCAATTAGGAAGGGGACTTCTCTTCCTAATTGCGACTCACAAACCTGTTTTGCGATTCGGTAACCAGGTTACCGAATCGCAAAAGCGGTTTTGTGCATTGCCAAGTGCAGTTTGCAA